>NC_080438.1:22302760-22613838 GCF_028018845.1 Melospiza georgiana | reverse complement strand
TTGAAAAATTGTTTCATCTTAGATACCCTAAGAAGATGCAGTGTTCTTATGAGTCAGTAGTTCTGATGGGAACCCTAAAGAAAGAAAACTGTAAAAATCCCAAGTGGTGGCCATATGCACATAATGAAAACTATTAGAAACACAAGAAATTTACCGTAATCATTGGCACGATGTAACGCCAGTTTTTATTCAGGTTTCCAATGTGGCTCATCTCCTCTTCTGTGAGGCTGAAGTCAAACACCTGAGAACAAAAGCCAGAGGCTTTACTCAATAACCACAGGTTGCTATCAGTTTGTTTTCTGCTAATAAATGTGAAATTGCAATTAAACTCATAGCAAACACCAAAGCAAAGGCTTAAAGTCTGAGCTGTTCACACACCTTCCAGCTCTAAGCTTACACTGGTACTGCACAGTGCTCTGTCACTAAGGTAGAAAGCAGTTTGTCACACTAAGTGCTGCCTATTCAATAAATATTCTGCTTCCATGTAGATCTAAACCTCGAGCAACTGCAGAATTTATAGGAATTTGTTGAGATTTCTGGCAGCACACTACATGCCAGAATTCGGATTAATGTGTGTAACAGTTACATGAACAACTTTTTACTTAAAAACAAGTAAGTAACCAGCCAATCTTTATGAAAAAAGATCCCAGGAGGTGATTCAGAAACATCCCTCAAGATTATTTAAAGTCAGGGTTTTCAAATCATTTCTGAAGTCTCTACTTCAGAGCAGAAGTGAACCACACTTACCCCTTCAGCATCATTAGAATGGCAGTTTTCTGGAGAAGTACTCACCAGTCCTCACTTGCAGGATAGAACAACTATTACTCATAAATAAGAGTCACTGAGCATAGTTGGAAGACTCCCTATTTCAATAAATTTGCGTCTCAAAAAAATTCAAGTACAGATTTTTCATTTAGACCTCCACAAAGTACATTCTTTACCTTCTGATAACAAGACTGTGCATGTGCACGTTGCACACACACACTGAGTTGCTTAAAACACATCCTTTGTTTTGAAAAAGCATCTTTACCCTCCCTGCTCAGCATGTGCATACATTGATGAACAAGTATGAACCAAGTGCCTCAGCTTGCTGCTCTGCAAGTTGTAGGACAGCACAGCAATTACTCACAGGGAAAGGGCTTTTCTGAAACTCCTCTCCTCCATTTCAGCTTACCTGCAGATTCTGCTGAATGCGAGCAGGAGTGACACTCTTGGGAATGACAACCACTTTACGCTGCACTTGCCACCTGCAAGAGGAGGTGAGAGGCTTTGTCTGTGCATGCATCCAAGGACAATAAGTATTTCTTTTGGTTGAGTAATAATCTCTGGCAGCAGAGATGCCACTTCTGTGAGATGAAAATCTCCACAGGAGTGACACAATATTGTATTAGGACCTGGTGTACCCAAGCTAAAGCAAGACAGTAACAACTGAAATAATCAGAGAGGGGCACGTCTCTGATTAATTAAGCACCCAAGTTTCAACTGCTTTAAGCTAAAAGCCCAAGAAACATTAAGAAAAGCATGCTTAGGCATTTTAAGCAAGTTCTAACCTGACAACCACTCAGAAACTAAATGAAAACCCAGATCCCTAAAGTGCCTGTCTAGTGGCTTCAGCACAAAATCTTGAACACATTCAGCTTTCTGGGTAACGTGCTACTGCCCAAGACTGTGGTAGAGACACTGATGGATACAAAGCCAGTCAAGAAAAATGAGGATAGAAATCCAGTTTTAGTTTACAAGGCGCCGAATACATTCTGGGTATCACTCAGTCACCTTGTTTTCTAATACCCAGTACCTGGCTATATAAAAACAAAACAGCAAATAGTTCTTCAGTGCAAAGGAGGCAAGTCTTTTCCTCAGCCCCTCTTCCTGGGAGCCCACCTGAGTGCAGCAGCAAGCACTAGAGGCTTCAGGGAACCAGCCAGATGCAAATTCAGTGGGGAACACTCAGATGTGGTACACTGATGCCTCAATTGTCCTACTGCTATTTCCCAGCAGAAAAGGTACTGTCCCAGCCATGGCAACAGTCCATGTGAACTATCTCAGACATGGATCCAGGCCCTGAATGGACCCCTCTGATCTAGCTTACCTGCCCTAAGACAGGACCAACTCTACCACTTTTGTAAAACAAGCACCAAGTGGGGTTTGCTTTTGACACTCCCTGTGATTTTAACTCCTTCCTGACACACTTTAAGTAGACTCCTTCTAGCTTGTACGTTTTGCTTGACTGAAGGCTGGGTCCCAAACACCACCTCTCTCACAGTTATTCTGTACCTGAGAACAATCTGTGCAGGTGATTTGCTGTATTTTTCAGCAATTTTTTGGACCCCAGGTTCCTCTAGCAGCACAGGCTCATCCGGGTGTTTCCACATGCGATCTGGAGAGCCAAGGGGACTGTAGGCAGTGACCACCAGCCCTCGCTTCTGGCAGTGAGCAATCAGCTCGTTCTGAGCTAGGTAAGGATGGCATTCCACCTGTTAAAATGACCCACAGTGAGTGGCTACAGAACAGATATCAACATACAATGAAACAAACAGGAAGTCAAGCACAAAAGAACCAAACATATCACCGAAGTTCATTCCAGATTCCAGAAAACTTTATGAGGATAAGGTTTAAGTTAACCTTAGTAACTCAAGTCACTACCAGGAGAAAGCTTATAGGAAACAAAGAACAGATCACCTAAGCTTGGTGCTGGACTTTCCCTTGGTACCAAACAGATCATCCAACAAGCAAGGAATTTCTATGCAGTAGGGATTCAATTACTCCCTCACAATCTTTCCTTTTTGCAGACTAAACTGTCCTTCACATGGAAGATTAACTCTTCCAAAGACCTGTTCATCTAAGCAGGTATAAATGCCCACTGAACATGGATGTAGACTTCTTTTCCAATCTGTCTGGAAAGACAGCCTCTGTGTGCCTGCTCCTGCAGAGCTGGCTATATTCTTCCCTGAAAATAAGAAGCTGCACCTCTTGTGCTAAACACACGACATTGGTTAGCAAATTCGTCACTCTTATGGACAAACAGGAAAGGTATTTGTTGCCTTTATCCACCTTACCTGGAGCACAGCTGGCTTCACAGTAGCCACACTTAGCACATCATCGATCTGCCGACTGTTGAAGTTTGACAGCCCAATGGCTTTCACAAGACCTTTCTCCACCAGTTTCTCCATAGCCTTCCAGGTCTCCTTGTAATCAATGTAGTCGTAACGCATTGTGTTGTCGGGATTCTTTGGGAAGGGATTGTCCCCTCGTCTGCAGCAACAAAGGTGGAGTGTAAGTACACGCACCCAATTATTTTAGTTCTTCACTCAGAGAAACCTTCCTCACAGTAGTCTTATAAGTTTCTACATAGTTTGAAGGACAGAGTACAAACTGAATGAATCTGTTCCATTCCATTACATGACTTAACCTATAAGCAGTTATTACACAACACAGTCTTTCCTACATAAAGTTGTTACACAGCACTTTGAAGTACTCACCTATACAGCAATGACTACAGAGAACTGATAAACCACTGTACACAAAGCAGCAGCTCTTGGCACACTTTGATCCCCATAAAACAGCTGATTTATGGAGCAGCAATTCAGAGGGCAGCTTGGAGTTGCTACCACAGGGACCTGGGTTTAAGAGCTGTCTAGGAGAAACTGTATTCAAAGGATACTGGCCTTCCCACTCCCTCTGGATTCTGTAGCTGTGTCACTACTCAATACAAGCACAGATTCTCCCAGAAGCCTTAACATGCACATGTTGTTTATAGGTTGGGTGTGTTTCCTTCCAATTAGTCAACACATTAAAAAAAAATATATATATATCACCATAATTCACACAGGACTCTGCTAGCTCAACAATGAGACTGTTACAGTGCTCTAGCTCAGCAGTGAATGGTGTGAGAAATGGCAGTACATGGGGACAAGGGGAGATGGTTCTTCATGTCACTGGTAAATCTAGAACCAAAAATAACTCTGAAAGCCTTATGAGCTCCCAAGTCAGAAGAGAGTAATTTTCAAGACCTAAAGGCACTGTGATTTTCATCTGGAAGTCTGTTTTCATTTTTCGGTAAATAACATTCCTTAGCTCAGCCTCCCAATGAAACTGACATTATAAATAAGCATACATTAAAACAGTTACATAGAAATAATGGAAAACTGCAGAGTATACTGTTTCCAATGAGAAAAGAAATGAAACTGCTTTATTACACCACCAGTTTTGTCAACAGTGTCACAGTACAATCTAAATTTAAATATTAGTACTATCTAAACATACATTATTATTTGTATTACATGCCATTATCAAATAATGTCTGATGGGGTGGTTTTTTCAAGCAATTGAAAAGCAAACCTGTTGCACAGAAGGAATTTTTACAAGCTCTTCCTCCAGACCAGTTTTAGTGAAAAACACTTCCTCATTCTGTCGTGCTGAGGAATATATTTATACTTTGAGCATCTTGCATCTTATCATTAGTGTATGACATTCAGTTATCATTCGTGTATGAAATTCAGTTCATATGACAAGAAGGAGAAAAAACATTCCCAGATTTGCAGAACAGAGGCCTCTTAAACTGAAAGGGCTTGAGTGAAGACTCCATTCAAACCTTTGGCAAGGAGATTTATTCCTCCTGCCTTTTTGTTGATTGTAGTTGGGTGGGGAAACAACTACTTCCACATCTACAAGGAAATAGAGTATGGAACTGTGCTTCTCATGGGATTGTAGGATAAGTGCATTTAACACTTAACTGGAAAGCTTGCTTGTCTCTTATTTTCTCAAATCATAGAATTACTGCAATTTGTGTCATAAGAAGACAGTTCACTTGCACCTCATACAGATACCACCACAATATTGTGTGTGCTTGTCCACTCCAGTAGAGTTAATAACTACAAGTGAAAAGGGTTGTCTTTATGAAGCACTTCATTCCCATTCTACAGATCAGTAGAACTAAAGCACAAAGCAGTTCTGGTATTTTCTCAAGGTTACCAGGTAGGCCAATGGCAGAACCAAGAACAGCTGCTACACTTCTCCAGTGCCTAGATGAAGACACCACACTGTTTTAAACTTTAAACGCCAAAAAACACCTTGCAGGCAACATAAACAGGAAGGAATTCACAGCTCAGAAAGAACAACCTCAGGATATAATATGAGCCACTTATGTAAAACTGGTGTTTCTGCATTCTGTGCCCTCTGCATCTAGGACTTACTCAAAGGCATGAGGCCAGTGCATGAGGTACAGGTCCAGGTAATCCAGTTTCATATCTCCAAGTGTTTTCCTCAGTGCTGGCTCTACATCTTCTGGGTGGTGCTTGGTATTCCAGAGCTTTGATGTTACAAACAGGTCCTCCCTTTTAATAACCTTCAAGAAAGGAAGGAGAGTATAATAAAAGGAGCAAGTTCAGAAAGAGAATTGCAACAATTCTCCAATTTGTTTTAAAACAAAGAGAACAACTGAAGTTTTGTGGTTTGTAATGTTTTGTGGTTGTTTTTTTTTTTTTAAAAAAAAAAGGTAACACATGGAACCTAAAAATGAAACCTTTCAAAAATATACTGGATGAAGAAGCACCAGAAAAATACACACAGTGGCAAGTCTTAAAGTATATTAAATACTTTAGCAATTAGAAGCCTTGAAAAACAAAAAAATTTCTTTTCACATACTCACTCTTCCAAACCTTCCAATTCAAGGGTTCAAGCCATTACTAAGTGTGATGTGGCCAAAAGAAAGATTACTCAGCTTATTCATATGTAAATTTTCAAATTTCCATTTAACAATTCACATTTTCCAGGCTCAACCAGCTAACTTACTTTACTCATCACATGCTATAAACCAAGATTGCTTCTTGTAGAAAGAGCGTGGGAAAATAATCAGAAGATTCCCCAAACCTCTGCACTGGAGTTCCTAGGCTGTGGAAGGAACACACTAAAACCAGAGAGCTCTACCCTGTGTTGGAAGGGTAAGAACCAGAAATAAAACAATGGAGAACTGGTAAAAGTATCAAATGCAAAAGAGAGATCACACTGTGCAAAAAGAAGCACAGAATTCCATCAGAAAGGAGGCTTCTCCCTGTCTCATGTCTGATAAAACTTCAGTCAAGTCTATTTTGAAGAATTTGGAATTATTAATTCGTTAATTTCTCTCTTCCAACCATTCAATTATCTCTGTGTTTTCACACAAGGATGTTGTTTAAAAGGAAGATATTTAAAAATGCTTTTTAAAAGAATTTTGATTCAAATTCTAGTTCTAAGTCAGCTAGCTAATATGAACTGAACAAAATGCTTCCCATTGTTACCACACCTAACAGGGAGGAATCCCTGGGGAGCTGAAAACAGCCTCTCTCATGCACATAACAAAGAGATTGCCCTAAAGCCAAGGCAAGAGCAGCAGGAAAGCAAGAACATGAAAACTTCCTTTCCATGGGCTGTGAGGCTGTACAGGTTATCCTTTTGGCCCCTTCAGGGAATAAATTTAAGATTCCACCTCAGCTCATGCATAGGAATGCCTGTCACATTGCTTTGTACTTAGGCCTTAAACTCTTAGGTGCAGATTTGGAGTCACATTTATGAGCCTTTCACATGTGATCACTCTTTAAAAAAATTAAAATTCACCACATTTACTCACTCGTAAATGTGGTGAATTTTTATCTATTTTTATCTATAACAAAAAACCTACAGTTGATATTTTGTCAATAAAAAAAACCTAAATTTGCTGTGGCTATCCCCCATTGCATGCTAGACTGGAAAGTCAGGGTAACTTTTCATATAAATATTTTACATTATAACTAATGATTCTGGCAACACCAAAGTATCCAAATTGGGATACTTTGTTAGGAGAAAAGGAGCAGGAAGAGGAAAAAAGGACACCACCACAAGCATTTTTTGTAGCTTCCATCCAAATATCCCTGACAATCTTTCTTCCCCAGGACAGCCAGGAGGTTCTAAGGAGAGAAAGCCCTCTCTCATGCCCTCTCCTGATAAATAGCAAACAGCTGGGGGAGACCAGCAGGCAAAGCCACAACTGTGGCCCTGGCAGGGGACAGCTGTAACCGTGGCACGGCTCACAGTGGGCAGGGCAGCCCCTGTGCTCTCACCTTGCTGGGCCCCACGCACTCCTGGAAGGCCTCCCCGATCTCGGCCTCGTTGCCGTAGGCGGCTGCGCAGTCGATGTGGCGATAGCCCACGCTGAGGGCGTGCTTCACTGCCTCCCTCACCTGCAAGCACAAACACACTGCCCATGCAGCCACTGAAATGCCATGTGGCACTGGGGAAAAGGTGAAAAATGCTAACAGACCTGGCGAGGAACACCCCCCAAAAAAACCACAGATTTGTATGAGGTCATGAGATTCAAACACTCACTCAGGATCGGGAGTCTCTGTGGCATGGTCCTTAGCAGGGAAGAGCAAACTGCTGGCAGGCACTCCAAGAGGAGCAAGAAAATGGATCGTGCACACAGGGCAAGCATGCAAGAATGTACCAGGTAGAACAAATCCCTACTCTTCACTACAGTTGTTACACTTGTCTCAAATAAAAAATGAGCTATAAGAAGTGCTTTTCAAATAAGTCATGGCTTAGGAAGACAACTTTTCTGACCAAAGTGACAAATCAACATCAGTCAAACTTGGAATATACTTCCTCTTGCCCAGTAAAGAGAGAGTCTGGCTTCTAACTCCAAAATCACCACAGTTTGAGTTTGGTTCAACCACTCACACTTAATTACCAAGACAATGCTCTTTTATGGAACATTTTTCTTTCTTGTCTCATAATTGCACAACAGCAAAAGTCATACTGCTGGGATGCTCCTGATGATGCTCACAACTTTACATTCTGCTTTCAACATTGCTGACAATGAAGGTATTGCCAACAGCAACACAACTCTTGCTCCATATTTTCACACAAAAGCCAGAATGGTTTTTGGAAACCAAGGCACTTTACTTCAAATCTGCTTTTGAAAGCTCTAATGAAGCACAAGCACCAAATGTCTTCACATGTGGGCCTCAGATATAGAGCAAGTCTAGAAACCAGAAGAAAACACAGAATGGCATCTTTGTGAGGACTCCTAAGGAGCTTTTGAAAAAAGACTTTCTATAAATGATTGTGCAAGAATGAAGAATTACTACAGTTGCCAGTGTAATCATCATCTCCCATTAGGCTGATGACCATTTAGTAACATCTATTACATTTAACTTCCAGTGGACAGTTAGCACACATTCTAACATCTGTCCTTCTGAAATACTACAGAAAGAATAATAAACCCCATCTGTACAGTGATTTCTGTACATTGCACCTCACTAACTTGTCTCTCAAGACTGTGGGAGACTGTAAATTACTCTGAATAAGGCTTGATGCAATAGGGCCATAAATGTTAAGTGAGATCACACCTCTCTTGGCATGAGATTATAAAAATATATTGACAAAGGCTAGAGAGCTACTTTGATTCAAAATTTAAAGTTCCAGCATTTTCCAATTTAAAGCTGACAAAATTAGTAATACCAAGCAAAGGTGTTTATAGTCCTACAAAAGGCAATGGAGAATCAAATGTGAGAGTTCTCTCCTGCTGGTGGATTTGATTTGTTTTTCTTGTCAAGTAGTGCAGTAAAAGCAGACACAGGATATTCTGACTACATTCTTTGGCATTTTGAGAGGAAAACTGGAGTGTAGCTCAGTTTCCCTTAGGCAGGATGACAAAGCACTTCTATTACAGCAGTGAACTCTTCCTTTCTCTAGCAGGATGGTGCTTACAGTCCTTGTTTCACCTGACAAAGACATTTCTCAGGTCACTACAAAATCAAGGGCAGAGTAATTCTGAAAGCACTTGGGACATAGTAAGGGCTTTTAAGACTCAGTATCTATCCTCCAAAAAGGTGAGGTTTGTGGAGAGGGACAGAAAAAAATGTTCTGTGTCTGGAACCCCTTATTTCCTGTATCAGATTAATACTCTTTTTAATCAAACAGGCACAAGGTTTACCATAAATGAAAGTAGGCACCACTCACAGAAAAACAGAGATAAAGCACCCCAAACATGTCTCTGCAAAGCAATCAACAAGAGGCTGTATTTTTTTATCAGCATGTTTTGAGAAATTTCTAGCACTGAAGAACTGGGACTGATAATTTAAATAAGGTTTGGAGCTGACAAAAATAATCTGTATTTGGGTAAGCTATTCCCAGCCTACTAAGACATTTCAATGTGAACTGAGAGCTCCTGTTCCACACAAAAGGCAAACAATCAAGAGGAAACATGCAAAAACAAAGGCATTTTTGGAGGGGAAAAATAATAACATATAGATGTAAGTTTTAAAAAAGTACTTTTTTTAACAAGAAGGTCTGTATTTTTGAGATTAACTTTAGAGAGGTATATGCATTTCATGGGAGGGGGCAAAGAACAAAAACACAACAGAGGCAGTTGAAGATATGCCTGTGGATATTTGTTGTTGTGAAGTACAAATAGCCAAAGGATCCTTCAAACTTTCCATATATTCTTTAGTTTAGCCTGTCAATACTGCTATGAAAGGAGCAATTTGTGAGTTTACTTTGCATTAGGCAAGTTGAGTCACACAAATTACTCAAGGGACTCACCAATCCATCCCCACAGAACTAAAAAGTTAGGTCTTACTAAAAGTACATCTGAATGGATCTTTTGACATCTTCCAGTCTACCATCAAGGCCCTCAGCTGGGCAGAGAAAATCCAGACCACTCCCACACACATTTATCATAGCCCTTCTTGTGACAGACAGTCTATTCCAATGCTTTGAAAGCTTTCTCTCAAAATCTTTTAGACAACTGGCAAAGATTGCTCTGATGCCACATCCCATTCCTCCCAGTGATGAAATCCACAGCTTGTCCTTGTGAGGGCTTTTCCCTCATTTGCAAAGTGCACAGCTCCTCTCACAGCTCTCTTGACCACATGCAGGTGCTTCCCCCTTTCATCGCAACTCACCTTTCCCAAACCTTGCATCTCTGTTGCTGCTGTCTCATCAGCTGTTTCATGCCTTTCTTGAAATGGTTTGCCCCAAAACAGACACAGGTATTGCAGTTGGAGCCTCGTTCTCCTTCACTTCATAGCAAAGTCCAAGGAACTACACTCCCATTTAAACATCCCAGTAAGGGATTTGGCCTTGTCACCCACCTTCTTTTGAAGATGGATGAACACAATATCAGTGGCAGATTCAGATACAATCTGTAAGTCCCCATTAATTATAATATTCATTACTAGATTTCCAATTCTTCAATTTGGTTCTCTCAAGGTCAAAAAACTAACAAACCATCTTTATACTTCCAGGCAACGTACAGTTCAAGTGACCCAGGAGCTTCTTGTGCACAACCCCAAGCTATTATGAAGAGATTTCCACTCTTTACAGTTCAATACTACTGGGAAAGAAAAGGCTCTGACCAGCCACCCCTGCTTCCTGCAAAGTTGACACATTTCAGCAGTTATTTTGCTGAGAGGAAGTAGGAAAAAATCAAACAATCACAATCAGTGCACGTGATGTTCAGATGCACTGTGACCAGAACCAAGTGTTGCTATATCACAGTTTCTAAAAATTGCACTAAAATTGGCTGAAAAGGAATTCACACCATGAGATAAATAATGCCAATTTAAAAGGTGGTGTTCCCTAAAATAAAGAGGTTTGCCTCTTATCCTTCAAATGTTGAATATAAGCCCCTTCCTTAAAAGCAGTGAATTTTTTTGCGTCTGTAACCAGGATTCTCTGTACTAACAAATTTCAAGAACTAAGCATTCTCCCCTGAAGCTGCAATCCTGTCACAAGACACCCTGTCTGACTGGTTTTCTGAGGTGCACTCTCCTCAGCTTTTCCAAGGTTTCACACAGAAATACCAGCCCTGTGTCTCCCTGTCCCACAGAACCAGCCTCTGCCACTCAGGTTAGGCTGCTCATCAGGTGGGGATCAATCCTCCAGGTTGAAAGCATGGCTCACTTGAGAGAAGAGAACAAAGCATTAAAGGATTACAGCTAGTCCAGCTGTAATATCAAAAAGCACAGTACTGATATTCTTGATACTCCTGTCTGAATGGATTTCTCTTTGAACTGATTCATGCTGCCAGTTCATAAACTTCTGTACTGTGCTCCCTTCCATTCAACAGCCCTCCACCATATTCCTATGGAAACATGCAAAACAAATTTCTCTTCTAGCACTTGATCATGTAAAACACAAAACATCCTATTATTTTTATATGGTGTCAATCCTATAAAATCCTTTCAACATGGAATTAGATTCAATTATTTTCCCCCTATTAATATCTAGGAAACTGGGACTGGAATGACACCTTTGTACTGGACTGCTAAGATCTGTCTACACAGTCAAGGCTTGTTTACACTCAGGAACAGTAACAGCAGTAATAAAGAAATTACTCAAGCTTGGCAAGGGAAAGAATTACAATCTGCAAAATATTTACCCAAAATAATTTAAAAGCCATCCATTTCCACACTTACTTCTAATGCAGCACTTGAACAAAAGAGCTGTTGATAAATAACCTCTACTTGGGAAACAGCTAAAGCAAATTTAATCAATGCTAATTCTTCTGCTTCTCTGGGTTTTTGGCCCCTAGTCTTTAATTCATAACAGCAGTTATCCCTGAACTACATCATGTCTTTTAAAGGGTAAATCATCTGGACACTGCCAAATTGCTGCTATGCCCCTGAATTTTCAAAAGTGGTAAGCAGAAATTCATTTATTCCATAGGAATAGCAGCAACTTCTGTAACTCTGGCCCTTTCCACTGCACTTCCTAGATTTTTCCTTCAATACATTCTACAAGGAAGTCTTTGAAGACAGCAGATATTCCAAAGAAGTGACTCCCAGTGACTTCCAAGGAAACCCAGAGAACATGGCTGGATCCTGTGTGGGGTTCAGCTGCCAGCAGCACTGCTGATTATGGCAAAATCCAACTGAATTAGGTTTAAATTATGCACAAACAGGATCTGTCCTGGTTCTAAAGCCACATGTTTCTCAGAACAATTAATTCACAGAATAAACAACACATTCATATTTTGCTTGTTTAGTTTCAGACATTTGCTTTAGACAAAGCATATTTAACTGTTTTGAGTGCACAGAAATTCATCCATTAAGTTTGTGCATGTTAACAAACTCAATTCAGCTGCCATTTGATGTTTTAAGTGGCAAAGCTGCACATTCACCCTTTTCCTCATTTAAGAGGTTGACTGAGCTCTCACACCAACTCAGCTTCCACATTAGTACAGCTATTCCCAACAAATCCACTGTCCTGACAGCTGTTTGGACAGGAAAGCCCACAGTAAAATGGCTCTGAATAGATTTAATTTTCCTAGCTTGTTTCCCACCTTTTCCTCTAGCTGGCACAAGAGAATTCCACATCTTGAGAAGAGTTTTAACTTTCCCTCTCAGTCGTGAGCACAATGTCATCCAACATACTCCAAAAAATATCTTAAAGCTCACACAGGAGTAGCAGTGAGACATCCATTTACTGCACAGACATGCAGTGGTGTGCATAACCCAGAGAAGCTGTGGATGCCCCATCCCTGGAAATGTTTGAGGCCAGGGTGGATTGACCTCTGAGCAACCCGGTCTAGTGGAAGGGTCTCCCTGCCCACAGCAGGGAATTGGAACTAGATGGTCTTTAAGGTCTCTTCCAACCCAAAGCATTCTGTGATTCCACAATTCTTTGCATACCAGCTAGGAATTCCACCAAGCAGTGGGCATTACCTTTCACAGGAAGTACATACAATTTCTTCCCCAAAAAATGTATAGTTTAACTAAATGAAAGAGATACAAAAAGACAGACAAAGGGGAGAAGCATTACAATAGCAGGCACACCATGGAGCACATAAACATTCCCACAGACTGTTTGGAGTAACACACAGAATTGTTTCCAAGTGTGGTGTTTGCCAATTCAATGCATTCAGAAGCAGAGTGAATGTCTAATGATACATGAGCCTTCTTATTCTGAAAGCAGGCTGACCCAAGCAAGTTCTTTGTTTTCCTGCTAACCATTGGCTGGCAGCTGGAACAGGACTTATTACAAGAACAACTTGAGTTTCTGCCTCCCAAAATAATGCTTTCTGCTGAGTCATCAGCCTAAGCCAGAGGGGTGTCTGGTCAGACTGGCAGCCTGAGGACTTGCCAGTGGAAGAGTCCAGCACCATGTTATAGAAACACCATTCACTGGTCTTCTTCTGGGTTTATGTCCCAGAACTCCACTGCCCAAGGCCAGGGCTAACAAGTCTGAAGGGATCTTCCTTTCTGGAAAGATCTGCTATCTTTGTGTCTTAGGCCTTAGTCAGGCACATACATACATTCAAATACACACATACATACATTCAACTTCAGTGGACTCAAGACTAGAACAGCTCAAGCAAAGGATCCAGGCCTCAGATCTGGGACCTTCAGAAAAAGTGCACAAACACAAACACACGTGCTAGTTGAGAGCACAGTATCCTACTGTTCCCTGCTTACTTGGCCACGGTCACTTTTCCAAGTTCCCAGTCCGACGAGAGGCATCTTCTGCCCGGTGTGGAGTGTAACGAAGTCGCACGTTGCAGGCATTTTTGCCTAAAGAGTAAAAAGAACAAAGAGTTTTGCAGCAATTCTTTAAGTTGCAACAATTTACTTTTTCTGCTCACAGTGGCAAAGTTTTTTCATCAGCAAAGGAGGGGCTTACAGCATGTCCCAACATCTTCACAATCTATGTTTCTGCTCAAACAGTTAAAAAGAAACTGCATTCAGGATGAGCTCCAAAGCTGGCTAGCTGATTTCAGTTACTTCCCAAGCTCTGCTGCATCCAAAATAATGAACATTATTTGTTTAAAAACAAAAAGCAACAAAAATAACCAAGAGTGGAAGAATGCAATGTTAGTTACATCTGACTGTGTAGGAGGAATGGATGCTTTCAGAGTTCAGCATCCACATAGCATACTATCCCAAAATAGGTCTGCCTTCTCAGTATTGTCGTTTTCCTCACATAATTAGGTCCCAGCTGATGGATGTGTTCACACAGAGTTTATGCTTTCAACTTCTTGCTCAGCTTCTCAAGCCACACTTTTGTAGATTTAATAGCAGACACCAGATAGCACACTTGTTTTTCAGAGGGACATACAAGAGCAGTTGGAGTGATCCTGACCTGAAGGCCATTGTATACCAAGGGGCTGGGGATCCCTGTGACAGTTAAGCTGAGTAGGTCCAGGCTCATCTTGTGCTGCACTTCACACCCAGCCTGGTGCTGTGGGATGCACAAGCTGCAGGGTAAGCTCAGTAGCAACCTGTAACAGGAGTCTGCATTTTGTACCTGCAATTATGCTACCTATGTGTCCTTGCCTTTATCTAAAAATGCAGGAAGTTCTCCTGCAAGCATCCTTTTGTCTGACAGCAGAAGTGATGAATAGAGGTGTTTTCTTGTAAAAGAATCCCCAGCAGTTCAAATGACCAAAATAGGGTAACCTATATGGACAAGGTCTGCACACTGTGCTGTGTGAGATCTGCCCAATGCTGCAAAGCTGGGGCTCCCAGCACCTGAAGGGATGCACAATTATCAACACTCTCCTCTTTCTTTAAAGGGTTAGCTCTAAAAAACATAATTTGAGATTATACCTTAGAGTCTGAGTGCCTTTCTTGTCAGGATTGTAATGGGCCAACACCTCCTGGTGCAAGGCAATCATTACACCGAACAAACAGCCCTGGATTTTTACTGAGCTAAGTCCAGCTATTGGTGCTGAAGACAATCACTGGTGAACCAAACTGCAGCTGTACATCTGTTTTATTGGGGTAGGAGGTCAGAAAAAACAGGGTGATGGTGCCAACAGTATTCTCTTCTATTCTGAACTCGCACAGCCATTTTGTAGCCAGCTACATGCAAGTGGGTGCTGTTCACCTGAATTTAGTTGCCTAAATAAAGACATCTTCTTGCATCAAGCAACACAACTAAAAATGCAAGTCTTTTTCATTCACTTTGGTCTATAATACAAATAAGATACCAACTGTATGCTTTACACAACCATGTTATGCAATCATCTTAAAGGTAAGAGTTCAGCCCAGAAGACAAGGTACACGTTTAATCGATAACTAGCATCAGCACATTTTTAAGAACCATCTTGCTTCAGGATTGGACATTAACGCCACAGAGAGATTTGAACTATAGCCTCTGGAAGAATGGAACACATCAGAATGGCAGACACTGGAAAAAAATATGCTCATTAGTACTTTCCACTTAGATTCTTCCCTAAAATAGGGAATTCAGGAGAATCACACTTATGATGCTAGCCATAATTATTCAGTTCATTAAAAAGCTGAAAACCGCTTCTTAGAAGAGCAGAGATAAAAACAAACATAAAAGCAAACTAATTCTGGACAAGTAATATATGGTTATGGCTTAGCATCACCAACCTACTGCCACATTCACATAAAGGGATTAAAGCTCAGAGTAACTCAAGGACAGTGTAAGGCTGGGAGGATGCATCAATAACCACAGTAATGCAAACTACCCCGGTTCATCAACCCACAGCTACAGCTCATTTTTAACCTAAAGCAACGAGTCTTCAGCAGCAAAGCAACCATAGCTATGCACGCCATTAATATGTATAGATATGCAAACAGGTACATATTAGCAATACTTAAATCGCTGTAACCGAGCAGCTTCTGCCGCACAGATCAGGGGTAACCCCTCCGCATTTTGGCACCCCCAGAGGGAGAGAACGCGCCCCCCTGCCCCTTATCGGGGCGGCGCAGGGCGGGCCCGCCCGGCGCGGGAGGGCCGATACGGCGGCCCCGCAGCCCCCGCAGCGTTCCCGCACTCACCGCCGGTACCGACCGCTGCTGCCGCCGTTACTGAGGCTGCTGCTCCCGCTGCTGCCCGGCCCTTCCGCTTCCGCCGGGAACGCGGCCCGGGCCGCGGGCTGGGGCAGCGCGGCTGCCGCTGTCGGGTTCAAATGTGAAAGTCCATCAGTGGGAGTTTAGCGGCCCTGACCCGCTCTCCGTAACTCATCGGGCCCCCGGCACCGACCCGCTCCTGTTTCTCATCGGGTTTGTCCCGCTGATCTCCCCGGCCCGGTTCCCGTCGGGAAGCTCAGGCAGCCCCAGTCTCGCCGCTCCTGCCGAGCGGTGAAGAGATAAATGCGATGGGCTGCACCACACGGGGGAAAGCGACAAAAGATAACCCTGGCCCATAAATTCGACAAGAAGGGTTTGCATCTCCCCGACTGCTGTTTGTCGCGGCCTCTTGAAGCCTTTTCTACTTGTAGGAAGACCGAATATACCCAGTTTTATTTGCAAACCTAAACAGGAATTCAGGGGAAGTGAAAGGCTGATTGCACTCGCTTTGCTTCAGCGTTTGTGCTCTAAGGTGTGTAGAGAAGTCGCACTTTCCGAGGAGGCTGGGGCTCTGCTCCTTGCAGATGGCCGGGAATTCATTTCCTTGTTTGCTCGGGACAGCAGTGAGATTAAAGTAGGCTGGTTCAGCTGAGTGCTCTCACTGCTGGCCCAGGGACAGCCCTGCTACTGGGAAGTCAAAGCCTTCCACTGAAACAGACTTTGGCCTGTAACCAAGAATCAACTGTGCACCCAATCTTAAACACAACTAAAAGCTGATAATCAGCTTTGACTTTTACTCCAGGGTTCCATCTTTACAAGCAATTTATAAAGATTCAGAACTTAGAGGAAGATTAGATCAGAAATAAGACAATTGATACCTCTGGTGTGGCTTTGAAGAGCCTGTTACTTATTTCCAGAGAGATAAATCTGCTGCATATTCTGTCTTTGCTGCTCTAACTCGAGCTGCTCAGGAGGCTTAAAGGTACAAAGGTCAATTAATCTCTTGAGTATGCATGCTACCAGATTTTTCTCTTGCACAGCCTGTTTTGATGAAATAAAGGAAAGTGGAAGAAAAGTGCAAGGACAAGGCAACAATTATAAGTAACGGGAAGCAGGAAATGAAGGAATAAAGGGGGAGAAACCACTGCTGAGTTTGATTTATTTATATGAAGACCATGGCAATCAGATCCATTTGAAAATCCACAGTCTTCAAGCAGAAAGAAGATTCTTGAACTATGTAAATCTCACATATGAAAACTTTAACAAACCTCAGCCTCCAGTAATGTAATAGGGGAGCAAAAGAGAAAAGGTAAAGAAGACTAAAACATTTTGTCATCAAAAAGCAGTGGTTATCAAAACATACAGTAATAGCCTGCTAATTGAAAAAAAATGCAGAGAAGAGGCAATTTTGACCTAGAAATAGAATCTTCACTTGATTCAAACAAGGAAAGCTAATAGGTGTGTTTTCTATTTAATTACATGAAGTTGTTTTCATTAAAATGATTGTGCACAGCTGCTTGTGCATAAATGTTGCTGGCTTGTCAGCTGACTTTCTGCACATATTAAATTAAATTGTCCCCACATGGCCAGGACTCAACTCTGACTGTGCCTCTGGTAGTGCCATGTGTACGTAGGAGGTTTGGTACATTCAGGACTTGGTGGGCTTTTGGCACATGCAGTGATGAACTCCACAGGGAGTGTGTGGGGTGTCCCAACCCGCTGGCTTTTGAGGGCATGCAGGGACTGCCTCTGCTGTGTGCTCCAGGGGCGTGCCCAGTGTTGCCAAATCCATTACTATTCCAGCTAAGTTTATCTTATTCTGGAAATCTTTGATACTCTTACACAAAACCATTCTCAAATGCATGGAAACCCAAATGTGTGGTAATGTTCTGAAACAGGTCCAGTTTCTTTGCCTTTCTTTTTACACACAGCAGGACATTTGTTTTTCACATCAGGGGCACATTCCCAACCAAGATACATGGGAGATACTGTGATTAAAATGATGGATGTGAAAGCTAGTTTGGCTCCCAGTTTGGGTGGTTTCACTGCTCTGGCACTGCAGGGCCTGCCAGCTCCTCTTGGTTGATAGATGAAGTACTTATTGTGTCCCTGTCTGAGTGGATGGGTGCAGAGAGGCCTGCACTGGGCTCTGGTGCTCCATGCTAATCAGGTACCAGCTGATCCTGTCTGGCAGCTGTTTTAGCAGAACACAACAGCACAATTACACTGCTGTGGGGAGAGAACTCCATCCTTCCAGCACCTGTGGGGGTAAACATGTCCTTTATTTCCTGGAAAACACAGTTGTTTTAATCTAAGTAGCATCCTACATCTAAAGGTTGAGAAAGGCTACAGAAACCCAGGTGCTCACTGAACAAGGAGTGGTCCCAATAATTTATTATTCCAAAACCTCCAAAAACTGACATCTTGAAAGACAAGCTCAGAAATTAATCAAAAGTAATGAGGCCACAGACATATGAATGGAAAGGCATTGCTTACAGCACAAACCTGGAACAAACTGCAGACCAAAGTGGGTATATTGTGCATCTGAAAGTAAGAAAAATGAGCATAACAAGCATTAAAGGAGTCAGAAACCATGAGAAAGTCATTACTGCTTTGTCCATTGGTAAACACACCGGAGTTGCAGAGGGACTACATTGTTCTGGAGGTTTTGATTAGGACTGCCTGACCTTTCAGGGGTTAATCTGTTCACAGGTTCATTGGCCTGAGGTGGTGGGGAGGTACATACATGTCTCAATATATAGACCTTAATTCTCATAAGAACTGATGTTAAGAGAGCAAACTTTTTCCTGTAAAAGACTAAGCATGCTATAGCAATAGAAGTAGATAAATTAGTTGCAAGAAAGTGAGTGCAGATTTTTTCCTGAGTCCATATATCCATGTTATTTGCTTTCATTATTTAAGGATTAATTTCATCTGGTCCCAAAATGAGTCATCTCTGGGTGAACAACCACATGGATATGGTCACCCAGCATCATATGGTCACAGTGATCTTGATTATAAGCATTTAAAGTTTGTTAATCCTTTGTGGTTTTCTACTCATTACAATTTATAATCAAGTTTTAACAGGTATAAGAAACACAACTGTAAACTGCAAACCAAATGAGTAAAAATGAGTTGGTGAGCACATTTATCACTTTTGACAGAAACAAGAATTTTTGTCCTTGATATGGCTTAATGGCTTTTAGTATTCATTATTTAACAAAGCTTTCACATTTGAATTCAGAATTTGGCCCTTAAAAAGTACCACACTGCTCCTTCACTCTTGGATTCAAAGACAGTGCTTATGCGGAATTACTGAGGTTGAACATCCCTCAGAGCGGCATCACTACTGAATGAGGCAAAACTCCCTGAAGTAACTGTATCTTCCAAGGGCTTCCATCTTGCCACTGAAGATCAACGGTTGCACTTTAAACTTAGTTTTCATCGTTCTTTTGCTGACTTGCATGACTGCAATCGGCGTTCCCATTGATGGAGAGGAATCAATGAAAGCCTTGGGAACGAGTATCAGGGAGAGGGGACAGTGGGTAGTGCAGAGCGAGAGGATGGAGATTTGACACTGCACTTCTGCAACACTGCGAACACACATTGCTCTGCTCGTGAGAGGTTTCGTTTTATTTCTGTCAATGGCCAACACTTAATTCACATGAATGACATGCCAGTCATCCCTTACTCTCTCTCAAAGTCCTGCGTACCCTCTGAGGATGTCAAATAATCATAGCTAGGTCAATTAAGGCACTAAAAATGCCATCGCTTCTTGCACCAAGGCCATCAATCGTTTATAACCGCGGCGTTGGGTATTTCCACGGCGCTTCCCGGGGCTCTCTCCAGGGAATGATCTGCGCTCACTCGCACCCCGACGGCCCCGGATCTGCCAAGTCATGCTGCCCTTGCAGGCGCTGCCGCCCTCCCCTCCCGCCGCGTCCGCTCGCGAGATCCGCGCTGCTATAAAGGGGGCGGCGCGGCGGGGCTGCGGCACTCCGGGCCGAGCCGAGCCGAGCCGCTGCAGCAGCTGCGTGTGCGGGACCGGTCTGCGCTCCGAGTGAGTGTGCGGGGCCGCGGGGCTTGCTGGGCGCTTTGCACAGTGTTTGGGTTTTTTTTTTTTTTAGTTTCATTTTATTTTAATGTGTTTTTTGCTACTGTTTTGGGTGGGTTTTTTGTTCGCTTTCCCCTCCCCCTCTGCGCAGATGCGCCCTTGAGCGAGGCGCGTAGGGCGAGCCCTTTCTCGCCGCGTCTCTCTCCCGGGGGATCGCGCTGCTGCGGCTGCCGCCTGCACCGCCGCGTTCAGTTTCCCTGGTGTTGGTGTGGCCTTTTTTTGGCGGGCAGAGCGAGCAGATAAGCCCTTCCAACGCGCGGGCCTTTATCAGCGCTGCGCGGGGAGGAGCCGCGGGGAGGGCCCGCGGGGGCAGCGCTCGGAGCGCCTGCAGGGAGCCGAGCGGCCCCTTCCCCCGACAGGCGAGGCGGCATCTCGCTTCTAAGCCTTAAAAAAACCCCCAAACCCGAGCGCTGGCTCGGGGACATGCAGGGGGCGGCTCCCCCTGTCCCAGAGCGGTGTAGGGGCGATCCGGGCGGGGGAAGGCTCGGAGGTCCCCTCGGAGCCCCTTGGGCGCCACGCGTGCCGCGGTCCGTGCGCGATGCCCGCGGTTCGGTACCGCGCCCCGACCGCGGCCGCGGTGGCCTGACCGCATTTTTGTGACAGTCTGAGGGTGGGAGTGGAAGGCTGATGGTGCGTTTTGAAACGGCCTTTCGCTTTTGTTCAAGCCACCCTAAAGGTATGAAATAGCTCGTTCAAGAGAGCAGGCCTGCCTCATTATAATTGCAGTTTGAAGATAATTGAGGCCGTCTGCGGCTATGAGCAACAAAGATACTCTGGCCGGATTCGAGTGTATTTGATTTAAGGTGCTCATTGTACTGTCGTCCGGAATGAAAGGAAGTAACAATGATTCTGTGGTCTGCTCCTCTGCGGGTTAGGAAATGCTGTGGCTAAAAATCCGAGCAGAACACGCGCTGACCCCACAAGGAGTAGCAGAAGGGTTGGCGGGTCACAGCGGGTGCTCTGAGGAAAGCACATGGCTCTTGAAGCGTGAGGCAACCAAGGGCTCTTGCAAATACTAAAAAGATTTTAGTGTTACCAGAGAAAGGGGCAATAACTTGTAATTTAGAAAGAGGAAGTATCAAAGAGCAGTCTGACCTTGAATACCTAGTGAAGTACTCCAGAGGATTGCTGATGGAACAAATATAGAAGGACTGGCATAATACTGAGCAAAAGGATGACCTTGAACTTGGATAACAGAAAATAATGTAATTCAGTGATAAAAATGTGGGGTCATGCACTCCACGTCGAGCAGCTCTTGCTTATAAGATAAAATTTGCTAGTTGGAGGCATCTCAGATAAATACTGTGCTGTTGCTGTTCCCCTGTCCCTCTTGCAGAATTGCACTTTGAGAATCAAAGCTGCATTTGTGGGTACAGCATTCCTGATGTCCTCCTGCCAGGCTGCTTCACTGCATCTTACAAATGATCTCTAGTCCTGACCACCACATTCTCTCCCAGTCTGCTGCAATTAAAGACTAAAAACCCTTGGATGAGCGTGGGGATAAGGAGCTTTGTTGCACAGTTAAAATTGCTGAATGTGTGGGTGCTTCTCAACATGAAAACTGAGAGGTGGATCGTTACTGTCAGGGTGTGTGAGAGAAACCTCCAAAAGCAAAACCATTGCTAAAAAGGCTAGGTGTGGGTTCAAAGCTAAGTATTTGACTTGTGGGCTAGTTCTCCAGGAAAAAAGTGGCTGGCAAGGGGGAGAGAGCCAAGAAATGAGGTGCTCTCAACCTTTTTTAGAACGGACTTGGTGCCTTGCAGGCACAACTTGGAACAATCCTTGGCTCTTGGCTTTCCTTAGCAACATGAGACTCATGCTAACCTTTGAGGTGCTTTTTATCTCTGAGGCAGCCAGTGCTGCAGTGTGTAGAACAAAGTGAAATAACTTTTAAGAATATGTTGTGATCTGCAGAAATTAGGTTTGTAGAGTTACCAATTTCAAAGATTGTGCTCTGGAAGTCTTAAGGAGTTATACTGCACTCCCAGACTGAACAGAAATACTGCACAGGATGTATTACGCATGACAAGCTTTTGGGGCAGACAGCCAGAAGTAGCATTCTCTTGTCCTTGTGTACCCTTTTATTATTTTTCAATAGACTCAAAGGGGAAGCAACCTGGCTGTACTGATTTAGTCTTGGTGAAATGGTAATTAACATAGAATGTGATTTCCATGTGTGCCACGAGTCTTTCTGGTTGCAAATAAAAAAGGGTTGAATTGTTCAAAAGGGTGAAGTGTAGTTATGCAGAGCAATGTTCCCTGGGGATTACCAGAAGTTACTTTCTTTCAGAGTGAACAGGAAGCTCAAGTTTGAGGTCTTAAATTCCCTTGTAAAATTGAACAAGGTTCTTCTCATTGAAAGGTCTAAAAAACAGACTTTCCACTCCTCCACCACGTGGAATGATATGGTTTTCTGAGTACTAGTAAAGCTCTAGGCTAGCAGTTTACCAGACTCTGAGCTGTTACTGGTTAGATAACCATTACTGCATCTTTAGGAGGCCATGAGCCATGCATTTTGAAGTGCTGGCAGTCTCTCTAGTGGCTCAACTACCCAGGTGTCAAAACTCATTTAACGCTTAAGCCTTGTTGCAAGATTGAGTGCTGATAAACTGTCTTTGTTTAATCTAGATTGATAAAATGCTTTGAATAAATCCTTACTTCCAGGTGCAAATGTACCACCATCTAAACTGTATTGGTGTTAACTCCTGTCTAGGTTAAATCAAGATGTCTTCAGGAAAGGCTTTCATTGGCAAACCAGCTCCTGACTTTACTGCCACGGCTGTAATGCCAGATGGACAGTTCAAAGACATCAAACTCTCTGACTACAAAGGTAATTTCATGTACTTCTCTAATTACACAGATAGTCTGCCCATAGGAAGGACTGGAGGGTATCTGAAGGTGCATCTTGGTTTGGCTTTGAAATGATAGTGACCACTTGGCAGTGGACTGAAGATCAGAACTTGTGCAGTATGCTTGGAAGGCTGTCAGCAGCATGACTGAGTGTCCCAGCTGTGATAACTGTTACCAGTGAGCATAAAACTCCTCTAAACTGTTACCTTGCATCAGGCTCGTTGCCCTGTATCATAATGAGGCTGGTGTAATATTTCCAGACTGTGGCACAGCAGCATCTCCTGTCTCACCTTTGTCAATGGAAAGTAAATTCTTTCATCTAACCAACAAAGTCCCTTTCTCTAGAGTGCTGGCAATATGTTTGCTTTGCCAAAAAACCTTCACTCAAAACCAAGGGAAAGCCTGAAGTAATCAAGTACTCATGTTGACGGCTTTAGAAATACATTTCTAATGATGCTGCAGGCTACATGAGGGTGATGAGTCAGTACAGAGTACTCACCTATTAAAATGTCTCCTTGGCTGGTAGCCTTTGAGGTCTGTGGCATTTCTCTGTTAGGGGTCAGCCATGGGGTCTGTTGGTGTAGCACACCCAGAGCTGTACTTGGGGCAGGCCCATGGGAGCAGACCCAAGAGACAAGCATTCCCTGTTAAATTTGACAGTCTGGGTTTGGGGAGTTGAGTTGGGTGGGGTTTTAATGTGGTTGTTTAGGTTTTTTCCTGTATTTTGGTGGGGTTTGTTTTTTCTTAAAAACTAATAGATTCACCGCTTGTACTGCTTTTCTAGGAAAATATGTTGTGTTCTTCTTCTACCCCCTGGACTTCACTTTTGTCTGTCCAACTGAAATCATTGCATACAGTGACAGAGCTGATGAATTCAAGAAAATCAACTGTGAAGTGATTGGAGCTTCTGTTGACTCTCACTTCTGTCACCTTGCCTGGTAAGAATCAGCCTTTTAACCCAACAAATTGTTCTGCATGGTCTCAGTTCTTGCAGGAACTGAGTCCTGAGTGTATTCAAAGGCACTTGGTAAGTATTGGTAGTGCCAGGTGCTGCTGAACAGAGCTGAGCATACTGGGCATCTGTTCTTTTCTTGCTGCATGGCAGATTGAGTACGATATTGCAGAAAGGATCTGCTTCTGTTGTACCTTGAGCCCTCATTCTGAACTGCTATGTTTCTAACATGTAAACTTTTCTTCTTTTAGGGTCAACACTCCTAAGAAGCAGGGAGGTTTGGGCACTATGAAAATCCCCCTGGTTTCTGACACAAAACGTGCCATTGCCAAAGACTATGGAGTGCTGAAGGAGGATGAAGGTATTGCATACAGGTAATGTGCCAGAGCTGAAAGAGCTGATAAGTTATGTTGCAATGCATAGAGATGAGCACAGAGCTTGTGTACACTTGAACACCTGCAGCCAGCTAAAGCTATTGGCTGTTGTAGCTGTGAGCTCCTGCAGGCTGTCAGACACTCCTGCAAAGGGAGGTGGTCCCTGGGTCTCTGTGGGGCTTAGGCTTCCTGTGCTTTTAAGTTAAATTCTGCTTCCCTTTGACTGCCTGCTGCTCAGTGCAGGAGTCTCATGCAGGTGAGCTGCAAACAGTGATAATGCAAGACTTGCATAGTCATGAACATGATTACAGGAATTTAATCTAGTGATCAAAGTGCAGATTAATTAAACCCCAAGTCTTTAGTTGCTGTTCATAAGAGTTGCCAAAGGAGCTGAGCTTCTGCTAACTCCTAACCTGATGTTAGAGGATTGATGAGCTGTTGCTTGTTGTCTTTTTGAGACCAGTGTGCAGTTAGTTTTTTGAATGTGAGAATGTCTCTCCTGGAATTTGTTTTTCCCTTGTGTTTCTCTTTTTCCCTACTAGTATCTTTCTTGAGTAGTATCTTCCTGTGTCAGTGCTCTGACTTGCCTCCTGTCCCTCCTAGTTCCTGTTGGGCTTACAGCTGCTATTGTTTCATTGCTGTGCATGCACCAAGGTGTTAGTTGCTAGGAAGAGGTCACAGTAAGTGGTACAAATAGTGCCATAATCAAATAGTGAACCTGAGGTTTTGAAACTCATATCAGTCTAATCAGCCTTTCAAGAGCTGTGCTTAACTTCAGGGCTGGTTTTTGTTTGCTTTTAGGGGTCTGTTCATAATTGATGACAAGGGGATCTTGAGGCAGATTACAATCAATGATCTTCCTGTTGGCCGCTCTGTTGATGAAACCCTCAGACTTGTCCAGGCCTTCCAGTTTACAGATAAACATGGAGAAGGTAAGAGAGCTTTTCAATTTCATGTTTTCTCTAAAGAACAGTATTAACTAGGCAGATTAAATCAAGGGTCACTGAAAAGTACTGAGTACATGTATCAATCTGTGCACTGCAGGTAATTGTGACTGTTGAAATGCAGCTGGTTCTGTAAATCTGCTTGTTGAAGGACACCATAATGCTTTATCCTATTCCATGCTGAGATTTCACCTAAATCAATTTGGTGATGGATGTCTTGTCCAGTACATAGAAGTTGCCTCTTTTAATTAGACACAGAACATACTTGAGACAGAAATGAAGAACATTTAGTAACTTAGCCTGTAAGAGAGCTTGATTTAGATTCTGCTCTCAGGATTGGTAGGTTGAGACCATCAATACTAATGTAGTGTTGTATGCAGCCTGTTAGACAAACTATTTAAATTCCTGAAAGTCTACTGATCTTTGTCAATATATAGTGAGGGTAAAATGGATAAGAGTCTCTGTTCCCATAGTTCAAGAGGAATAAGGTGTTTGATACTGCCAGCTTTTCTGCAGGTGTGAAAGAAAAAAAAGACACTGCAGATAAAAAGTTAGAACCAAGTTAGAGAAACTCAAAATTGCTATGCAGGTGTTAGTAGTCTTCAGTTGTCATTAACTGATGAGATGTGTTGCTGCTGGTTGTACTCACTGTGCTTCAGAAGTGGTAAATCAGGGGCAGGTTTTATTAAAATGAGCTGCTCTCGTGACTGTGGCATATAAATATATGTTATGTGAGGAGACATATCAAACGTTTGATGATGGAGAAGTCACATGTCATGCAAATGAAGCCTTTAGGGGTTTACTGTCCTTTGAGTAGTCAAAACCTGGCAAAAGGTTTTCCTTTAGAACTTCAGGACTGCAGTCACATCTAAATCAGGACGGACCAGAGTAGATGTGTAGCAACACTCAGAAGCTGAGCATTCTGTGGCTAAAATTGCCAGTCCTGAGTGGAGCTAGCATCCAGCATTCCATGACAGTAAAGAAGGAATACTATTCAAAAAAGGCTGCTCAAGGAGCTGCTGGTAGTTTGAGACCCTGCAGCCTCTGCATTTTTGATAGCCATGTAGGGGAACCAGTGACAGTTGAACACTTTTTCCCCTGCCCCTTTCAGCTGGAGGGCTGGACCAGGGTGGATTAAAGATAAGGGGAATACAGACTTGGCTGGATCCAAGGAGATAAGTGTAGTGTGGTGTTCGAGCCTTTCTGACCTGGCTGCTGGAGTTGGTCCTACCTTTGCTATCAAACTTTCCAGAAGCTTTTAGTGGGGCTGGAAGAGCTGCTTGTGTAAAGGACCCGCTGTGTCTGGGCAGAAACCTGGTCTGGCTGTTACTGCCCAGTAAACAAATAGAAACAAGCCAAACAAAGCATCATGTGACACTAAATGCACTGTCTGTATGTTGCAAAGATCTGTACATGTTCTGAGTTGCTACTTTGCTTTAATGTTGTGTAAAACATGTTCTGCAGGAGCAGCTGGTAAGACTTTAAACATTCTTATCATTTCAGTGTGCCCAGCTGGCTGGAAGCCTGGGAGTGACACAATCAAGCCTGATGTTCAGAAAAGTAAAGAGTATTTCGCCAAGCAGAAATAAACATTCAGCCTGAGTGGAAACTAGTATGCCTTACATAAAGAGCAAGTATCAGTTACTGAACTTTGATTAAGTCATTGCATCTGAGTCAAGGGATCATGTTATAGTTATAACAGTAACTTTTTTACTTGAAGGAAAGTTTGTCCTGTTGACAGTACCTTCATAGCAAATCCTAACGATCAGTATCTGTACATCAAGCCCTGTTGACCTTAGTGACAATGCCGTGTCTGTGGTTAGCCATGTGTTACATAGAGCAGTGCTATCCTTTTGTAACTCTATTAAACTGGTGAAAAGAGCACACTGTCTACTGTTCTTGTATGTTGTCATCAGGAGACCTGGGAGCAGTGCAGGCTGCACTTCTGAAAGCTTCCTGTAGATGTCTTGAGTCATAAAGGCCTTTTACTACAGCTCCATTAGAATGGAGAGAAATAAACTTAGTATGCACGTTGAAGTAATAAAGTACTTCTCACACTCTTCATGACTTGGCTGCTAGATGGAGGATCAGGCTGTCAGGCTTAAACTCTGGGCCTTGTGGTATTGCTTGGAGCATGTGGCTGACAAAGGTGGGGCATCTCCTCATGCACCATGTCAACTTAAGTCATTCTGGCATCTATGTTAGCCAAAACTGACTGTTCATGTCATTCCTGGGTATCCAACATTGAGTGTGAATGCTGTCTCTGTGGGAGTGGAATACTGGGCTTTCTGGAAAGGAAACTTCCTTGGATATACAGCATTCATCCACAGTCTTTACCACTACATGTCGTGGAGGTGATAACATGCCAGTTATCCATTAGCTTGTAGTCATATGATCTGGATCAAAAGGGTGACATTATAAAATCTGGTACTCAGGTGTGCTCAGCCTTGTCTTTAATCTTTATATTTCAAGTGATTATGTAAAACTCAGAGCACATGACTGGCCTTAAGTTATACCAAAGCTGTGACTGCTGTGTAGCTTCATAGTTCAGTGTGGTTTGTGATAGGAATAAACTTCAAAGCTGAGGACTTGGGTAATGAGCTCTTGCCTAACAATGGAAGGGAGTTAGAGCCCTGTGATCTTCATGTACCTGTGAAGATTAAATTCTTACCGGACCTTGTAACCATCTTTAGCTCAGGTTGTAAACAAGTTCTGTCCTGCTTAAAGTCAGCAACACTAAAGATGAGGCCCAGGGCTACTTATGTCACTCTAAAGTGAAAGTTGTATGCCTTGAGTAGTAAACTTGTTTTGTACAGCTCCAAAAAGTATGTGGCAGAAGCCTTGGTCCCAAATAGTTCAATATCTACTAAAGTAGCTAATCCCATGAAGATATGTGAAAGTAATGTTTAGCTGGATCACTTCTGCTTAATTTTTTAAAAATCCAAAGTCTCAAGATAACACGAGGCCAGCTTCCCAGGAAAGCATTGATAAGTAACAGGGGCATTTATATGGTTCAAAGTAAAAGGAATATAAATGAGCGTGGCTGAGTGAGAAGTTACCAAACTTTCTTTTCTAGCAAGTGAAAAGGATTAAAGTTAGGGCTAAGTTAATGTAAAACTTAGCTCAGTTGTTATATCAGCCTTGAAATGTGAAATTCATTACAGTGGTTACTTGGAGGGCACTATGTCTCCAAGTGCCACATCTATAAAGCTTTTTTTAATACTTCCTGGATAATAATTGTACCACTTCACTGGGCAGCTTGCTTCAATGCCCAACCACCCTTCCAGTGAACAAATCTTTGCTTGTATCTAATCCAGACCTGGTGCAAATTGCATTTCCTCTTGTCTCATTGCTCATTAGTTGGGAGAAGAGACCAAACCCACCTCACTACAACCCCTTTTAGGTAGTGTTACAGAGTGATTTTGTAGCTACTTGGTCACCTACCCCTGGACATAGAGAATACAGGGGTTCTCTGATGTTCTGCTCCTGAGCCTCTCTCCAAAAAGGGGATCTTTATGTGCCCATCCCAGGCCCTGGGAGGAAGGTGAGGGTCTGGGGGTGGTTCTGACCCCAGCAGCTCTGTGGCTGCTGTCAGGAGAGGTCAGAGCTGCCCTGCAGCACATCTGGGCACAGGAGTGTCCTGTAGAAACACCCCTTGGGTTCATTTCTTCATCCCACTCCTCTGGTGTCAGGAGTTTCCCTCACATGCTGTAATTTCCTGTGTCCTGCCCACCTTGAGCTCCCCCACACTGGGAGGCTGCAAACTGTACCTGCTTAAGGACCACAGTCACAGGTGAGTGATGATACTGTGGAAACTGCAAACAGCCAAGAAACCAAATCCCTGTGGATTAGGAACTGTATTACATGTGTGCATAAAAGGATTGACAGTGGGAATCAATGCAATGAAACAATTCCTTTTCATTCTTCAGCCACATGAGTCATTCCTGGGAAGGTTTGCTATGATGTCATTTTAATGTTTACATAATTTACATTTCTAAGAGAAGAACACACAAAAAATATGTAACAAAGCTTCTTCAAACCAAGAAGATTATTATTATCTTTGTTAAAACTCTGTATTGATTTAGATATATCTTGGAATCTCCAGTAAGTGTTCAGAGGCTTACACCCCACTTCTTGCATCATGACATCTTAGACTGGTGTAACTTTTATGATACTCAAATAACTATAATTTATTTAGTTTTTTATTGTTCTAATCATTTATTGAGGTGGGTTTTTCCCATGGAGCAATGGATGCAGATGTATTTTGGCTACAATTATGAACTGCTTTTGCTTTCACAGCCAACAGGTGCCATATTTTCCAGTGAGGTAAAAACCTCCCTCAAGCAGTGCTGGAATTTGACAGGATGAGTAGCTGCCTATTGGCATTTTGTGTGAGTGACTGCACATCTATTTTCCTAGTTTGAGTGTTTATTATAAATATAACCTTTACTCATTTATTTCTTTAGAATAGTCAGGTGAAGGAAAACTGAAATATATCTTACTGTGTCTCTATCCTAGATCTCTTAATTTGTTGCTGATTGCTGTGATTCCTGAGGATTTATGTAAGCATTCCTCAGCTGGACAGGGGAGAGAAAATAGTGGAAGGTTCATGGGTCAAGGTAAGGACAGGGAGAGATAAGTAAATTGGCTTAATTTTACTACCAATCAAATTAGAGTAGGATAATGAGAAATAATGAGGCTGCAGGGGAATCTGCTCTGGAGCACCTCCTCCTCCTTTGTCACTGACCTGGTGTCTGCACAGCTGTTCCTCACATTGTCCCTCTCTCTCTGCAGCTGCAGGTTGTTGCACAATTGTCCCCCTTCTTAGCTCTGTTATCCCACAGATGGCTGCTGTTGGCTCCCTTGGAAGCTTCGAGGAGCTTCTCACCCCTGTCACCCCCTGCCTCTGCTACCAAACTTTGCCACACAAACCCAATACACACACACTGTGCTCTCAAATTATCTAGAATTAAAAAAAATATATTCCCTCATGTTTGTGGTAGATATTTGTAATTAAGTTTTCAGATAATAGCGTTTGTGAAGGAGCAACTTGATTTTTTTGGAATGTATAATACAAAGCTGTGCATCAGACAGAAATTCTATATATTATATCTTGGCATATATAGGGTGTGATGTTCGATAGTAAACACACAGAATCTAACCTTTACTAGATTTTGTACAACTTCTGAGTTAGTAATTTCAAAATTAACAACTGCATGTTTATATTTAGATGCTTAGAAGAAATTGCCTCTTACAGTTTAAAGAATTACCACTTTGTTACAAAGCGAGCTTCTCAGTAGGTTTGAGAAACAGTATAAAAAGTTACTAATGTTTAAAAGTACTATTTTCTTAACAAGTATTCCATCCTTTTTATCAGGCCTTTGTTGAATATGTTATTGGATTGTCCAGCAAATCAATGAAGTTCAAAGAACAAAAGCAAGAATTTTATATCTCACAGGTATTGCAAAATGATGCCCTTTGGTTAGGAAAGTCTGTTTGCAAAAGCTCCATGAAAGCAGCTTTTAGAAATGTTACACATCAAAATAAGTTATGTAAAGATTATGCTAAAATACTCAGGTTTATTGTATTAATAGTCTGAAATTTTCAGTGGCTCTGGTGTTCAGTATTATATTACATGACAGTCTGCAAATGTTCATCCTGATGCATATTTCTAGATTGACAGAGGACTTAAACCAGAAATGTCTTGGTTCTAATTTGCAAAGGGTGAAATGAGGGAAGTGCAGAGTAGTGGAATGCACCATGCTTAGACAATTAATTCAGAAAGTGTTAGTGTCTTTTTTTTTAAATAGAATTTAATGGTACATACAAAAAGAACACTGAACAAAGAAATCAAAGAAATGTTTTTTGCTCATGAATATAGTAGCTCTATTTTTAATCCTTGGAAAGAAAAAACAGAAGTTTGCCTTTAATGTAGAGTCAGACAAACTCTGCATTACCAATGGCCCTGTGCTGCACAGCTCTGGGTGGCTGCAGGAGAACAGGCTGTGAGTTGTTTGCAGTGTTCCTGAACAAGAGCTGAGCCTGTGGGAAGCAATTCTCACCACACCTAGTGATGAAAGGTTTGCTTCAATGTGAAATTTGGCTCTTTCACCTGAAACTTGAATCACTGTACATGTTATGGGGACACGTGTCTGAATTTAGAATGTTTCTGTTTGAGCTCAGATATGTGACTAAATATAGGTGAAGTCATTAAGGTTGCATTGTCCTCTGACACCAACTCCAGTAGGTTTATGTCCCATATTCCACAGCAATAGATTTTTGAAGTATCTGCACTGATGAGTAAAACCAATATCTTCTGTCTAGAAAGGAAAAAAGTCTTCAATCTACACTTGATAAAGCATCATAGCCTAAAATTGATGTATTTCATCAAATTCACTTTTTACAACAATAGGGCAGTTTTTTACATTTTGGAAGACTGAAGCAACAGTGAATGATTCAGGAAGACTAGTCTGAACAATACTGGAAAAAAGGTTAATGACATGAAATTAATGCATTCACAGAAAGAGCTATGATTCTGCATAAATTTAGGAAAAAAAGGAAAATCCCTCTACTCCTTCTGTAATGCACTTAAAGGAATTTTCCTGTCCCATGGTTTGCTCTACACAAGGAAAAAACCCCAAGCAACTTAGTGTAAATGTGTCTGATCTTCAGAACTTTCAAGGTGTTTGGGGGAAAAGAAAACGTGCAGTTATTAAATTTGCTTTCTCACTGAGTTGTGTACAAACATCAACAAAGATAACATGAGAATTATAGATGTAATATTAATGAATGACAGTAGCCATTTCAAATATTTATATGCATATATGATCACATTTTGCAGATCTTGGTATATTACTGGAGATATTTTAATCATTCCACTAAATATCTTACTGCTTATTTTATGACAAAATATTCAATTCTTTCAAGTTTCCCACCGTATTTCCTAAGGAATGTGGACATCTTTTTGAGTACAGAGGGAAAAGAAAAGCTCATTTGTGTTCCTTGGTGCTCTGTTTCCTCCTTGAAAACCTAGAAGGGAAGTGCCCTGTTCTGTTTTCTGAAGGAAACATGATGGATGATCTGTCACAGGATATATGACAGCACAGGAAGCCAGTGTAACAGCAAAACCCCTCTCATGAATACATTTCTCTATTTTGGTAGATGAATCTCTGAAAGTTCAGCTTGCAGAGGTGCAGCTGTTTCTCCACTGCAGTGAGCAGCAAAACCACTTCCCTCAGAGGAAGAGTTTTGAACTGCTGCTGCTGAAGGCAGGATTCAAAGCTAATTTGTTAAACACACTTTTTGCATGAGGCTTAACAAAGAGTGCTGATAACCACAGTGGCACTGAGCAGTAGCTGCCACTATTCTTAACTTGGGGGTTTTTGATTAAATTTCAATTCAAGTCAATGTGCATTTTCAGAAATATAACCCATGTCAAATAGCAGTTACACCAACTGAGCCTCAAATTGCTCAAAGAGAAATCAATTCCTGATTTCCAGGTGCATTTGGTCACAAATGAATAAAAGACCATGAATATGATACTGAATGAGTAAAATTATGCTTCTGATCCAGAGGAGGGCAATCTAGGTCTAAAAAAACCCCAAAACAAAAACATAGCAAAAAACCCAACCCAAATGAGACTTTAAAACTCCCATCAAAACAACAAACTAGAAGAGTTCCCTGTTCTCCTAAGGTTGGCTATTTTTGATTGACACACCAGCACACATTTACACAGCAAAGCATCTTTAGTTTTCCATAGTTCAGAGGAAAACAGCATTGTTACAAGCCACTCTTTTTATGGGAGAAAGAAAAAGTCAGTATCAGGAATTAAGTTTGCCACGCTCTTCTTCATGCTGCAAAGTAACTTTAGTGTTTATTATTGTACCACTGAGATGTAACTGATTCAAACTGGTACCAAAACTCACCAACAGTGTTTTTGGAGGTGTTTTCTGAGCAACAACTGATGGTCGTTGGTAACCAGGTTAGATTGTGCTTTGTATTTAATTGGTATTGTCTGTCAAATCTTTAATTGTTATTAAAATCTCAGTTATTTTTAGGGAAAAATAAAAAATAGGGGAAAACTAAGGATAGTAAGAATGGTAAATGCATGAAGCTATTACAAATTTATTAATTCTCCATAAACATTTTATTAGCTTGAAATGTACTGAATACCTTGTTGCTAAAACTGAATTTAAATTCAAATAGCTTTTAATTTCTTTTATTTTTCCTGTTCAGCTCTTTAATACTCACCCTACAGGTTATACTGAGGAAGAGTCTTTAATAAATGTTTAAAAATTAGGATTTAGAGAACAACTTGCTTAAAAAATGTAAAATGTGATGCTTGAACTAGTAAATCTATCCACGTATTTGCAATTACTTGTTTGACATTTGCAAGGGCTGAAACTAAGAATGCCTTCACAATGCCTCAGGATCCAAGGCTGATCCATTCCTCACCATGTCTGGTCTTGTCCCAAGAGATGAGGTAAGTCAAACAGGTTCTCAAACTTCAATTTTATAAAACAAAGGCCATTATACTGCAACCAGCAAGGGGAGAAATCTACTCACTGTGTATCTCACTGTGCAGCTGTGATCTCAGTGAGCTGCCTCAGGGAAAGTAATGCCCAGTCCAAGTCACTCCAAAATCACTGTAGCAGGAATGGATATTGCTAAATATTTGCACTCTGTTCTGCCTGACACAACTGTGTATTCCCAGAAGCACAAGGAACACAGATCACTGTTCACTAATAGGTTTTAACCAGTAAAAATTCCAGTACCCACAGGCCTTACTTTAGTGCTATTGAGGAAAAGTCCCTCAGTTATGTCTCACTGGACATCTGGAACTTTTGTTACTGTTAAGAACAGAGGAAGAAATGAGAAGTGCACTATCATGGTGCTTGCTGTTATAATGCTTTTGCTGAAGTGACCTGGGAAAGATAAACCTTTATTGGACTTACTCACAATGTGATGCAGGTTTTATTTTTCATATCCCAGTGGCCTGTGATAACAGTTTACCACCTTCTGCTAAGATAACCATTTTTTCCCTTAGTTTGCAGATACTGTGTGTGTCTTAGGTAGCTCACTCTTTCCAGGATATTAAAAAAACCATTATTGATTCTCTCTTGAACATCTTGAGTTCTCCACAAGTTAAGAACTGCATTGTTTAAATAAAAATACTCAGTACTGAGATTTACTTACAACTTTGTATATTTAGTAACCAAAATACCATTTGAAGAGAAATAAATTACAGAAATTGAAATGCATTGACCACGGTAATCTGTTTAATAAATTAAGACAAAATATTAAATATTTGTAAGAAATCAATACCAAAAGATCAAAATAATTTACTTTAAATTGTAATATAAAAAGATAGATTTGATTCAAATCTATATTTATCCTTCTAAGTGAATCAGTATTTTGTCTTTGTTATGAGTATGAGCCATTACCTCAAGCCCCTGGTAAATTACAGTTCAGTTTCAAAGTTCTGAAACATCAAACAAATTTGAAACAGGAGTAATTCTGTAACAAAAGAACAGATTTTAAACAAATTTCATTCTTTACCTTAAATTAAACATCACAATACCTCTATCACATTCTATGTCAGGTGTCTGCCTTAGAGATGAACAAAGCATGGAAAGCAACAAAGACTTTTTTGTAACAGCAAATGTAGTGAACAAACCCAGTGATCACACGCTCACGACTCTGTTTACAGGGCAGCAAACTTGTTATCCTGAATTTGGATTACAATGAGTTAGTGTACAGACTGTGAGCAACTGTATCAAGCAGTGAACAATGGTGAGGGCAACCGTCCTGGTGGAGTCTCCAAAGCTTTGAAGAATCCCAATGTAAAAAGAAAGGGCTCAGTTCTGCAAAGTGAGTATTTCTTCATCATGTTAGTACCCTCAAAAGGAAAAAAGTGCCTGTCCATTTGCAGCATTGCACTGCAGTCTAGTAAAACAACTCCCATTAAATATTATTTTAATGTATTATATTACTTTAACGAGGTCTGAGCCTCAAATTGCTCAAAGAGAAATTAATTCCTGATTTCCAGGTGCACTGTAGCCTCTGAACAAATGTAACAGGACAAAGTCATGGAAAAAATGTTGCTTCTGTCTGAACATGTTTAATCCAGGAATATAAGTAACATAAATGTCATTAATATTTCCCTTTCTTCTGTGCTTGTTTGCCTGTGCATGTGACAAGGCCTTGTGCCATGGCTTTTACATGTGTGCAGGTTTACAATCTTTCCCACAAAGAAAACACACCAGGAAACTGTGGCAGTAACTGTGGGGAGGGGTGTGCTGTGTGCTGGCACTGAAAAATACTTTTAACACAAATGTGGTCTACCTTAGAAAAGGCCACGAGAATTGTCTTTTTCAGTCAGTTATCTTAATGTGAATAAAACCTCCAATCATATGGACATTACTCAGCATCTTTCCAAATATTAATTCCAGTCAGCTCTATGAATGGATAAATGCTTAAATGTGACCTAGGCAAGACTGTAAAGACTGGACATGCGTTCCCTAGGGAGGGTTAATAAAATGCTGGCAACATCTAAAAAAGTACCTGCCCCAAGTTTAGACAAAATCTAACTAAGCAGTTCAATGATTGATGTTTTTTTTACACCTACAAAGAATAAAAACAGAACATTCAGAAAGAAAATTATTGAGAACAAAAGTGATTTTTCTAATAAGCAGCATGGATTTTGGAGTTGCCAGGGTGTCTAAACTACTCCAAGTAGCATGGATTTAAATTTGCCAGGATGTCTAAACTACTCCCAACCAAAGGCTAATGGCAGCTTACTGGGCTCCAGCCCAGATCAGCAGCAGCACAGCACAGACGGCAGAGCAGTGCTCCTCTCTCAGGGAAGCTTTGATTGCAATGTTTGCATTGAGGCTGCTCGGATTTGCCACGTCTGTACCAGCATAACCTTCCTCCTCCTCCCCCTCGGCACCGGGAAAAGCCGCGCTCATGAGTTGCCCTTTGCTGCCCTCTGCCCTCGCGGAGCCGCTTTCTCAGTGAAATGCGATTCTCTGCGCTTCCTGCGAGAGCCCCAGCAGCCGCAATCTCTCGGCTGGAGGAGTGGCAAAGTAGGTTTTCTGCTCCTCCGAGTACCTCTCCTTCACTTCAATGATGTCCCTGTAGCGGCCGTCCTGCCAGTGGAAATTGAACTGCTCGAGCAGCTCAATCCTCTTCTCCTCGGAGCTCACACAGTCCACAGGGCGGGGCTGCTCCAGGAACGGCACCTGGATGGCCGGGAAGAGCAGCAGAGCTCGGATAGCAAACCAGCCACCGTACTTGGGATGGATACAAACGCCAAAGATCTTCTGGAACAAAAAAAGAAAATATATCCAGGCTGCCTCACTTTGTGTCTAATCAAGGCTAGAGTTCAAAGCATCCATCAGATGCTTCTCTCTCTCCCAGCCTTCTGTTGGAGAGCTGTACAGAGCAGAAGGGAAAACTTTTCTGAACGTGTGGCTTGAAGCACTGCATTTCACTCCCGCTTTCCTGTGCCCACACACACTTCCCTGGAATGTGGGGAGAGGTTCCTTTCTGCAAATCTATTACAGAAATTAACCACAGAGCATTTCCCCCAAGTTTGTAATGCTCTAAGCAACAGGTTTTCCTTTACACTGCCATTTATTCTTCTATCTAAGTAGGTTTAACAGATCAAGATATTTGTCTCCATGACATCTCCCTACTACCCTGAAGAATCTTGGAAGCTTCCAATGCCCACGTGAAACATTTTATGAACCTATATGTGCTCTGGACTTTGTAGCTTCCTGCAAGATGAACTAGTGACTAGTGAGCAAACAATCACTGTACAGTTCAATGTTTGCAGTTCAATGGTTCTTCCCAGACTGTGTTTCTGCCTCACCTTTTTCCCCCAAGGATCGAGCTTCACATCCTTCCTTTGGTAGTAATATGCAGCTCCAGCAACGTGGGCAGCTGTCTGTGCCAGGAACTTGGGCTTTCGGCTCGGCAGCAGCTCGTAATCAAACATGATATCCACCCTCTGGTCAGGGAATTTCTGAGAAAATACAAAAACATCAGCCCAGTCTCATGGAAAAAGCCTTGCCACTCCAGAAGTGCTAGATGGCAGCAAATCAGGCACATGTGAAGCCTGTAGAGTCCCACATCCTGCTGCTGAATTCTGTCAGCAGGCTGGAGGCTGTGGGCATTCAGCCTGTGCCTGCAGAGCTCCCTCACAGCTGTGAGATGTAACCCAGAGGCAGAACACGCAGGTAAAACACCCAAAGCCTGCTGATGCTCCCTCCTTCAAGAATAATGCTTCACCCTCCCAAAGAGAAGGGCAGGAGCCTGCAGGGTTTTGTCTGCTGCTCAACCCACCTGGTTATGTGCCACAGCACTACATGGAATGGGGATTTCAGCTTCTTACCTCCTTCAGACGTGACAAATGATGGGAAACACACTGATCCACAGGATCCCTGATTATTTTTAACCGTTCTTTGCTCACAAAAGGCTTAAGGGCCTTGTCGAACATGGACGGCGTGCTGAGGACCACGAAGGCCAGCGTGTCATCTGGGTAGGGGAGGTGGAAGGCTGGCTGGAGAACAGCATTGTACCACCCAACCTTGGCAAAGAAACACAAATTTCCATTAGAACACAGACACCACTCTAGTGGACATGCAGGAATGTAAAAATGTGGAAATAACTGCAGCCCCCTTCATTTGCAACCCAGATGGGCAACCTGCCCAGGGCCTTCCTTTCAAACCAAGTTGTTTTGCACTCCAGGATTCAGTTTGGGGAAGCTGTGCTGTGAGCTGTGAGATAAGAATCACACACAGCATTCAGCTCCAGTCTGCCCTTTATCCAGCTCTACTCAAAAACCTAGAGGGAAGTATGAGCAATCAGTCTTGCCAACGCAAATCAGATTGGGTCAGATAAAGCTTTTATAGGTTTGATTTTTTTTTTCTCTTATCTTGGGCCAGAAAGAAACTGGTGGTTCTGTTTTGTGTGACAAGTTGAATGTTTTACTACTTCTGCAGGAAACACTTGTGTGGAATGAAGGATGTGAAGCTCTTGGCAGTGCTAAGCCCCCCCCAAAAACGTTTGTTATCAGCAGCACGTGGATCATGACACAGCCACATTTGGATATTTGATTCCAGGGCTGGACACAGTCCAGAAAAGAGAGATCAAGCCAGGGCAGCAGGAAGCATGACCAGGACAGGGCTCAGACCTGCAACTGCCAAATGCAGAAGGAAACGGCCCAAACCCCCTGCACTCCACTCCTAATGCCCTGCACAGTAACATCAGTCTTTTCATAGGTTATGACAATTCCCTCCCTCCTGGGGTGCCACAAGGCCAGGTCTAACAGTCAGAGAGATGCTGAGCAATGGAACAGTAAGGCTGAAAATGAAACATACTGGTTATTCTAAATAATCAGTGAAATTACTGTGATGGTAACTCTGCAGCTGGCAATGGCAGCCAGACTGCCCATGAGGAAACTCAGAACAAAAACTAGATTCACTATAAAGTTTACATTCTGATATGAACCTCTAAGTTTAATCAGTTTTGGGGCTTTGAAGGTGCTGAATTGAAATGTTACAAAGAATTAGAGAGCTGTGAATCTAAGCTTTGCTGGTTTCCCAGTGAACATCAGTCAGTGCACGAGGGTTGGCTGTGGCAGAATGAAATCTGGAGAGAGCTAGAGGGCCAAAAGGTTTCCCATCTCGTAGCTACAGTCTTTATCTGGGTTCTGCCCTGAATTCTGCTGATATGTTCTAGGCAAGCAGCATTGAGTTTTCCAAATTCCGGAGGCACTTATCTCATTACTTCTCTCACCACCTCATTGCCTTGTACTTTTTATGCAAACAAGATCACAGCAGGAAATAAAAATATTTCAGGTGACAGATAGAACACTCTCCGAGGGAAGGGCACGTTTATTGCAGATTGATTTGTATGCCATGTTGCAGATTGATTTATTGCAGGTTGCCCCGGGGCAGGTAAGGAAGGAGCCCCTGCACTTACAGCCGCACAGGGCACAGCGGCCGAGGCTGCAGGGGCCAGGGGCAGAACAGGGGTCAGAGGAGCCATGGGGTGGTCAGCACTTCCACAGACAGGGGCTCCCACGCTCAGTTAAAATATAACCTTGCCCGGAGGACTTTGCCGCCTGCCGGGGCAGATGTGTCATTGCGTAACCCCGACCCCGCGGGTCAGGGGCCCGCACCGAGGGCCGGAGCAGCCGCTGCCGCTGCGGTCACCTTGCCCCGCGCTGCCGGGCGGGCCGGCCGGACCCCGCGCTGCGCATCGACCCGCGCCGGCCGCAGCGGCTCCGCGGGGGCGAGCCCGGCCCCGCTCGGCCGAGGGGCGCCCCGAGCTCCCCGGGGCACCGACCCCCGGCGCCCCCGGCCCCTGCGCGGCCCCGGGTCCCGCTCCGCGCCCCGCGCGCCCTCGGCTCCCGCAGCTCGCGGGCAGTGACGTCGTATCAGTGACGTCATGGTGACGCCATTACCTTTAAGGCGTGCGCCTCGAGGCCGAGCGGGCCCAGCGTGCTGCGGAGCTGCTCCGCCACGCGCCGCTCCATGGCGGCGGCGGCGCCGCCGCGCGGGGCATCACGGGAGCGGTAGTTCCGGCCCCGCGGGACCCCCGGCGCGCATCGCAGCGTCTCCTAGGAGACGGCGCGGCGCGCAAGGAATTGCGGGAGTTGTAGTGCGTGGCACCTTCCCCTCCGCGCCGGCTGCCCCGGAGAGGACTCCGTGTCCCAGCATGCTCAGCCAGCGCAGTCCGGCCGGGGTCCCCTCGCTGTTCCCGCCTTGTGCCCCGCTAGGGATTAGGCCTCTTTTCCTGACCTCACGCTCTGTGGGAAAGCCCCACCTATGCCTGTGGGAGGGTGCTGCTCGCTGAAATAGTGAGGCCTCTCTGCTGGCAATCCTCTCTCCTTCTGAAAGTACACACGTTCTTTGCAGATTCTGTGTTCCCTACCACTTGCCACACTGGAGACTGAGCCTCAGATTTGGATCTCCTTACCCTAATCTTTATAGCTGCTTATCACAAGCTTTATAGTATTAGTGCAATGCTCTCCAGCCTGTAGTCCTGAGTTTTATGAAGTGCAGGACGCCAAATGTCCAAGGTCTTGGGGACAGAACTACCGCAGATATTCAAATTTACTGCTTTGTGGAGTTTCCTTGTATTTTCTAGTACCCCAAGAGTTCCTCCTTATTACATCCATGCCTTCTCTACTGGGAGAGCAGATGGATCCTGTCAGTCATGTTTAGAATTACAGTTTGTTGTTTCCAGATCTCCCTGTATTTCCAGCTTGTAAAGTTGCACCAGACCACCAACTATGTTATTTCTTGGACTAAAATGTAAGTAATCCTTTTACAAAATCTGTTTCAACCCGTCCGCCATATCATTGAATATCTCAGTCTGTGAATTGACTAAAACAAGAGAAAGAGCTCCAGCAGAAACAGATCCATAAGCTATGAAGCAATGAAAACAAAGGCAGTGGAACCAAAGCACTGATAGCTGCAAGAGCCTCTTACACAGATCACTTCTTGTCTAGGTTTCTGAAGTCCTGCTGAAGAAACAAGAAACTGAGTGTAGCCTGGCACAAGGTTGCTCCATCTCCCTGCTCAAGAAAGAGAAAGAACTGGATATAAGGCAGAAATGCTTTGCATCTTAGATGCTGGAGGTAAGAGCGTTTTGCCTATGTTGGTATGTTATTTGTCCAGCTCCCTTCTTCTTCTCAGTTGTTCTGAGATTTTTCTGAAGGGCTTAATGCTGTGCTGGATCAGAGGCTGCCTCTGGAAAACACTTGGAAGTGGTTGTCCCCTGTATTTCAGGTGAGGGGTCACAAAGCTCAGTCTAACAGAGCACAATCTTACAGTTTGTACACACCAGGAGGAGGGGACACCCCTTGAGGGAATTTGGGGGTGCCCAGGAGCACTCACGCTGCGGGAGCCAGCGCAGCTCCCTCCCGGTGTCAGGCGGAGCAGCTGCCTGGGAGCTGCAGGAATGTGTCACAGGAGGGTGCTGCTGGCTGGCGGCTGCTCCGAGCTCTGCAGGACAGCTCGTGCTTGCTGGATTGGCAAGCTCAGAGACGCTGGGGACTGATCTCTCATCCTGCTGTTGTCCTGTGGAGCACAGCTCATTTCCAGGTGTGGCTCCGGCTTTACTGATGCAGAAGGTGACAGATTTGCCAGCTCTGTGAGTGGGCTCTTCCATTTCAATCCTGAACTGCCAAGGCTTGAGGCAGGTTTGACTTCAGTGTGTGCCCTCTCCTGGAGCTGATCTTAAACTAAATGCAGGAAGGGCGTTCAGTCCTTCTGAAGCAGCTCATGAAGGGAAGGGCTGACAGCACAGGGCCTGCCAGAGTTCATTTGGACCGTGCTCTCAATTGCACAGGTGATTTTTGGGGTTGTCCTGTGCAGAGCCAGAAGTTGGATTTGACAATCCTAGTGGGTCCCTGTCACAGCATATGCCACAGTCAAGATGGCCCCAATACACAGAATGTCACCACACAGCACCACACCCCATTAGAAGGCTTCAGAACATTCTGCCTTTTATTGCCCTTCAGTCCAGCCTTTTATTGCCCTCATTTTGTATGCCTTACACCTGTGTGCCCTCTGTACCCTGTGTGTGTCAGTAACCTCAGCCCTCCATTTCTCATTGCCTTCAGTGCTGGTCACCTGTCCTGCACAGCTGTACCCACTGGGGATGAGGCTCAGCTGCTGCCCCACTCCCAGTTACCACAAGCTGGGTGCCTACAGGTCCCTCCCAGCACTGGATATTCTGTGATCCTAAAGGCAGCCCCTTTCTGAGATGTTTGTATCCTGAGGGTTGGCATCATCTGCTTGTTCCACGTGGGCTGGAGGATGGTACCTGCTGTTCCTTCACATCTGTCCTTGGGGCTGTTCCCTGAGCCACCTCATCATCTGCCTTGTTTAACCAGGAGTGTTACTGTCCCCTACCCAGGCCCTCTGTCAGGGCAATCTCCTTGTTGCTGTTTGGACAATACTTTACTTGCACTTTGCTGCAATGACTGAAATAATTGGTGAGTTTAAGACGAGGTGCTCATTTGAAATGCCTGAACTCTAATCCCTTCCCAGTTTCCCCATCCCTCACATTCCTTTCTCCCCAGCTGGTGGGAACTGGCTTTGTTTGTGCCTCAAACCTCTGATAGCTTGGGCCTTGCTCTCCCCCACCCCCCCTACCAAGGCTCTGCCCTGCTCCCTGGAGAGAAATGAGTGACATCTCAGCTTCCTTGTTGAAGATCCTTGGATCTTTTTGGCTCTGTTTCATTGTCCCCTCTGTCCAACCCCAGCTGCCCTCGGACAGCTGCCAGATGTCTGAACTGTCACAGGTCTGGCTGAGAGTTCATGTCACTGCTTCCATTCTCTCCCCCCTGACAGCTTTGTGCTACAGCAAAACGGCATCCAGAGAATATGGCTCACTTCCCTGGGGGAAGGCAGCCATGTGTCTGTGAGGTGTCTGTGTCCCAGGTATGGCTTTGTGGTTTGTTCTATTATTAGGAAAAACCACAACATTTTCATTCATCCCCCTCAGGCTAATGCTGCTATGCCGTGGCATACAGTGTGATTTGGTGTTATCATGAAGCATTCATACAAAAAGGATCATTAGATCTCGTTGTTCTCCACAATAGTAAATGACAAAGACACAATGTTGTACTGATTGTAACAGAAAGGATTTTCCTTCTGTTTTCCATCCACAGCTCTTGAAACCTTTTCCTGACCCTGGCAAGGAACAATTGCTCTGCATTAGGTAGGAACTTAATGAGAGAGAGAGAGACTCACACAAATTGTTTGAACAGTCAGGACAATTTGGTAACTGAAATGGAGTCAAAGGACATCTTAATTCCTTGTCAGTTTTTCTGATCTTTCTAGCTCTTGACCACAAGCATATAAATGTCTATTTTTATTAGTAGGGAAGTATTGGTGAACACTGAGTCTGGAAGTTAATGTAGATTCATTATTAGGTTTTCTTTGATAAAAAATATTGTATCAGCTTGGTGAGATGGTTTCAATAATGCAACTTCATTGCAGTTCTCCAGTAATTAAATATTGATTCCCTATTTCTTTCTATAAAAGCCTAATGCCTTCCCTTATTATGTCACCCTCCCACCCGTTAAGCTCTGATTTCATGAGACGTTATCTGTGCTGTCAACATCAGCTTAAAATGTTCCAATCTCTTTGCATTTTCCTGCCCTGGCCTCACAGCACATTGCCTCCCAAATTTCTGCCACAGCAGTTGTTGGTGTGCTGTAAATCTGATCAGGGAGCCGAGCTGGTTCTAACAAGTGCGTCATTGTTTGGGCTTTTTTGTTGGGTTTTTTTTTCCCCTGAAGTGGTGTGCTTCACAGTGCTGCTGCAGGAAAAAATTGTGCTGGCACATTTGAGAGAACAATGTGATCAGGGCTAGATGGGGAGGCAGAGGTTCTGCTGCCAGCCCATTCACCTCTGAAAACACAACTGAATTGCTCAGCACAGCTGCCTTCTGCTGCATGAGGCACAGCTCATGAAAACCCCCCAAAGTGGTGCCACCCCATCCTCACCCCAGTAACTGCTCCAGCAGGCATTGCCAAGTGTCAGGGACTGTCAGTGCTATCCTTCAGTCTCTGATCTGAAAGATCAAGTGCAAAGTCTCTTCTGGAAGGATGTAACGTCCATGGCACCTGCAGGGAAAGAAGAGATCACAAGAATGGTTTCACACTTACTCCAACGTTACTAACAGTCTGGGATGTGCTTTCCAGCCTCTGATTTAGAGATCTCGTGGTAAGGTCAGGTGTCCTGTTGTCCCTTTCCAGCACAAACCGACCCCTCTATGGGAAGGGTTTGGCATTGTGGCTGTGACTCAGAGCAGAAATGAGGTGGCTGGTTGATTCCTCATGGTTTAAACCTGAACAATGTGGAGCTGGCTGGAGTTATTGGTGCCACAGACAGGTGAATTCCAATGTCTGAACATTTTTGCCACTATGTTCTCCTGCCTGTCATGGAACCTGTTTTCTGCTGCCTTGTGCCACTGCTTGTAGCCATGTAAGAATAAGAAAATGCTATTAAATTGGAATAACTGCAGTTTCTCTAGGTGTCACAAAAGGTAGGCAAAGGATGCTTAGACTCAGCAAGTCTATCCTTGAAATTTTGGCCTAATCTTCTGGGTTTTTTTCATTTCTTTTAGAGAGAAGCAAGAACTTGCTGAGATAGGCAATGTGGTTCTCTCCATCTTTGGCTGAGGTTCCTACCCCAGACACTTGAGCTCCAAGGATCTTTCCAGTGCCATGGACGTGGAGGTGCCTGCAGGTAAGTGTGGCTGGATCCTGCACCCTCAGCATCTTAAGAACCTGGGAGGGTTTTCTGCTGTGCTGTGGATGACAAAGCTCTGCTGTTCTGGGCATTCCAGATGTCACACAGATGAGAGGCTCCTGCTGGGCCCAGTTTTACTGGTAGGGCTGAGTATCAGGTGCCTAAAGGCAGGAAGACAGCACAGTTTGGAGTAGTGGCCTAGCACTTGGGCCAGATTTAAAACTTAGTTCTGAGAGCAGCATTGCTATGCCAAGACAGAGGTAACATGTGTGTGCCTGTCTGTTCTTTCATCCTCCTTCCCCATGTAGTGTCAGGATAATGAAAAGCTGTGTGTGAGGGCCAATTATGATACTTATCACTTCCTCTGACAGTGCCAAGATACCATTTTTTAATGTGGCTCCATTTTTGTTTTGGTGCTGACACACAGCCAGTGAGAAGGTGAAAATTGCTCACTTCAAGAGGTTTGCCTCTCAGCCTCTTCATCCTTTTGGATTTATGCCTTGCTTTTAGGATATAAAACCCCCTTGTGTTTGCATTAACACTTAGCATTAAAAGAAATCAGGAACAAAGGGCTAATGTTCCTTTAAAATAAAAAAAATTCATGCCCTACTTTAGTAAGATGCTTAAGATTCTTGTGAATGGAGGCTGTAAGGCATATTAAACTGCCCTGTGTGCTGTTTTTCCAATTTACTAATCCTGCTGATTCAGACTTTACTAGCAAACATGCTACAATTAACTGCTTTGTGGGTGCAGTTGTAACATGTCAGGTTGCTGTTAGGGCAGGGCCTGAAGAGCCTGCACGTCCCATCAAAGGGTTAAGCTCTTCTCTAACATTTATTCTGAGGCACATGCCAGGTGGGGACTCTTGTACAGAATTTACTGATCAGACCTTCAAGCAAACCCCCTCATTTAATAATAAAAAGCCTATTGCCTGTTGCTGTACTATTGTAGCAAGTATTTATACATGGTAGCATCAGAACCCTGCAGGAGTTATCATGGCAGGGGCACCCAGGAGCAGCTTGCTAGCCTAGGACACTTGGAACCACGGGCACCTCTTTTTATTTGAGTTTACATGGCTTGTGAGGATGCTGGTTGGTGTTTCTGTTTCAGTGGGAGATAAATGAGGATGTTTTAAATAGGGTTTGAGACAATTGCAGAGCACACTGAAGCAGCAGTGCTGGAGGGGATAGGCACAGACTGCTGCTGTGCTCAGGTCTGGCACATGGGGTGAGAAGGCTGGGGAAGGATAATTCTTTGGTGTAGATTGTACATGTGTCTCCAGGCTGTGTTTGGAGCTGGTGCTGGAGAAGTGGCTGGAAATAGCTGGAGTGATGATCTCAGCAATGACCTGCCTGGGCTGGAGCTGCATGACCTTTAATGTTAACTAAAAGATGCACTCTACTGTTGGGAACAACTAAAACATGGAAAAGGATCTTGGCTTCCCTGGGTGGGCAAACTCTTCTTGACTTGTTTGTGCCCTGGATTTTCCACAAGTGGAAGCTGTGAGGTGTGGGGCTGATCCAAGGGGGGCAGCTGCAGGAAGGGAAACAGCCATTCTGAGAATCATTCACAGACTGCACAGTCCCACACTCTGCCAGAGACCTGAGCTGCTGTTTGCCATCTCATGCCCCCTTGTTCAGACCTGCCCCTTCCACCCTTTCTGTGTGCTCTGCTCTTTCTCTGCAGGGGACAGGCCCTGGTGCAGGGCCCGATTTGTGATTTGTCAGTCAGCTTTGGCAGCTGCCAGCTGGCTTGCAGAGAGAGATGCTGTGGTGCCTGGCTACAGTGGGGGTGTCCCTCCAAGGTCAGAGGGTCCCTAGCTGCAGTCCTCTGCTTCAGCCCTCTCCCATGGGATGGGATGTGTGATCCTGTCCTCTGAGCTCTCACTTGGTGCACCAGAACAAATGGAGAGAATTTAGTGTATTTTCTCTACTAATGCCTTCAAATGTTTAGGTTTTTTCTCCCAGCTGTACAGTAAGTTTTGTGTTATGTTGGGCTGTGCTTACACTGTTGGCTATGAAAAGCTCTGGGATGTAGAGCTGAGCTTGGATTGTTCCTTTTAGGGAGACTATGCACAGCAGGAACAGAACAGATATAGAATGACCATAGATTTACCCTGTCACAATCCAATATGGAGCAGCTGACTTGACAAGTGCTGGTAAAATGCTTCCTCTTGTTGCCACAAAACAGGTGGAGAAACGTTGTTATTTGAACAGAAAATTCCATGACGCTCACAAGGGGGAGGTTGCTGGTTTGTTTTATGAGAATAGAGTGCCACAGTGGCAGAAAAGGGCTCTGTGAAATTTCCTTATGTGGTTTGAATTTTTTTTATTCCATTTCCCTCTAAGATAACTTAATTTTATAATTGCTGTTTGTTGCAGGAGAAGGGAAGAGGTGAATGAATGACACCAGCTTAGACTCTGTAAAACAAAGGAAACTCTTTTCCCAGTGCTACTCTAAGTCCTTTTTGAAAGCAAGTTCCCTTTCTGCTAGACAGCCACAAATAGTTTTGTCCACAATTTCCTTCCACCTAAAAATATTGAGATCCTTTTGAAAAAGTGGCCAAAATTTCTCATCTTGCCCTTAAGATTATCAGAAGGGAAATGGAAGCAATTATGTGTTTATTTGCCTGTGTGATCAGAAGGCATAGCCAGTACTAGTGCAAAGGAACACTGTGCTAATTTTGCAGTTGTCCCCAGTAAAACTCTTCTCAGTCAGAGTCAAATGAGTGTCCAAATCTAGCTGAAAGTCATGTTCAAGAACCCATGAATCTTGTCTTGTTCCAAGCAGAACATGTAATTCAGCATTGAAAGCTTCAAGAGTCTGGGCATAACAGCAAATTTTGAAGAAAACACTGATCAGAGCTGACTGATCATCCCTCTTCCTACTGCTCCCAGGAAATACCAGTGAAAGGAAACACTCCAGTGCTTGTGAGAGTTGTCCTGTGGCAGCTGATGTGTACTTCTGAAAGGGAGAGAGGATTATAACATGGGAGGAGAGAAGTTACCCTGCGGGAGATTGTCAACAGATGTTCCATTGTAGTTCAAAGAGAGCTAGCAAAAGGCTTCTGCTGCAGGGATATATTAATTCTGGGCAGTTCATCACAGGGAGACCTGTTTTATGACTGGGAGGATACCTCTGGTAACTAACTTAGCTCTTTATTTGATCTGAGGGTGGGGAATCTGGTCTACCTGTAAACAGAGAGGGAGCTGAACAGTAGGAAGAAACATGTGCTTGTTTTCTTGCAGCTGTGACCACTGTCAGTCTGATCAAGATCAAGCTGGTTTTGTGGTTCAGGGGGTTATTTGGCTGATGGGTCATTGAATAGGAAAAATATTACAGAGGAACTGAGGCTAACCATTGTTAAACTGCTGGGGCATGTGAAGCAGAGCTGTGCTGAGTGTGTCTTTCAAGTGCACTTATTGGACAGGAAGTGAGAACAAACCAAGGAAGACAGTGCAGGCTGTCAGGCAGATGAATAAATCGATCCCTTTGTATTTAAAATGCACAAGATTATCAACCTATCTATGCTTCCTTCATGTAGTTGTTAATGATTTCTTATAAAACCTTACTAATGTTGCAGGATTAATGATGGGGGATCTAGTTCACAAGGTCTCTCTCAAGAGCACAGTTAGAAGGTCCTTTTCTGGGAGCTTTAAAGTGCTTTATCTTCTGACATTGTTTTGAAGTTGTGCTCTGGAGGAAGGTTGATTTTTTTCAGGTCTGTGAGGAAACATGACCCCTTTGGTGTTAGAGTGAGGAAGAGTCTTCATTCAAATGTGTTTGGGTGGGGAACTTTGAAGCCCATCATTACATTACAAAGTTCTGGGAGATTAAAACAAACCAAACCACAAAAAATTTTGGGAAACTGCTGGGAGACTTTTATACTTGCAGTCATGGTCCTCCAGCTTTGCTTATCACTTTGGTAGGTATCAGTAGGACTGAAAATTTGGCTGTTTTATGGACAGTAAGTGCATGATTTTTGTTTTCTTTGTGGGGGATGGAAAGGAATTATTGGATATAAGATTCCTGTCTTGCTTCTGCTATGCAGTGAAGCAGAGGTAGCAAGAACATGAGTGTGATGGGCAGAGGCTCAGGAGGTGCATTTAGAAAAACTGTCCTCCTTGACAAATCTACATTTATACTGATTTGATGTAGTTATAGAAAATTAAGTATAGATACTGCAGAGGTGAGCAGCCTCCTGTTTCCTTCACAGGTGTCTGGGAAATGACAGTAGGCATTTCTGTTCTCCCCTGGGTATAAGAAGAACACTGGCTAGTAAAATCTTTCAGGTTCTGCATCATTTCATAGTCTTCATTACTGAAAATTTACTGCTCTGCCTCCCTGGCTTGCCTCTGTACTCCTGCTCCCTGGATCAGTGGAAAGCCTTTTTCATTCTGCTTTAAGTGGTAGCAAGCACATGAGGCTGACTGTTATCCATGGGAAATCCTTATGGGATGATCTGTCTTACAAGACCCACACACTGCCTTGTCCACTCCAGTGCTCCTCATGGCAGTTTCTGTCCCTGAACACCCCCTGTAGGCTTATTCACAGACTTGCAGTGTGACATGATGGTTTAATACAGTGTCTAAAGCTAAAATCCAGACCCTGAGACGTGAAGGACAACTGAGTGGGCAGAGAAATGGCACAGAGCACAGGTAGCCCTGCCCAGGGCACAGCAGCTCTAGGATTGTCACTTTTCAGCTTCTCAGATCCCCTTCCCCTCAAAACATGAGTCTGGAGAGAGGAGGAGGGAAGGTCAGAGGAGGCAGATGGGTCTCAAACTCTGGTTTTCTTTTACCTGTGGTTCTTTCCTTTCTATTTAACTTTAAACCCAAGTGATTAGGTTGGTTCTTGGTGCCTTGCTAATTAGTAATACAATCATGCCTTAGCCTAAGAGGCATTAAAACTAAACCCCATCAGAGGCAACAGCTGTGCTCAAGGAGAAATGCATGAGCTGGCAACAGTTGTTTTCTGGTTCTGTTAGTTCTTTTGGCTGCACAGGAAAGGTGAAGCCCACACAAGTGGCCCATGCTCCATCCCAAACCTGGCCACCTCAGAGGCTGCATGGTCTGGTTGGAAGGTCAGAACTCAGCTGGGCAAAGGCACAAAGCTCTGTGTGTCCCAGGGCTGGCTGCCTGCACAAGCCTGTCCTGCTGCTGCCTCTCCAACAAGGCAGCTAAGCATTTGCTGTGCAGAGAATGAATCAGCTCTGAGTGGATTTGGAGGTAAAAAGGCAGAGCAGAGAACACTCCAATATAAACCACCAGAATAATGCTGACTTTAGACCTGAGAAGACTGGCTTAGTTGTGGCACGTTTGTTTTGTTTTGTGTGTTGGGACAGGACTGAAATCTCTGCAGGGTTTAGAGTTCACCCTCATGTCTTCAGATTACTCAGCAAGCTCTTTGCTAGGCTACAAAGTCTTTGTTTGCTCTTCCCTTGCTCTAGATCTTCCAAGGATTTGCTTTTCTAGATTTGTAGTGAGAACTCTAGAAAAGAGCATAAGACAGTGAACAAGTCTCACTCACCTCATTTTGCTTTTGCAATAGAAATCTTTAATACAAGCAATCTATGACATGTGCTGACTGATTTTGCCAAAGAATTTTAACAGCTAGGAAACTCTTAGTAGGTCTGTAGCAGAACCTGGGCTTTTGAGCACTTACCTCCCTGCAGGTCTGAGCTCCAAAGAGTTCAAAACAGCTATAAAGCTGAGAAGAAAGTAAAGTATGTGTCTTCCAGTTTGTTTTGTCTGCTGTACTACAGAAAGAAGCATGACAGATACTACTTAGGTTTGGATTAGGCTGGCTTTCAGGATATTTCTGTAAATAAGGTTTGGGGTTACAGTTGACAACATGAGAACATCTCCAATCAGAGGCAAAGGAAGAGAGTCTAAAGGTGTAGATTACATTATTTGGTCTAGTGTGGTTCTCTAAGACACATTTCATCTGATTTAACTGTACGCATATTAATCTCACTCGACCCAGACCAGGAATGACCCTGAGAAGAAGGAACACAGGCAGGGGGTGGTGTCCTTCTGAGCTGTCAGAGCCATGGTTCATGGCTGTCTGGCATTTTCTAGTCATCAGCTCTGTGAGTCTTTGTGCCCCAAACTGCTGCTGTTTATCTATCACAGGATTCATCTATAAAAGCTTTTCAGTTACATGTTTGCAATGAAAATACGAGGACTGAGACACTTTTGGCATTTGTAACTTTATTGCAGAAAAAAAAAAATCCACTATCAACATATTTTACAAACAAAGTTGCACTTTGGTGTTGGGCGAGTTTTTCCTCACCCCTTTCCCCTGCACAGCGATGCATGGGAAACCAGAACAACCAGCCTCTGCCCTTTTGATTGTGTGCAGACACACTTCCCAGACATGCCAGCCTGCACCAGTTCCAGCCAGGATGGAGTTCTGTTTTCCACCACTAACTTGCCAACTTTGTGCCGAAAACCAGCAGCACCCTGCCCTCCGGCAGGGGAAACAAGTCTGTAGCTAGGGAGATCACTCTGTGCAGACAATGCTTGATACAAAAGCTTTGGAGTTGTGACAATTGCTCTTTAGTTCTCATGCAATCAGAGAAGAGAACCAACCCTCTTCCCTGTTTTGCTGGGCATAAATACACAGATGGAAGGCCAAACTGAAGCCCAACTGCAGTGCAGCCATTTGTCAGCCACTCTGGAAGCAGCAGCACAGGGAGGAGGAACTGCTGGCTTACCCAGTTCTTCTATTTGACCCAGACCGGTTCTGCTCCATCTTTGGGCTTTCCAGGTAACTTGAGCTCAGCTGATGGGGAATTATCCCTTACCCTGCTATGACAACCACTAAGAGCACTGGGAAAAAAAAAGGTACTTTTGCAAGTGAGGCTTGGTATCTGTCCTTTGTGGGGTTCAGTGATGTTGTACTGAAAGGAGAGGAGAAACTGAGGCTTGTAGAGCAATGTGCCAGATAAACTCTAGCCCTTGCTGTATCCTGAGGGAGCAACTGGCTTAGTCAAAAATCAAACACTCTAGAGAAGGCATGTGTTTCCATTTTCCTGCAGTCAAATGTGAGTTAGAAAACAGGAGCAGGTGTAATTACATGAAGATTGTCATGTCACACACACTCCGGTCTTTTTGAGGCAAGAGCACCAAAAGCTCCTCTGATTTACACTCAGAGGCTCTGGTCTATGGGTTTCCTTGAGAGGCCTCAAGAGCCTTGGATGCAGTCTACAGCAGTGATATTTTGAGGCAAAAGTGCAGAATCTAATCAGCATAACACCAAGAAAGGGAAGGGGAGGAAGGCACCTACATCCAGGATCTGTCCTCATGACAAGACACAACTGGCTCAAAAGACCAACACCAGAAAGTAGAGGAGCTCTGGCCTTGCATAGCACAGGAGGGAGAGCAAAGCACCAGCTTTGTACAACAACTTCCAGCAACCAGAGGCTAGAAGCACAATGGGAGGTACCTGAGGAAAGGCTTGTGTTAGCCCAGGCAGGGAAATGGACTAAAGCATTTACTGGGCCTGGGAAAGGAGTTTACACATATGGCAAAAGCATCAAGTGTAGGAGACACGGTTTCCTAATTGTGGTGAGACCAAATTAGTGTGTCTAATTGGCAATAGACTGAGTCTTGTCAAGCTCAGTTAAGCTAACATTATGTTCAATTTCCTCCCAGCAACTTCAAAGCAACATCAAGTAGCAGGGGCACTTCTCCAGTGGCCACAAAACACTTTTCCCTGGTTGAAGAGAAAAGGTGTGCATCTAGGAAGGAAGCAAAGTAGTCTTTTATCCTCCTGTAGGTGTTTCAGGATGGGCAATGCCAATCCTGGGACTAAAGCTGAAACAGGAACAAAAACAAAAGTGCAAGAAAACCCCCAAAAGAAACAACCTTAAAAATACAGAACAAGAGGGAGCCCAAGAGAACTGATTTCCACATCCTTGGCTTCCTCAGAAAACAGCAGTCTCCTTTGCTGGCACTGTGCTGACACCACCACTGTTAAGAGCCCTAGTCTGAAACACTTGTCCACCTCCTTTGAAGGCAGCAGCCACCAAGATCAACAGAGGAGATCCATGCAGAACACCATGGCAAGGGCTGTCTTGGCTAATTGGTTGCCACACTAAAAGGAGGAGACACCTCTTCAGGGCATTGTTTTAAGGAGAGCCTGGAGAAAAAGGTCAGACTTGGGCTCTGATTTGCAGCATAGAAGCTTCAACACTGACCTATTGAAAATGTCTAAAACCAAAAACCATCTGAAAAGGATCTTTCAGTTGTGTGCAAATCACAGCCCCTCATTCCTCAGCAGATCGTCTGGGACCAAGTCCTCAAGGCCTTTTCCTCTGGGCAGCAGACAGCCTGGTTGCCTAGTAGCTGTAGAGGGAGAGAGGGGTGTCCTCCATCATGTCATCCTAGAAGCAGAGAAGAGGGGCTTTAATGAGATGTCTGCACGGTGGCATCATGGTCCCAGCCTGGGAGACTGCTGTGCAGGCAGCACAGCCTGCTCAGCCACTCCTCACAGCGTGGCACCTGCCCAGCCATCCACCTAAACGCTGGCACTGTGCAGCTCCTGGATCTTTGGGCTGTCAGTGTCCCTCCTGCTGCAGCATTTGGAGAGAAGAGGTGTGTGCAGGAACTGCCTGCCTGCTGCAGGGATGTGGAAAACTCTGGCTGTTGAAAACTCCACTCAGCTTGAAACAGCATCAGCTTGCGTGCTTAGCTGCAGCACTCCTCTGTTCCAGAAAGTTCAGGGAGTTATTTGCAGCTTCCCCAGAGCTAGTCCAGCCTCTGGAACCCTCATATATTTTTATATTCCCAAAGGGTCAAACACAGACAGACAAACAGACAACCTCTCTGGAACAGAGCATCAAATCTGCTTTGTCATAGTTACAAAGAAAATATATCAAAAAACAGGAGGAGAGGGCAGGAAGGTGTCATTTCAGGACAAGCCTGGATGGAGCTCTCCTTCCTCTCTCTAACCTCTCAGCGTTCCCCTGCAGAGTGAGGGGAAGGCAGAGAGCTTCTTTAGTGCCCAGCCTTGAGACTTGCTGTCTTGACTCAAACCTTGGATGGAAGGAGAGGGACCTAAGGAGGAACAGGAGCGTGTGATCAGCATTGGTGCTGCTGCAAACACCCAAAGCACTGCTAATGGAGGAGAGCAGCAAAGCAGTGAGTGGCCAGGCAGCCCAGGTGGGGCTGGTGGAGGCAGACTCACCATGGGCAGGTCCTGCAGGCGCCGGAACTCGGTGCGGTTGTTGTGCTGGCGGTAGCGCAGGAATCCCACCAGGGCCAGGATGGCCACCATGACAATGAACACGGAGATCACAGTGATCACCAAGGGGTCAGCCCTCGCTTTACCAGCCAAACTGGGGAGCTCTGCAAGGAGACCAAGGGAATGAGGCCAAAGGAGAGCCCTCAAGGGCTGGAACAGCAAAGCTTTCTTTTCTGCTTCTGCTCAGTACAACCAAGAGGCAATTTGAGGTAGCTCCAGCACTTTGCCATGTTTTGTGAGAGCAGGTACAAAACAATTACAGAATCTATTACAGGCTGGAAAAGACCTCTGTGATTATCAGTCCAACCCACGACCTAACACCACCTTGTCAACCAGACCACATCCAGTCTTTCCTTAAACACCCCCAGAGACGGTGACTCCGCACCTCCCTGGGCAGCCCATTAAAAGCAGAGCATTTACCTGAATTATCATCACCAACATCCAACACAGAAGTCTTCTCATGCCTGGGCTCCAGTGACTGTGCCAGTGTGGGCGTGCTGGTGGGGATGGCAGCTGTGCTGGCAGGCGTGGAGCTGGTCACAAGGGGTGTCACTGTCACAGTACTGGAGGCAGTAGCAAAGGATGTGCTCCGTACAATGGAGGTGGGAGCAGAGGAGGTTCTGGGCTCCACAGTGCTCTCCTCTGTAGCACCCACAGGGCTCGTTGCTGCCTTGGTTTCAGAACTTGCTGCTGTAGGCCTCGGGGTCTGCCCATCAAAAAGCCCTGACTGAGAGCTGTTAGTTGTTGCTGCAAAATAGGAACAAGCAGTTATTTCAAAGGACCCAGTGCAAGCACACTGTTCTGCAGGACTGGACAAGATAGAAGAAAGAGTGTAAGAAAGACTGCTGGAACTACAGGAATAGCAGCTTATTGTCAACCCTTTGGAAAATAAGCAGAGCCTTTAGCACAGCCACAGCTGAGCCACACTATAACCCACAGTGCTTAGAAAGTCCTCTCAGTTTTCATATGTGCCAATCTGCAATGTCAGCCAGCCTCAGCTGGGCCCACAAGGCCTGTCCTTGGGGACAAAGGACAAGCAGACAAGCTTAAACAACTTTACACACAGCTGAGGATCGCCCCAGAGCAAGACACTGGGACAGGCCTCTCATCCCTCCTTACAGGGAGCACAAAGGGGGCTGCCCAGGGACTGGGTAGCAGCATCCCCTGAGGCTGTGTCAGTTGTCACAGAACAGCAGGACCATGTGACACGAACCAGGGAAAACAATGCATGAACACCATGTAAATCAGTGATCAGTCAGTATCTGCCTTGCATTAGGGGTGTGTGACAGCCTGGCAGGCCCCAAGATGGACAAAACTGGGATTGCAGACCCTATAATCAGTCCCCATGTTGCCCAGAGGGATCTGAAGGTAGGGTAGGGTTTCCCATGGTTGGATGGATGAGCTGTCACTTGTGCTTGCCCATCTCCATGTTTTGTGTTAAGGGAGGGTGTGCTTCTCCAGGGAGGCTCCCACTGAGCCCCCAGCCCTGATGCCAGACAGGCCCAGCTGGGCAGTGCTGCTAAGGCATGTTGTTTCATTTAGACATATGAAGGATGTCCCTGCACACAATCAATCAGAAAGCAGCCAGCACAATTAACACCAGAATTAATGAGGTTTGCAAAGAGGATGCTGAACTAACATCTTTGCAAATAATTTGCACTGAACTGGCTCTGCTTAGTGTCTCACTCCCTTCTTCTCCCTCTCTCCAGTTAGCAGGAGAGTGCTCAGACATTCCCAGGTTGTGCATCCTTGAGGCAGGACTTGGTGCACAGGCAGTAAAAGCAAAACCTCACCCGGCCCAGTGTTCAGAGGAGGCGTGGGGGTTGCACTGCTGGCATCATCCGTCTCTTCAGTCGTGCTGAAAGGCTCTGTGGCTTCATGGATGGGCTGGTTTCCTTCCAGAGTGCTGGCAGTCAGGGTAGGGGAGGGGATTTCAGTGCTGCTGTTGGCTGACAAGCTCATGTTGTCATGCTCAGGATGTGTAACTGCGATGTCCACAGGACTGGCAGTGGTAGAAGCCTGCAGTCTCTCTGCCTTGGAGCCTGCCATGGGGGTGGTGGGGATGAAGGCATCCTCCACCTCTGTAGCTTGGGCCCCTGTGGCACTGAGTGTTGCAGCAGTTGGGTTTTTCTCCAGGCCTGGCTGAGGAATGGCAGCAGTCACTGGAGGCACGTCAGAGGCTTCCCTTGGCTGAAGCGAGGTTTGCGCTGTGCTAGGAAAAGGTGACAGTGACACCAAGGCCTCTGCTGTCTGCTGACCCTCTGCTGTGGAACAGAGAAGTTTGTCAGAGATCCCACAGTGAGAGGACAAACAGGGGGGAAGGACAGAAATGGAATTTCTTTATCCCCTTAATTCCAAATCCAGCACAGGTTCACACCTGGGAAAGGATTCAGACAGCTCCTCTGTCCTCCTGGTTTTTGAGGCAGGGACCTGTTCTAGGGGACTTTTTCTTTACCCTCCTGTCTCTCCAGTCCTGTGCTGTTGTTCTCTAGGGTCAGCACAACCAATCCCTCTATCCTTGAGCAACTTTTAAATGTTTTTAGAGGATTTGGGTTTGTTAAAAGTATCACCTGAGACCTGATTATGTAAGAAATTTAGATAAGTCTTTGGTTCATTAAGAAAGAGTCAAAAGTGGTGCTGAAAAAATGCAAATGAGGAAATTGTGGAAGAAGACTCTCTAGCTCCCCTGGCCCAATGAAGCAGAGAAAAGTGATATTTAAAAAGACTGTGGATGGCAAAGGTAAAGCACATATTGTGAGTCACCTTGGCAGTAGTGTGGGGTTCTGCAGGAGGGAAAGGTGAAATGGGCAGCAAGAGTACTACAGCTAACAGGGCTGGGGTGTGCCATGGGAACTGCCTTCCTGAGCTATTTATGAACACATCACCACCATGAAATACAACTGTTGTCATAGAAATGGGGAGCTACTCAGCCTCCCACTACAGCAAAAAGGGGCAGCCTCCCTGAAGGGAACCTGCAGCAAACAAAGATCCCCCCAGATCCACAGCTGCTAGACAGTGTGACAGCATACAGGAGGAGGAAAGCCAAAAGGCTCTTACACAGATCCTGTGAGGGTTTTTCAGGCTATAAACAGGAAGAAAACAGAGAAATGTAGCCACATCGGGATGGACTCTCCAATTTAAAAACGTCTCATAGTCAATATTTTGACAATTTCTGTTAAAATTTCTATCCAAGCCACAAAGGACTGATGAGCTAATTACAGAAAAAATAAAGGTACTGAAGGAAATCCATCATCATGTCCCTTCTCCCCACAGTGAAAAAGCACCCAATGCAGATGCTGTCAGCAGTAAACATTCATCCACCAGCCAGGCAGCCCATTCTTATACTGTTTTGGGGAAATTTCAGCAGTTTTTAAAAGCTCTTCAGAACAGACAGAGTTATCAAAGCTCTTCTCCAGCTACAGCACTTAACAGACCCTAAAAAAAGACACAATACATGTCTCTCTCAAGACCTTTGCAGTACCCTGACCAGCTGGAGAATTCAAAGCCCTGAGCAGCCTGATGGAGCTGTGCTTCCCCAGCCCGGGGCCCCAGCCCCAGGAGGGCTCCTGCAGGGATGCACAGCCCTGCTCAGCACATTCAGAGAACGAGCTCTCACAGGGAACCCAGCTGGGGCAACTTCAACATGAAGACCAAAGGCCGGAGTGATGCTCCCTTTGGCCTCTCCTGGATCCAGACGTGCATGGGCAGAAGGTGCCTCCAAATAAAGCGAGCTGCTCTGCCATGGAGCTCAGGTGTAGGGTACACCAATAACACCTGGAAGGAAAAGAGCTGAATGCTGGGTTTCGTGGGACCAGGCACCAAAAGGCGTTGCCACCAAATGTGACAATTCCCAGCCCTAAACACAGCGCTGCTATTGAACACAGGGTGGGATCCCACCTGCTCCGGCTGCTGGCTGGGCACTGGCGGATGCTTGCTCAGTAAACACCCACTGCCCGCTCCTGCCCTGCCAGAGACAGAGCCCTGCTGTCACCACGGGGTAAACAGGAAAGGTGGTGCCCAGGTGCCTGGCCAGTGGCAAGCCTGGCTATGTGCTGCTCTGAATAGCTGGCCTGTGTCCGGGCAGCCTCTCATGGGGTGGCAAGTCCTGACTTGAGTCATGCAGAAGATAGATTTGTGGAGAGCTGTCTTGCACAAAGGCCTGAGCAACTCTGCAGCCATCATGCCACTTTGTGACCAGAAAAGTGATAGGCAAGATGGGTGCTAATGTCTTTACAAGCAGCTCCATGGGTGAGGGTCTTTAGGAGAAATGGGTTCTTCGTGTCTCTACCAACCTCAAGCTGCAAAGTTCGTTGCAGAACCCAGTTCGAATTTCTGGTGGATCCGCAGAACCCAGATAGCCTGAACTTGGGGGGAAATGGGTGATTTTATGCACAAAAGGAGGGAAGGCAGATGAGTCTGGGTCCTACACACCAGGACACCTCCCTGGATGCCTACCACGAGGTGCTGTGGGACAGGAGGGTTTATGGGGACAAGCAGGTCCCCCCAGTCCGCTGCACTCACAGCTTCCTGCTGTCTGCAAGAGGGACAGCCACTGGGACTGGCATTTCCCTAAGCTCTTCTCTCGGAGAAGCCACTTGGCTTCTTCCCACAAAATTATCTAGTGACCATCACTGCGAAAGAAAATGGCTCCCGGGTGGATGGGCCACTCTGGTGTAACACAGCACTGTGGTGTGAAAAACCTGGTTTGTAGAGAATTGCAGAAGAGATTTTAAATTAGCAGGTGAGGAACAAGGGACTGTTTTGAGTATGGCAAGTGTTGATGGCACCTCAATTAGCAAGTCATCCAGCCCAGCACAGCACACCCAGCTCAGGAAACAAAGGAGAGCCTAATCCAGACTAACATTCTAAAAATTCAAGACATTAAGAGATGATGGTGGGAAGATAGAAAAGGCAAGAGCCTTAGAATGGCCAAGGAAACAAAAGACTGAGTAAATCCTGATCACCCGGGGACAGGCAGACAAAGGATTCCCATCACCCATCTGTCAGCTCCTGAGGGGTAAGGGCACATCGAAAGCCAGCACAGTCACCAAGCAAAGCACCTGGGGAATCCCACAGAGGTGCAGCTTGTTCCTTGTGAGCTGCAGGTGCTAAAAGGTACAAGCGCTGAGTTTTATTTCAGTTTCAGTTTAAATAAAACCACTCCTCCAAAGGGCCTTGCTGCAATGCCACAGCTTTTTTGCCAGTTTTATCATCCATCCAAAAGGAAAACCTACTGCCACGCAAAGGAAGCCTGCGGGGCAGAGGGGAGAGCAGAGCGCTGTGCACAGCCGAGCATTGCTGCCTGTGCCTGGCAGACCCGGCAAACGCCACCCGGGCTGGGATCCTCAGGGGTGCAGCTCCCGCTCTGCTCTGGAGCCTGGTACCCAGCAGTTCGGGAAATCCCCAGCTCCAGCGCAGCTGTTCCTGCCCCAGTCACTGGTTGCTGATGGTTTTAGCTGTTTATCAGTCACCCATAGACACGCAGGTCAGAGCTCGTTCCTCTGTGGAGTCTTCCTGGAGAAGCTCTGCTTCCTGCACCCCATGCCAGGAAAGCCACGGCTGTACTGCCTAAGGCATCGCCCTCACCAGCTTCAGGAGACAAGAGGAACCGTGTCCTTCTTGTTTCAGATGCAAATGGCAAGAGTTAGTGTGAATGCTTCACCTTTTCTGTGATTCTCCAAGACCTGATAGCTGCAGCATTCTAGGACAGCTGGTAAAGGTGCACTCACCCTTGAATCCATAACAGAGCAGCTACAACTGTCCCAGGATCTGTAAGCAAGAGCTCTGACCATAAGAATATGTCTTTCCCTGATAAGGGACTAGGGGTGAGCTTGCTTTGGTTATATTTCAGCCTGCTGAAGCAGAGCTGGTCCCCTGACTACAGCCCCACTCCTGCCTTGTGTCTGTGCTAACGCCCCAGGCTCAGCCTGTGCGTGGTGAGAACCAGAGATCCCAGACCACATTAGGGCAGGGCTGGTGGATTTGGAGCAGCAGCTCCCATCAGACTGTGCTGACTGCAGTGACCTCTGTCTGGGAAACAAGAGGGGCAAAGGAAGAGAGTGGTCCCAGGGGAGGAGGGATGCAGCCAAGCAAGAAGCAGCCCCTGTTTTGGATAAGGGTGGGAAACACTCCCACCTCTTTCAGGGAAGGGAGGGCTCTGAACATCAGCCCACAGCTTCGACCCCTCTCTGTCATTGTCTGACAACACTGAGAGACTTCCAAGCATCAACCCAAGCTCCCTCCAGCCCCAGAACAGACATGGTAAATTATGCTGAAACAGAGAGGAGTGAAGGAAGCCAGCTCTGCAGGAAACGGGGCCATTCCTGCCTTGTGCTCCCTGCCCAAGATTCAGGGCTGGGGCCAGGCGAGGGGCTGAGGAAGGTTTGCACAGGCAGGACAGAGTCACTGCTGTGCCAGGGTAGTCACACAGGGTGGGGACCGTGGTCTCCATGCTCTGCCACAGCAGCCACCCCACCATCTATTTGCTTCTCAGATAAAACAATAACAGAGCAGGGCCTCAGCTGGACAAACCCTCAACAAGCTTCTGCCACAACCCTCCTGCCTCTCTCAGCAGCATCCTCTGCACTCTCCTTCCTGTCTGGCAGAAACAGCAGCCTGAGCTCCCCAAAGATCAACACCAACCCGGCTCCAATCCGTAGGTTTGAACATTTTTAAAATCCCTGTTAGGATGAGATGAAGGTGAGGAGGCAGGCTGGCTCCTGGGACTGAGGGAGAGAGCAGGGCAGCAGGGTGCAGGCTGCAGCCACCACTGGGAAAAGTGCAAAGTCCCACGTGAGAGCTAAGCACAAAGATGAGGATTCCCCGAGGATTTCAGAGAAAGTGCCCATGGGAACAGGACTCCCTGGTGTTGATGTATCCTCCTGCACAGGCTGTGACTGTCTGAGGATAGCACCTCACTTAAATCAGCTTCCTACAGAATGCATGTGAAACCACTGCTCTGATTCATTGAAAAGGCACCCAAACCCTTCTACAATGCTATTTTGGTGCACTAAATGAATTCAATTTCCATTTAAGTGTAACAGCTCCACTCACAAACAACCTGGTAAAATGGAAAAATACAATGTTTAAAAAGTCAAAGCATAAACTATAACCTGTATGTATCAAAGCAGTCATATCTTATTGCTTAGCAAACTACTGCATTAAGTGTAGAAATTATCTTTTGTTGCCAGTTATTACATTTTATGGTTACCAACTAACAGTAATTAGACAATCTCTTCAAGGAAAAAAAAAAGCTTGAGTATAAATGCAAATAAAACCATATAGTGGGATTTAAAAGAAGGCTCTTCATTTCATTTAAAAGCAGAACTGGAATAGCTCCTGATTAGATACAAGCTGAGCCTGATCTCTTTTCCTGGAATAACAATAATAAAAAAAACAAACAAGCAGCAGAAGAGACTTCTGGAGCCTTTCAGGAAGGTGCCAGATGCACCCAGGGATGCTGTGGAGCAAACACCCTCATGGAGGCGAAGCAAGCTCAGAGACAGGATCGGGTACAAGGGGCAGCTGCTTTGTAAGCTCAGCTCCATTGGGCACCTTGCAGGACCTCGATGGAGGCAGGGTGCCAGAGGCTGCATTTGCCACAGGCTCCAGTGCTCTCCCTGCCAGGGCTGATGTCCAGACTGTCCCCATCCCCATCCTGGCTGAGAGAGGCTGGACAGACTCCCTGTGCTCCAGGACTCCAGGCAGGAGGTGTAGGCACCCATCCAGCCTTGCAGCCTGCTTGGGGACCACCTGAAGCTCTCCATGGCAGAGTTTAATTCATTGCATCCCTCATGGCCTCTGCGAGCTGCTCTGCAGGCACCAAAACTGGGGGGGCTGAAAAAGGGGTGCTGAGCACCCAGTTCAGCCCTGGAGAGCTGCCAGGCCAGGCAGGCTGCAAAGCAAGGGCTGAGGTAAGGGACAGGAATAGAAACCAGCTCTCCTGACGGGAAGGAGGTGGCCACGAGCAGAGCACGAGACGGGGGCAGATTAGATATGGGGTGCTGAGTGAGTGTGGGGCACTGGGGAGGGACTGCCCAGCACCCAACCTGCCCAGGCAGGCAGGAAGATGATTCCTCAGGGCATCTGTGGATACCAGGCCACAGGCTTGAACCACGGGGAGACAGAAAGGAGAGGCAGTGCTACCACCTCAACAGATGGCACTGCACTGGGAACCAGGACAATCAGCCAATGTGGCATGGCAGAGCAAGAGCTGCAGCAACAGGGATGAGCAGCCCTGGAAACAGCACTACAAATGTCAAGCACAGGTACTTCAGTACTAGGAAAACCCATAAAACAGCAGAGAAACAGCACAGCACATAGCACACAGTACTGGGACAGCACCAGCCTGATCACTACCTGCAGGAACAGCATCCCAGGGTGTCACACTGCCTGGCCCTGCCACATGAGACCCTCCTCACCCAGCCAGGGGAGAGAAATGCAAAAAACTGCTTTCCTGCAGGAAGCTCAATCACTGATGCCCCATTTAGAGGTAAGGGGGCTTATCCCAAATTTCTATGGCCGGGAAAAGGGAGAGCAGGCTGCCTGCTCAGCTACCACTGTCAGAGCATTCAGTTATTTTCCAGGGGCCACATACAGCTATGGAGCACCTTGCTAGGCAGGAAAGTGCCTGGGAGACTCCCATGCTGTCTGGTTTTGTTCCTCAGTAGGGGACTGAGCAGTGGTGAAGGCTCCTTCACCCAGAAGCTGCTGGGCACACCCATGGCATGCACGGCCTGGGAAGCCTGCCCTTCTCTGGGGTTGTGTAACCCCAGTAATACAGCAACAGCGGGGAGCTCTGGCATCAGATAGCCTGGCCCTGCTTACCTCAGGAGTCACAGCTGCAGTGGAAGAAGCATTCACATCATTAGGAGAAATTAACAAGCCAGTTGCCGTGATAGCAGCCCCATGTCAGCAGGGAGCCTACTCTCCAGTGCAGTGTGGCAAGAACTGGGGGTAAGTTTGGACATCAGGAAACTTGCCCTGGCCTGGGCAGCCCTACAGGGCTCAGGATGTGACCCCAGACTCAGAGGCACTGAGCCCTATGAAAGCTGCTCCACAGAGCATTGTGGGGATGATCACAGACCAAGGGAAATCCTGTGTCAAGAACTGTGTCTGCCCACCCAGAGGGTCTAGGTGGAAAGGAAGGAGGGACAAGCGTTTCTTTACTATAGACTGTCCCAGCTCCCCATTGTCTGCAGGGATGGGGCCAAGGGAGCTGAAGGAGGTGAGTGCTTTGCCCCTGCCCAGCAGGTCAAGCCTTCTGGGAAGGGCAGCAGGGAGACAAGGCCCACCCTGCCCCTGGGGCTGAGGGATAATCATGTGTAGAAAAGGCATCAAAGACTGATGGCATGACATGAAAAGTTGGGCTGGGAGTGCAGGGTCACACTGCTGGAGGAAACACCCAGAGCAGGGAACCAAGCTGTGGCACAGCTCTGGGTGCAGCAGAACTGGAGCTGTCCTGTCAGGGTGGGGCCAAGTCCATCCACTTGTCCTTGCCCTGGGCTAACAAAGGGAAAAAAATCACGGAAAATCGTCAGTGGGACCTTGAAGCAGACACTCTGCCTGCCTGTGTGCATGACCCCGGTGGTGCCCACAGATGGGGTTTATGTGCTCGTGCTGCTCCCAGCCCTGCTCTGCTCTCACTGCTTGCAAGGCAGCTCAGCACGGAGGGAGAGGCAGAAAAATGCCCAGACCAAAATTACTCGGGGTTTTATTTGTAAGGCTGATGGTGCTGGAGGAAGTGGATTTCCGCAGGCAGCGAAGAAAGGCTGCATTGAGAGGCTGGGGTGGGCAGAGCACAGGAGAGCAGCAGCCTGAGCTCCTCTTGGCCCTGCTGCAAACCCAGATGGGGAGTGGGAGCAGGCACTGCCAGACAGCAGGAGCAAAGGGAATCTGTGCTGGGAGCAGGGCAGAGAGCACTCTGGAGCTGGGACAAACCCAGCTTTGGACAAATTTGTCTAGGACTGCTGACTTCGGGTGAACCGTTCCTTTCCCCACCACTGTCCCGGTGAGATTTTCTGGTGCCTCATTATGGGTTGTGCTTGCTAAGAGGCATTTTATTAACGGTGGCATCTCTTCCATCTCTTTTCTATTTTCACAAAACATCTGGTCTTTCAACCACAGTTGAGACTGGGTAACAAATTCAAAAGCTATGAGGGCAAAGGCCAGGTCAGCTGCATAGGTACCATTTCCTGAGACTGTGGAGAATCTTGGATTGGGACACTAAGCAACAAAGATCCCAGGAAAAACCCAGTGCAATCTTAATTTCTGGTACATTCTGTCAGTTTGAGTCTCGGACTCTGCAGCAAGAAGGTTCCTAGGAGCCAGCTGGGGCAAGGGGCTCCCTGGGGTTTCCCAGTGCGCCCAGAGTGTGAGACACGGGGCCAGAACACAGCCCCCGGCAGCTCAGAGCTCCTCCTCCTTTCAGAGGTGGAAATCCTGAATCCTTCCTTTGCCCGTGGCTGGCCACCTCCCCACAGCCCATCGCAGCACAGCCACTCTGTGGGGAGCGCAGCTTCACCCACATGAAGGGCGCTGGTTTGGGACCGCTCCCAGGGCTCAGCCTCAAACCCAGCCGCATCCGGCACCCAAAACCTCATCCTGAGGGCTGCTCTCGCTGCTGGAGCTCAGCCCCACAGGCATCTATTCTAGGGTTTTCCCAGCCCTAATTAGTCATTAGAAACTGAGTTTCTGTGTGTCACCCCTGGTCTCTCTTGCTGCAGTAATGGTGCCGGGATCTGCCAGCGTCTGGCCAAGGGTTTTTCTCAGCCACAAAGAAGAAGAAACACGTTTTGCTTTCAGTGCCCCTAAAGTGCAGAGCCTTTGTCACTACCAGGGTCAGGGGGAAGGTGACAGCCCCCAGACTTGGGGCACACTCCAGCCCCGCGGCAAAGCTCGGTGGTGTCGGTGGACGGGGCTGTCAGCGCCACGCTGCACGCTGCGTCTGCCCACGTGGGGACGCGTTGATCCCAGAGCAGAGCCGAAATACGGCCCGGGAGCCTGCCCGGGGCCGGGGTCTGGCTCCTGCTCCGTCCCGAAAAGCTCCATCCGTCCTGCCCCTCTCCCCGCAGGCACAGGGCCCTCGTCCCGTCGTGCTGCGGGAGGCGGCAGAGTTCGGGCTTTGTCCGGGCTTCCCTCGGGGGCAGCTCAGCAGCGGCTCGGAGGCACCGCGGGCGGCAGGAGGCTCGCAGGGCTGGATGCTGCCGGAGAGGAGCCCTCCAGCACCGCCGGCCCCCTCCCCGCACATCCCCTCGGGATCCCGCCGGGCGGGAGCTGAGCCCGGGTGGCTCCGCCGGCGGGAGCAGCGCTGCCGGCAGTGCCTTGTATGGGCAAGGCCGGGACGGGCGGCCGCGCTGCTGCCCGGAGCGCGGGGCTCAGCCGGGACCCCCCGAGCATCCTTGGGCCGCCTCACCTGCGCGTCCGCCGGGGCGACGGCGCCGGGGTCCGAGGGCATTTCGCCCGACTTCGGGGGGCAGGCCCGGGGCGCTGCTCCCAGAGGGGGAGCCCTGGTGGGGGCTCTCCAGACCCTTCTCCCGCAGCCCCACCAGCGGGCGGAGGAGCCCAAGTCCCGGCGCTGCCCCGACGGCTGTCCCGGCGCTGCGCTCCCCGCCGCGGCGGGACCGGCGGGATCCCCTCGGTCAGCCCCCCGCCCCGGCACCCCTCGGCGGCCGCCCCGGTACCTGGCAGGGCGCAGAGCAGGCAGCAGGCGGCGGCGAGGCGGAGCAGGGCGCGCCGCGTCCCCTCCATGCTGGGCTGATCCGCGCTGGCTCCGCCGGCGGCACCGGGGCGGCGCCGGGGCGGGGCGGGCGGGGCGGGGCGGGCGGCACGTGGTGCAGCCCCGGCCCCGGAGCAGCGGGGAGGGGGCAGCTGCCGGCCCCGTACCGCGCATCCCCGTGTCGGACAGCGCAGCCTCGGTCCGGTCCCGGTTCGGTCCCCGGCACTCTCGGTTCGGTTCGCACCGCCCCCAGCATCACCAGCTGGTCCCCGGCACTCCTGGTTCGGACAGGACACCCCCAGTCCCGCCTTTGTTCTGGGAATCCTTAGCCCAGGTTTGCACCACCTCATCACCCCACAGACAGTGGTTCAAGTGGCCCTAGACCAGGATCTCACCACCACCTCCTAATCTGCTCTTGGCAGCCCCAGTTGCGCCTGACACCCGCGCTTCTGCTCCATGCAGGGTAGGAACAGCAGATGCGCCCTACGTGGGGCATCAACTTGGGGCCTCCAGATAGTTTCAGGGCACCTGGGTCAGTGGGCACAGCCGGGTGGGTGCAGAGGTTCTCCGAGCACCCCTGGATAACTGCCCTGGCCAGGGCTCACCCGGGTGCTCAATGTGCCATGTCTGGCTTCTCAGGGCATCCTGCAGCCCCTGGGACATCCCCTGGCTTCACATCCCTTCCAGCCTCTGGGGCCCTGGCCAGCCTCATCCAGGCACATCCAGGCTAAGCCATCCTTCAGGAAGTCTGACTGCTCTCTTCTGGCCAGTATTTCTGAAGAAGAGGGGCCCATATTGTGGAGTGGTCCATGCTGATCTTCTCTCAGGCTACTTTGACAGAGCTGTGACTATAGGTCCCCTTCTCCATCAGATCCCTGTGCTGGCAGGGGACAGAGGAGGAAAGTGGAAATGGGTATTAAGCCAAGAGATTTTGCCTTCCTTTTTCAATATGGAGCTGCTTGGTAGCTCCTGCTCAGTTCTGAGGTAGAAGAGAGTTGATCTGATACAGAACTGATCATGCCTTTTACCAGCTTTATATGAAAAAGTAAAATTCAATCTTAGCCCCTCATGAGAAATGTGTTTCTAGCTGCTCGCTACTTACTGCCAGGAAAACTAGCTGTACCATTTGCTGGCAGAGGTAATTGTGCCTGTACAAATGTCCCAGTTCTAAAGGGAATTCTTTTAAGCATATTTACAGCTATGGAGTTGGTTATAGGAGTCTTCTATTACCCACAGAGGTTGCAGGGCTCCCCAAGAGACCAAAGCTCCCTTTGCTCCAGACAGGCTTGGTCTCTCAGAGCTGCATCACCCGGGCCAGGAGCCACCTCTCACCAGCGAGGGACCAGGGCATGTCCCTGAGCAGGGCACGAGCTCTGGGGACAATGGCACTGCTGGCTGTGCCCCCAGCTCTTGATTGTGTCCAATGCCTGTGTGCTTGCCTCACTTCTCTGCTCTGGCCTCTCCCCGGAGACACCAGCACCACAATATCCACCTCAGCTGCCTTGCAGAGGGTGGCTCGCAGTCGTCAAGGTTACCGGTCCCTGTGCTTTAATTAAGCACAAGGCTCTGCACGGGGTATTTTCAGCAGCTGGGGGAAAGGAGCGCTGGCAGTCCTCAGAGGGGCTGGTGAGCAGCACCATAAATCCGGGCAGATGAGACCCCCTGCAGGTCACTGCTGTTATTTAGCTCATCTCCACACTCGTCAGGATTGTTACTAACACACTAATGAGGTACCTTAGGCTCCCCATAGCAAGGAAGGAGCAATTGGGAGCACGAAAAGGGACAGCATCTGTGTGATAATGTCTTTGAGATGATACTGCTGATGTCCCACCCTGGAGAAGACGCAAAAAGAAGGGGAACTTTAACATCCCACTGGTACACAGCCACTTTCTCATGGAATAAGCAAAACCATTCCCCTTAGACAGCAGGCAGCAGCCCCCCATGTCTGTGTAGGCTCTTGGCTTGTTCTTGAGTGAGACTGAAAACACCCTTGCAAGCCCTAGCAGCATCTGCATCAGACAGGTCTGGGTAGCACTGAGAGTTGAGGACTTAGAATAACTTTTTAAAAAAAGTTTTGTGCTCAAAACCCACAACATCAACTTCTGCCACTGTCACACCTCCCTCTTGCAGTGGCTCTATCCAGCTCCCATCCTTTTTTTCCTGGCTGCCAGCCAAGCCATGGAGCAGACCAGAGATGATAATGTTGGTTATAGTAATTTAATAGGAAGGAGCAGATCATAGAAAAATAAATGAACAGAAAATAGTGGCAGCAAAAGAGCTGAGGGGAATTAAGGGCACAGGCAGGAGGGATGGAGGTGCTGGCCCTGGGAAGGACAAGTAAACTAAGTCCTTGGGTTGTGCATCCCAAACCCAGGGTATGGCACAGGCTGAGTGTCCCCTGAGAGGGCAGAGCTTTGGCCTCGCTGCCACCATCACCTGCAGCCCCACAAAATCTGGAGAGTGATCACCAGCCCAGGGCAGAGGGATTGCAGCAGTGGAGTCCTGAGCAGAGGGATGCTCTGGCCATGTGGGTCCTTCACGTGGGCTCTGGGCTCATGTAAACCACTCCATTTCTTGTGCTTTGGCCTCTCTCCCTCTGCCCTTTTCAGGAACACTGGGAGCATGGCTGGTGCACATCTCAGCCTGGCCTTGCAGAGCCTAGCAAATCCCAGCCTGCCCCCTGTCCCCTTGAGGGGATGGGGCATGATTAGGGTGGTCTTGGCCCAGGTATAATCCCTAAACAGCTGCTTTCATCCTCCAGGAGCTCTTCAGTGCAGAATGAGGAGAGGGCCTGCTCTCCAAGGAAGACAATTTGGCACTTGTAGGGATTTTCAGTTCTCAAGGAAGCTGGAAGTCAACTGACTGGAGCAGAAGAGCTAATCATTGAGTGAGTCATTCCCCCTCCCAAAGCTGAAACATTAAACCAGTTATTTTTTATGAAAGGCAAATTAAATCCCACAAGTCAGAGCCAAGAAAAGAGAATTTATCAAAGAGCAGAAGATGCCACTGTGGGACTTGCAGGCAGACAGAGGGAGCATTTGCTCAGCAGCCCAGGATATTACATCTCCTGTGCCTCTCCTCCAATGTGAGGAGCACTGCCATTCATCTATTTTTAATAACAATGACGCAGGCAGTGAACCTGACTTCAAGGCTGGAATATCATCTTCTTCCCTCTGCATATCTGTCCTGACTCATCTTCTGTTCCAAGAGCTCTCCACAGCTTGGTAGCCCAGCAAAGGAAGAAAGGAAGAACAGAACTGAAAAAAAAAACCCACAAAAAATGTGGATCAGAAAGCAAAGCATAAGAGCTAGAGAATCATTCTGGGCAAGGAACAATTAACACTGTGACTTCACTGGCTCAGGGAGCCAGGGACAATTAAGGGTCTGGGGAACCTAAATGTATGCAGGCTGATCAGGGAGTGGGATCTCTCAGAGAGCTGAGCAGGGATCTGGTAGCATCTGTGTACTTGTAGGTCTTGCAGCTCTGCAAAAAGGGCTGGAGAAAGCAGGGGCAGAGCTAAAGGTGCCCAGGCCTGGGGTGGCTGGTGGGGGGGACAGGCTGAAGTGCCCTGCGGTGGCAGAGGTCTCCAATTTCAGTGCCACAAAAGGGAAAAATCTCTTCACTCTTGTATCTGCAGAGATAAGGAGTGAGTGCAAGTGTGAGGAGCATAACCAGAGGAGGAGAGGCTGCTGTGCAGCCTGAAGCGCACAAAAACTGTGCTTTCATCCCAGAGATAACCTCCCTTAGCTGGGGAGTGAGGGCAGCACACCAGGCAATGCAGAAACCCTTTTGTGCCTCAATGTGAGGCAGGAGAGGTGGGACTGATGGTCTTTGGGCTGTTTACCTTGATCTTCACAGGACTGTGTGTTCTCTTTCAGCATCCACCATGGCCCAAGATAGTGCAAATCTGTATTTCTGGCCTTTAGTGGGTGAATACAAAGCTAATACACCTTCCTCAGATGTTTAAGGTTTTCCCCTTCAGAACTGGTACTCAGACAGCTCAAAAGTTCAGGTGCTGCTGAGAGAAGCCAGGCCTGTCCTGAGTATTGGGTCTCACCCCTTGCTCCTCAGATCCCAAGGGCTGGAGCATGGTGCGATGGGCTGTGCCCAGGGCCGAAGCAAGGCACAGTGACACAGGGTCAGTCCTGGCTCCTTGTCCCAGTGTTTGCACAGCCTCATGGCTGGGAGCACCCCAGAGCAGGCAGGAGCCAGCTGGTGAGCTCAGTGCCACTCCACAACCAGGGCACCGCCAGCAGCTCGGTGACAGCCATGCCACAGCAGCGAGCCAGGGCAGGCAGGCTCTGCACTGCAGCCAAGGCAGCAGATGGCCCTGCTGAGCAGGCAGGGCAGCACAGGGCTGCAGCACCAGTGCCAGTACAGGAGCTGTCAGTCTGGGCAAATCCATCTGCCCTAGAACAATCCCTGTGCAGTTCCCCAGGCAGGGTGTCTGGTGCTGGGCCAGCCTCCTGGAAGAGCAGCGTGGGAGATGCTCTGACATTCCCATGGTTGCCAGGTCTTCTGCAGAGATGTGTGGTGGTGGGTTTGGGCTGACATGGAGCAGGCTTTGAGCACAAGGGCACACTGGCCACCTCCTCTGCACCAGTGGTGGGACAGAATTGTTAACCCAGCTGGGCAGCAGGCAGGTTCATCCTTGTGCAGAGGGCAGCGTGCAGGCTGCCCCCACAGAGCCCTTCTGGCTGCCAGGAGCATGGGTGTGACAAGGCAAGGGGCAGGGGGGCAGAGCACAGCCCCAGCTGGGCTTTCCCCTGCTCAGAGTAGCAGGAAATGCCCTCTCACTCACCAACACACTTGTCCCTGTTCTGCAAAGGCCACCTGCAAGGCTGGCTGAGGGAGGCACATGTGGGACAATGTTCCTCCCAGGGAACACATTCAGGTGGTTTTTGAAGTCTAGGAGTTTGGTGTGTGACTGAAAACCTAAAGGCATCATTTTCATGGCTGTTAGGCTAAATGTCCACCTAGGACAGGAGCTAGAAAAGGACCTATGTTGACATTAATCAAGAGAAAATTCCCGGAATTCCCATGGGGACCGTCTCTTCCAGCTCCTGTGACATGATTTCAGATCTCCACAGGAGTAAATCAGAGCGGAATTTGACCAGTCCTACCCAAAGCTGGTTTTTCTTGACAGGTTTCATTACAGAAAGTATTTAATGGGTTAAATCACTAAAATGCCCAATCTCATCACAACACTGTGAGGTCAAACCACTGTCTCAGTCCCGTGGGAGGGAACAGAGACAGTCCCTGTCGAGTGACACTGGTTTAATTTTGGAGCCCACAGAACCTCTGCTGGGGAAGGCAGCAGCTCTGCTGCAGCGGGGGCAAATTTACATGGATTCATTGTGTCAGCTTTCTTCTTGGGAAGGAGAAATCTCCCAAACTTCCCTCCTCCGGGACATTTGCAGATCCCGGAGGAAGGGAGTTCCCCCTTCTGCCTGCTCTCACCCACCTTCTCCTGTCTGCTTTTATGTCCCGCCAGGAGTGAACCCTGTGTTTTTTCCTGCTTTCAAAACAGGACTTGTCGTTGTGATGAAGCCACAGGAGGGCTCATAAGATGATTTATTTCCCTCTCAAAACAGGGCTCAGTCGCATTACGAGTCACAGGACCTCTCGCAATGTTACATGAAGCAATGTGAGCGTTTCCAACCGAGGTTCAGCTTCACTGGATCTCTCTGGTGTGTTTTAGTGATGCTGCTTTGCACCAGTGTTTATTCCTGGATATTACCAGTAAGACATTCGCAGCCCCAAAAGCAGGAATTACACATATCTTGCTTGGGAAACGAAAAGGAGGTAAATTGTTTGATGGGAAACAGGGGAATGATAATTCATTTGCGCAGTTCTGGGCTCAGTTCCTAAAAAGAGCGGTAATCAAAACCTACCAGCAGATGTCATCTTAAAGCCAGCTAAGAGCTCCCCAAGCAGCAGGAACGAGGATATCGGGGAGATATCAGGATATCAGGGGATACAAAGTCGCAGGATCACTGGACCCTGACATGAAGGACCCCAGAGCTGTAAAACCCTCTATTCTGAGACTCAGTTCTGCTTGAATATGGAGAAAAGAGACTGGAGATGGATCTGGGTAGTTCCATCTGCTTTGTCACTCTCTAAAATATGATGGATATAATAATATTTTTAATGGCTTAATTACCAAAATTTGCTGCACCCTGTGTTTGACCTGTCATTAGAATAGGTGTTTGTGGTTGATATTTAACATTTGTGAGCGTGGGAAAATTTCCTGTGAAAGAAATCCAGGAGGAAATGAAGAAAACAAGACATTTTTTGCCTCCACACAAAGTACTTTTAATCTGTTACCTGTGCAAAGATAATAATAGCTTTTGTAGGTGAACATATGGACAAAATTTCACTGTAGACTCTTGGTTGAAATTCTGAGACTAAATTTAATCAAGGCATTGCAGAATAGAGAGATTTTAATCCAGCTGTAATTAAAAGTCTCTGTTCAGTATTTAGAGCTGGTGCTAATGTGTCCAATGTCAAACTCCCTCAAGCACATTTTCAATCATGCTGAAAAGACTAGATGTAAAATTAATTATGAACAATAATGAGAAAAGTTATTACTAATATGGTACAGCAAAGCTGAGTGACACATTCTTGCCCAAGACTCTTTTTAGTCACAAGTCCTCTGGTTTTTAACACTTTGAGCTTTGGTTATTCTATCCATAACTGTATAGTAAATGAACTTTGTTTGTTGAAGAGTTTCAGTAAAAATAGCTCTGCCAAAGATGAGGTCAGGGAAAAAGTCAGCCTCTCGCCAATGTAAACCAAAACCAAATCCCCCTCACAAATGTTTAATGAGATGTTTTAGTCCTGCCGTGCTTTGGAATGGATACTTGGAATCCGGCAGTCCGTCACAGCAGGAAGAAAGGTGTCTTTTTCCATACCTGTTACAGGCTGCCTACATGTGGATAAGTGCTAATTTGAAAAATATTAGTTTGTATGTGAAAAATCCCAGGTTTATTTCATCCTGGCAATCGAACCCCCAGAATATGTGAGCTGAATTAAGCGTGTTCCAGGCGGGGACCGGGGGGACAGAGCCGTGTGACCGACAGCAGGAGCAGGGGCAGCCAGACGGGAAAAACCGGAGGAGTAAAGGCTGAAGCTGCACATCCTGGAGAGAGGAGGAGACCGGAGCAAGGGATGGGGAAACCCAGCAGGGGACGCGCAGTAAGGGGCAATAACAGCAGGGCTGCCACCATGGAGCCCAGCCGAGGCCACCGCGGGCCGCCTACGAGGCGCTCAAGGAGGGGATGGGACCAGGACCAGGACCAGGACCAGGACCAGGACCAGGACCCGATTCGGGACACCCGAGTGCCCACCCCGTTGACAGCTTCAGCCACCGTCGCTAAAAGCACACGGTGATTGGTTGTTGCACCCGCCCATCACTGCCCGCCCCGCTCTCCTACTGGCTGATTCTCTTATTTATAACCCGCCCTCAGGAGCTGACCAATGAGAGCGAGGCGCCCATAGCAACGCCCCCTCTTCTTCCTGCCGCTGTCTCCCGCGCGTCTCTCGGGAGTTGTTGTCCCTCCTGTGATTGGTTAGATAGAGTGTCGCTCAAGCGCCTGCGACCAATTGGAAAGGGGCATTCACGCAGACTACCTGCGAATCCCTCCGCCCGGTTTCCTTTTCTCATTGGTCGACAGGCACTGTCCATCACTCTTCGCTTGGCGCCGATTGGCTGCTGGGGAGGGGCGGCTCCCGGCCGGTTCCCGCCCCGGCGCTGTGGGCGGTGGCGTTCGCGAGGAGGAGGAGGAGGAGGCGGAGCCGGCGGTCGCGGCCCCGGGTCCCGCAGCCGGGCTCCCGCCTCACATGGGGCCCCCGCGCCGGCCGCAGCGGCGGGGCGGACCCGCGCCGGGGTGCTGAGGGGCCGCGGCTGCGGGATGCGGCCATGAAAGCCCGCGCCGCCCGCGGGCCCTGCAGGCGCCGCCGCTCAGGTAACGGCCGGCGCGGGGGCGGCGCGGGCAGGTCCGGGCGGGTCGGCGGCGGGGAGCGGGGCCGCTCCCGGCAAGGGGCTCCCTGCCGGCACGGGGCTCTCGCCGCCCTGAGGTGAGCGGGGCGTGCCGGGGAGCAGGTGCGCGGAGCAGGTGAGGGACGGCGGGAAAGGCGCGCTCTGCTCCGGGGCCAAGGGTCTGGCGGCGCCCGGCGCGGATCTTTGCCCGGCCGGGATCGCCTTGGAAATGTTCGCTCTGCCAAGGGGTGCGAGGGCTTGGCTCGGCTTTTACTGTGTAAGTGCAGCCCTGGAAGAATACGTGAATCACGCGTTAATGACAGGCTCGAGTGTCCGGGTGTATGTTCGAATAGGTTTGCTCTATGGCCTTCAGGTGAGACGTGCTATATACATGCAAGTGGTCACTCTTAATTTTGTATTCCTTGGAGGGTCTGGAGGGTTTGCGCTTCAAGTACGGGGGACTTTCCACTTGTGTGTTCCTGTAAGTGGTGCTGTAACAGTTGAAAGCTACAAATTCAAGAGTAATGAATTGAATTGGGAAGAATACTGAGTTGAATTTTATTGAAATGTTTCTGTTTGCCCCTCTAAAAAAAGCAACAGCTAACATTTAGGTTAGTTTATGAGAAGCCTTTGTGCTTAGATTTTTTTTTGTCGTTGTTGTTTTATTTTTTTACTAGAGATCAGAGTTCTACCATATTTTATTGTCTGCAAAATCAACAGACTTATAGTTCCATGGGCTTAATTAGGCAGTGGAATTTGCAACCTAAGATAAGAATTTTTATGAGAAACTCTGACGTGCCCTGTGGACTAGTCATAAACCTTTCCATTTAGTCATCATCCTTGGAAATTATTGTTGCATGCCAATAAAAATGTCATTTTCTGATTCTTGCAGTGTTCAGCTGTAGACATGGCTGAGTAATTCCATTGTCCATTTTGGTTTGTGTAAAACTTTCCTGCAGAATGAGTAGTTTAAACTGAAGGCAAAGGTGTGTTCCCTATACCTGGTGGCAGGTGTGTGCTCTCCTGTGTTTTTTGCTTTGATTTGTTTTGTGGCTTTTTATTAGGATGAACAGCTGGCAGCTGGGACCAGGCACAAATTAGGGCTACAGAGCAAGCCTTGCTTCAGTTCTTCATATTTTTGTGACTGTGGAAGGACAGAGTTAGTTCACAGAGTTAGAGCTGCTCTGGTGGCACAGGCCTCCTGTAACTTAGTTATACTCTCTGATTCCAGATATTTGCTTTTGCCATTGTAATCCTTTATGCAAATGATTTCATGGACTCATGAAAGAAATGCAACGTTGAAGGAGGGGTCTGTTGCTTCTGTATCTGCTGCAGAAAAGAATGAAGCTTGTGGTTCACTTGCATCATAGGTTCCCTTTCTGTATTTTTCCTGTAGCAGACACCCATGCATTTGCACAATGGCAGAGCTCTTTGCTGTGTCCTTGCAGTGTGGCATCTGCAAGCTGGAACAAAAATAAGAGCTCTGCTAGGCAAGATCAAAAAAAAGGTCAGTGTTCATAATTTTTCCTTAGAGCCCTTTTCTGCTTATTAGTTCCCTAACATATTCATTTGGAGCTGTGTGTTCTTCAGTAAGTCCATCTAATAATCAGCAACTGTATCACAGCGGCTCCATCTGTTGTCTGTTGCCAAGTCCTCTTTCTGACTTAGATTGTAAGCTTCTTTTCCTATGATCCTGTCACTTTTTGTTAAGTTGAACACATTGCTGGTAGTGGCTAAACCACTTTCTGGTGTGATTGTGCTGTTGGTTGCACTGGAGAAATGGAGCAGCTTTTGCAGCCAGCAGTGGAGCTGGTTGAAATAACTTTGCATTTGATGGCTGACCTGGTGCACTCCAGGTCCTGGGCTCTTGTACTATTGTTGTGTTTTCCATTGTACAGGAGCTTCACATTGGTTTGTAACTACCAGCAGACATCAGTGTCTGCAGTACCTTGAGAACAACGGGTTTGGGAAGCCCTGTTCTCACTTGAGAAAGTCATGAATTATTGAAGAGCAAGTTACTATTCCATTTGTGCAGTAAACAAGGTACTCGGTGTTTCACTGTAAGGTGCAGCCAGTAACACAGCCCTGTGCTTAGTGAGGGTAGCCTGCAGAATGTGTTCAGTATTTATGGAGATGATACTTTAAGCTGGAAAATACAAATATTGACTGCCTTGTGTGGGGTGCATAAATATCAGGTTGTGTCCAAGAGATGTCAGTCAGGTATAGAATTCAGCCTGTTTACTTTGTCTTCATCCCTCTGTCAGGCATTCGTGTTCTCTTCCCTTTGCTGTTCTGGATTGTCTCACTGGCTGCATTGAAGCAACAAAAGTTGTTTCCAGCCTCATGTGAAGCCCTTAGTGCTGGCAGAGCTGTCAACCCTCACTGCAAACCCAGCAGAGAGGCTGGAGGGAAATTCCTAGATTGAGATGTTACAATGCCTGCTGGTATTAGAAGGCTTTGATTCCCTTTCTTTTTATTAAGAGCTCAGCAAATGTCAGCCTGCTGACACCTGGAAGGCATGAGCAGCTTCTCAGTGTCTCTGCTGGGCTCTGTTTTGTTAAGCAAACATAATGTATTAAAATTATCCATTTGAAGCAGCAGCTGTGTCTTGTACATGATCTACTTGAGTGCTGATTTAACTCCAGTGATGCTCTGTCCCCAGGCTGGAGCCTGTCTGCACTGTGTGTGCAGTGAAACCTAGGACTGAAACCAGGCTGGGGCAGGAATGGATTGTTGCAAGGTCCTTCGTAGAGCTTCAGTTTTGTATTGTAATTGGACCCTAGAAAATGCTGGTAATTACACTGTGGGCATAAGGATCAAGTAGTTTTCTGTTTGTTTGTGAGTTTTTAATATTCTCCCTCAGTTATATTTGCCTTCTAAATATGTGCTAGAAATTATGCCTATGCCTGCTGAAAATATTTTTAAACCTACAACCTTGGCCCTGAATCCTGAGCTCTGCTGTAATAGCTGGTCTCTCTTACTAGTTTCAAACTTGGCTAGAGTCACAAAATAAATGAACTGTTTGTTTCAGCTTAGCCTCTCGTGGAGGTTTGTTTGCATTATAAAACCATGATGCAGTTCAGCAGACTTCCAGTTTCTAGAGTGGTGCAGCAGGGCTAATGCAGGTCTCTTCTGAGGAATGTCAGTTCTAGTTTGCAGGAAGCTCATGCCTTGACAGCACTGGCTAGAGCTGGGAATTATCCTGTGCAGGGGAGATGAAATGAAAGCAAAATGTCATGTAAGTGAAAATAGAAAGTATTGGGATTTTCATGTTCAAAAGCACTGTTGTAGCTAAGACTGTAAATTGAACCTAAAGACTTGTCCCTTAAAGTATTCAAAAAGACTTCAGGTTCAGGATGAGCTGGGCCAAACATAACCCAAGCTCTGGTATTTGTAGCTACCTCATCTGTAAATATTTGGTATTGTCTTCCTCTCAAGGACAAGAGGCTAAGGTATGGACAAACCAAGGAACTTTTCTCTGTTAGGAGAGCAGGTGACAGCAGCTGAGAGCAAAATTGTTGAGTGCCTGGTTCTCTTTACCTGTTCAGTTGAAATTCTTTGGTTTCATTTTTAAGCATTTTTCATTGTTTTTATTTTTTTTCCTCCAGGCTAAGGACCTCAGTCAATTCAGTCTTTGGAAGAGTTCATTCTTTACATTTCTTTGAAGCCCTTCTGAAATTTGCACAGTACTACAGTGAAGTCTTCTTCCCCCTTGAGTTATTATTTTGTGGAGTGACTTGCCAGCATCATTCCTTTAATTCCTTTATGTTTTTGTAGTGCTGGCTGTTGAAGCTTCATCAGACTACAAGTTTAGATAGTTAACTCTTGGCAAATGACTTTTATCAAAGCTTTGGCATCTTGTTCTTCAGAAAAAACCTTTTCAAATTAATAACATGCTTCTGCCAGATTTATTGCTTTCCAGGCTGAGTGCCTAGCGACAGTCTCTGTGTCTAAAAATGGTTGTTGTTGTTATTAGGGCCATCTTTTAGGAAATTGTGAGTTTGACATTTGAGTGCAAATATGCACATATTTATAAAGATACTGGGGACAGAAAACCTCTTAGCAATGAGTTGAAATGTTTTTTGGAAGGATCTTGTTTTATACTCTGAGGTATAAAAGGGATGCTGCTGAAGTTGAGGAGCCTAACCCATTTTTATATCTGTGAAATAGAAAATGTTAATTACTGGCTAATTATGCCACCTGTTAGTTTGACACGGATGTTTAGGGTGTAACTTGATGTGCTCTTGTGGGGTTTCCATCTTTAAATAATTGCAGGCTCGGGCGCTGGTTTTGAAAGATAAATCTCTAATTAACCCAATTAATGCTGATAATAGTTGTATTTATAGTAATTTCTATGATTAAACAATCAAGGCATTCATTCAGTGAAGAAACTTATTTTAATATAATATTAATATGGATTTTTTTTCCTTCAAGGTGTGTTTTGGTAAGCAAAGAAATGTAGTAGGGCATGAAATGTTCTGAAATTGTGCTTTCTAGAAATGTGAGAAATGGCTGAATAGGGCAGATATGCATTTTGAGAGGTGAATTTTAGAATTACTTTATTCTTGGCATTTTTCCTGAATAAGGGTGTCAGAAAAATTGTTCTGGAAGCTAAATATTTATTAGCAAATGTGTTTTCTAGTGTGTAGTGTCTTTTAACTGTCTGTTGAGCACAGCTTAAGAGTTTTTGAGCTGAACCTTAATATGAAAAAAACCACCCAACAACCTTTTAGTTGGTTACAGGATTTACAGGATAGTCTTGGATTCTGTTCAGTGCACTTTAATTAACCATACAAGGTAGTAAATTAAAGTACCTCAGACTGACTTGACAGTCAATTAAACCTTGGTTGATTTCATTGAGAATGTGATCATTAGTGTAATTGGCCAAAATGACAGGAGGCCCACTTGGAATTGTGCCCACTTGAAATTTTCCTCTAATTCTGTGTATGCAATCCTGGGCAAGATAATGGAGCTGTATCCTAATATTTTCCAAGGATTTTGTGTAGCTGTCTGGAAAGGTAAACTCTAGCAGGCAAAAATGAAGGAATGGGTTATTTGGGAATCCAGATGGCAAAACCTTTTGGGGTTTTCTTTTGTGTGAAGTACAGTGAATTGCTTCTCTCATTGTGGAATTTGTACAGAGTTTTGCAAAGTTCACCATGTGATTTCAATCAAAAGGATGTGTATATGTGTGAGGGAGATTTTTTTCCTTTGTTAAATAGATGCAGAAACTGTGTCGAGGCCATCTTTTGTTAATGGTATCTGGATACTTAAGAGATTTAGGCTCCACTTGTTTAATACTCATCTAACTTGGTCTGTCTTCCTCTGGTTAAAACAGCAGCAGTCTTTCCTATTTGATTTTTTTCATCTTGCTTTGCCTGAGAACTTCTAGTCTTTAGTTTGCTGGGTTGCAGTGTAGATGTGTTTTCTCACTGGATTTACCCTCAGGTTCTGCACTTTCTGTGGGGTGGTGATCCTGGGGTACCCTGTGGTACTGGCTTGTCAGGTTGTGCATTTCTGGGGGCAAATGTTTGCCTCCTTCCATGGAAAGTGTCTGGTGCATGTGGGTGCTACTCTGATGGAAATAAGTACTAAAAAAATTGTTCTTCCAATTACAGTAGGTTTTCTGGTCAGTCTTCAAAGATGGCATCTTCTGATCCAAAAAATTGTTATTACCATGGTTTCCTCTGTCTGTTCTCCTTCCATAGACAGTTCTTTCTTTATCTCCATGAAAAGTAACCAAAATATAGCTTGTCCTTTTCAGATCAAAAGGAGTTATTTAAGTGGGCCTTGGAAACTCCCAGGCATCTTGTCTGTAGCTGAGGAGATTCTCTGGGCTGTTTTTCTCAGGCTTTATCTTCCTGTGGTGCTTCTGTGCCTTTTCCAGACCCTCAAGGCTCCTGAGTCAAGAATATGAGATCACAAACTGGATCCTGATCTGCTGTGTGCCAGTTGGCCACTGGAATCTGAAAAGGGCAGTAAGGTTAGGCAGGTGGGAGTCTGCATACAAAATTCTGTAGGGAAACCACGATGTGGGATTTGATAGAGATTAAATTTTCATATTCATGCCTTGGTGAGAGTCCCTTATACCCACTGACATCCATTTAGAGAGGTGTTAAGATGTTTGAAATAAACACCCTTCTTTTTTGGAGCGGACAACCCCAAATGAATTCCAGCCAGTCCAGCAGAGCTTATTTGTGACAGCAGGGGAGGGCTGTGTGTGCCTGATGTGCTGGCACAGAGCATCTCTGAAAGACACACTGCATGCAGAACATGGCTGTGGCAGCACTCTGTGTTTTCAGAGGACAGCTGCTGTGCCTCTGTTGCTGAGATGCTTTTCAAATGTGCTGCATTGTTCATCTTTGTAAATAGAAGTGTAATTGCCTGCTCTGTGGTTATTTTGCCCACCTTTTAAAAAATTATTTTTTTGTTTCCCTCTCCTTCTAGTGTTTCATCCACCCTTGGGGAAAAAAAAAAGTATCTTCTTTGTGACTGCTCGCTTTGCTCAGGCTTTATAGGTGTCACTAAATTGCTGTAAATGAACAGTGAAGTTTGGAGTAGATGAATAACCTCCTAAGTCTAAGGTTTAAAGAAAAAAAATAAAATACCTGTGTTTTATAATTAAAGTTTTAAAATACCAGTATTAAAAATACCTGTCAAACTTGCCAGTCCAAGCTGAATTTGATGGGCTCCAGAGTCATCCTGATTACTTCATCATCCTCTTAAAAAGAGAAAAAATTATTACTCCCCCTCCTTTTCCCCCCCTTTTCTCCTACTTGGCAAATGTAGCTTGTTTCCTGTGTATTTCAGTTGAACTGAAATTAATATACCTTTAAGAAATACCTTTGCTAGGAAAATTTGTCTGGCAGATTGTTATAAGAATACTTTGAAGCAGGATTGTTGGTTTTTTTTTTTATTAATTTGAGGGCTAGGTGTTCAGTGGGTATAACTTTGTGTTCCTACCAGGTAAGGAATTGATCTTGGAATTCAGAGCTCATAAATGGAAGCTTTAAAAACAAGCTTTTGATGCTTTAAGTGAATAACTTTCCTTATGTTGATTGAAAATATTTAAAAAGGTGTTTTATAGTTGGAGATCCCTTGTTCACTCCTGAAAGTGAAATAGTTTCTTGCTGTAGCAGTAGATTGGTTACCAGCTACAACTGAAGTAGAATAAAATGTTACATTTTTGGGGTTTCCTCTGGCTCTCTTGCTTGCTGTAGCAACCAGAATTTCAGTAAAAAAGAAAGGCTTGGAGAAAGGGAATGGAAGTTGTTTGTTACCAGTTAAACTTTGAGTTCCAAGCCTATTTGTCTCAGAATAGCCAGAACATAGGGTATTTCCATGTATCTAAAGGAAAAGTTCATTAGGTTTCTGTTTTCACTGTTAATGTGTGGTGGTTTGTTTTATTTCTTTGTTTTCTGTGCCCCTGCTTGGATAGCTTTGTTCTTTTCTTACTCTCTTAAATGGGTGTGAGCTTTATTGGAGTCCTGTCAAACTTACTAGATACCTTCACTATAATGGTAATCTCTATTTTTTTGTATTTCAGGATCCAACAAGAGTAGAGAAGACAGCACATTACCTAAGATGTGAGAAGTCCTCCCACAGTGAAATCAAATCTTGTTTTCAAAATGGACCGAAGTAAGCGGAATTCAATAGCAGGATTTCCACCACGCCTGGAGCGCGCTGAAGACTTTGACAGCAGCTCTGGAGAAGGGACTGCATCCCAGCTGGGAAGAGTTTGTACCTCTTCATACAGAGCCCTGATAAGTGCCTTTTCCAGACTTACTCGTCTTGATGATTTCACCTGTGAGAAAATTGGCTCTGGTTTCTTCTCTGAGGTGTTCAAGGTGTGTGTTTAGTTTTTTTTTCCTCTCAATGTTGGTTGCTTCATGTTTGATGATGAGAATGTACAAGACTGTCAGGCAAAGTGCTTTCCGCTGAAGTCAAATGGTAGTCCTTGTATTTGCTTCACTCAGAATGGGTCAGTGATGAAGAACTTTCAGGCTCCAAATATTTCTTCAGTCACTCTTTGAGCTGTTTTTTTTGTCACTTATAATTTATTTGAGGAGTTGCAGAGCTTTTTGGGAGAAAGAGGAAAAAGCTAAAAATAATTGCTTTATTTTTTGACCTCTCCCATGTCTTTTTGCATTCATGTAGTGTTAAACATGGCTGTTGATTCTCCCATATGTAAGTGTAAATGTCTTTAATTTAGCTGCTTTCTGGGTTTTGTGGGGTAGTACACATTCCTTTGGTAGTCTTTGCCTCACAACACTTAGGTGCATGTGTTAAGGAGTTCCATACATGGTTGCTGAGTTTGGAACCACAGATTTTATTGCACTGAAATTACAATGCAATAAACTGCTCTTCTCTATTTCCTTTGCTGCTTATGCCACACTTCTAGCTCAAATAATCAGAGATTGGTTTGAAGAAAATGATATGAATAAGAAAATCTGGTGTTGTCAGTGGCTTGCTACTATGAATGTGGGACATGGAAAATACCTTTTCAAAGCAATTTGACAAATGCAGTTTTATAGTGCTGTTAGTGTTTCTGCTGCTCTGACTGTTCTGGTAAGGTTTATTGTAGAGGAACAGGACATGGAGTTGTCTTTCAGGCATTGAAAAAATAGTCTATTTCCTTGTTCTAGTTCCTGACTTTCCATGGAGTTACCCTCCACACAGTTTTCTGGCATTTCACTGAAATGGAAACAATCTTACAGTATATTTTGTCCATTTCATGACAATTAATCTGGTTTTTTTATTGAAGTTAAACCAAAAAAACTTTTTATCCAGTTTTATTGCTGTAAATAGATACCTGCATTAGAAAATGGAAATTATTTTGATATTGCTTTAATACCCAAAGGCATTGAGATCTCCAGGTATATATTCCCTCTTGAGTAAAGGCGAGAAGTTTTTCTGTTCAGCTAGATATATGAAATTTTAGTTTTCACTAACACAAGTTTTCAATTCTTTCAAATGGCTAGACATGAAGAACTTTATTCAGGATGTGTAGGAGACTTGGTGCAGGACATTTCTTCATAAAGCCAGCTTTTGTAACAGTTGAAAACAAGGGTTTGTTTGGTGTTTTTCGTTTGGTTGGTTTTTTTCTTATTTTCCTGATTGGAAAACTTTCTGAATGTTAAATGCTTTAAAGTTCTGCATGTTACTGGAATTCATCATTACAGTTTCTATGGTGAAGCTGCTGTGCCATGTATAAAGGTACCAATAAGCTTGGGTCATGCCTAAATAACTAGGAAATAACAGACCTTGGTTGTGAGAATTTCAGAATTCAGGTGGAGAGGAAAAGGTAGCTAAAAGTAAAGATGAATTTCCAGCATTCATAGTAATTGATTAATTTGAGAATTTGTTGACTGAGAGAAATCCCTGGTAACCAGTTTATTTTTATGTACATTAAGAAGCCCTCTAATTCTTTAAAAACCTTCCCCTGCTATTCTCCTTTGCAGTGAGCTAAAGTAGACATCCCAAGGAGTTGGATTGAGTTGGTGGCATTACTGTGAGAGCTGTGGTGGTAGTCTGAGTATCTGGTGTCTGTTTTCACAGAAACAACCACAGTCCCCCTGCAGGCAGAGACTGAGTGATAAACTCTTTTCTTTTGCATCAGTTTCGACCAGAGCTCTGCAGTTCTGCCACGAGGGGTGAGGATGCATTACAACTTTATCACAGATGCAGTTCCAAAGTCATTTAAACAGGTTTCTGTTCTGCTGCTTTATCAGCCTGACCACCTCTGTCATTAATCCTGCTGTGCTGATGATCAGATTTCATGTGAGAGCCTTGATGTGCTTCCAGTAAAGGGAGCCTCGTGGCTTGCCACAGTTAAATTTCACTCTGATCTGCAGGCTCACAGCTAAATGACTGAAGCTGAGAAAAATCCAGGATAGTTCTAAACTTACTGTGTAAGTTATTTTACAGGAGCAATGAAGCCTTCCCTTTAAATGATCAAAGGTGTCTCAAAACCCACCACATCTCAGAGCTTTTTCAGTCATGTATTTGTCCATTGTTTTGTACCATACATTGGGCTCACTCAAGTGATTTAGCAAAGAGTGCTTGGACTATTTTAAGGGTTTGAGATTTTTGTTTTGCTATGTAGTTGACAAATGTTTTTCAGTGATTTCTTCCCCTCTATCCTTTTCTATGGAAACTTCTTTTAAAGTACAGTCTGTTGTGAGGGTTAGAAGTTGCCTTCTCTTAACTTGTGAATAAGAGTATGTTACATCTCAGATGTGTATGTTAATGGTCATATATGCTATAAATGATCTTTTAACATTTCTAGTGCACCTTTATTCACAAATAAATCAAAGTCTGTGGTTTATTCAGAGTATTAAGCTAGTGTTTTGATTTTGTTAGCCACTACTATAACACTTTGAATTCTTGTTCAACTGAATACCAGATATTATGGAAACTAGTTTAGAAAAACTGAACTTTGCTAAAATATCAGCAATCTAGTTTGAAGCAGCTGACTGACCAGTGCCTGTTCTAAATTTCAATGGCAAGTGCAGCTGAGGTTTGCTTTTAAGATCAAGCTGGGCAGAGACTGTTTGTATAAATGAACAGCCATGATCCCAAACCCTTAAACTGTTGGGAAAACCAGCTGATGAATGTAAGGAATTGTGGGGGAATCCAAGCATTATACTGAAATGAAGTATTGCATTAGGAAATAGTTACTATTAATTATAAAATGTATGTTTGGAACAGCAGTCAGACTAAAATCCAGGATGATCTTCTATTCACATTTACCTTCAGGTTCAGTGCTAAGTATTCAAGTTGCTGTGAATTTCCTTCAGGTGTTCTTTTTGTCTCTGCATTCTGTAGCTGACCTTTTAAGAGAGACTGGAAATACTTGTGACATTTTAGTGTTAAAAATGGACTTTCTGCAGTGTATTATTTGTGTGCACATGAGAACAGGAGTCATTGATCCAATATAGAATTGTACAAGGCCAAGTATAAATACAAAGAGAGGGCATCATACTTTTGGATGTCTTAAGATGGGTGGTGGGTGCAAAAGGATCAGTATCCTCAAGGTGTTTGTGCTGTATGTGCTTATACTGTGAGGCCTCCTATTTGAATATCCTGGATTGATGTTCCCCAATTCATTAATTAGTTGTTAGTCTTTATTTGTGTGGTCTAATTAATGTTCTCTGACTTTGGAAAGCGCTGGCTGATCAGGAAAGGTGTGCCTGTCCAAATACGTACCTTGTACCTGAGGCTGGGATCCTGTTTCCAGTATTTATTTAATGTCTTCAGGGTGTTTAGAGATAAGCAGCATCCAACTGTCTAATGTGAAAGGAGAAACGAGGCTGGAGCTGTGCTCACAGGTGTTCTGAAGAGCACATATATAATTCTTTTTATCAAGTACTTGTAATGCCCTTAGGATAAAACTGGTAAATCTGTCACCTCTAAACATACAAATAATAAATGATACTAGATAGTGTATCTTTTGTGATATTGTGTGTCATGGGCACATTGTCATGGTGGTGGGCTTGATCTCTGGAACATCTTGTTCTAGGCTGTGGGAGGTTTAAGAGATATTACTGATCTGGCTTTCCCAAAGTGACTCAATGGAAAGTATTTTTTTTTTTTTGGTACTTTATGACTTCATTACTGTTCATATTAACATTTGTCTCTGTGTTTGTCTGTTATTTTGCAGGCCTTGAGGAGTCAAGTGCAGAAATGTTTAATGTCACTTTCTTCTGTTGCCTCTGACCTAGGTTTGACAGGGCTTAACTAGAATAACAGTGCAGAGTAGGAACAGAACAGTAGAGTAAGTGAGGGATTAACTCATGAGATTTCAAACCCAAAAGTTGTGAGAGCTCTCTTGAACAAAAAAAAAAGAATATCTGTCTTGGTGGGCATGAATATCTGTATCATGTTATACTTTGCCTATAATGTCTTATAGTTGAACTCTGTCTAAAAACAAAGACATTTTAACCTTCTCAATCAGTTAAGGCTTGGAAGAGTTACTGGATCATCTACACACATTGCACATCACCTGAGGTCTTTGAATTTTACCAGTAACTGGAATTTTGTCTAGAGCATATATTGACACCACATACAGCACAGGTGCTCCTCCCTTCCTGGTTTTTAAATTCAGTTCTGAATTGGAGATCTCAAAGACAATACCATGCCCTAGTTTTCTCAACAATAGCATGTAAAAACCATCCTCCAGCTTTGTCTCACACTCTTATAATGCATGTCACTTGTTGCTGTCATGGCACATTAGTACCTTATGTTTAATGGGTGTGGACCTCCTGTTCTGTAGCCTTAGTCCTTGTTTGCAATGAAGGTTTGCATTTGGGTATGTTGAATTTTGCTCAGATAGATTTAAGATATGAAGTGGCCTTCACTAGTTAGTGAAATAACACAAACAGGGTAATGGTCCAAATGTAAAAGTTTTGGATTTTTCCAAAGTGGCAGCTGGAAGTGGCAGCTTCCATCAGGAGGAAGGCAAGGCAGAAGATTGAGGTAGAGGAGACCTGGCTTGGTTCTTGAGGAGGCTCCCCTGTCTTACCCTGCTTTGTCATGTCCAAGTGTATCTTCAGCTGGCCCTGGCCAGTCTGTAACATGTTGTAGTCAGTTGTGGCACAGAGTCTGATGCCTTACAGAAGTCTATGTATAATGCTATTGCAAAACATGTACACATTTTGCTTAATCAGTCTTATTACCTAAATTGAAAATTAATGTAAATCTAGGCAGGGATGTTGTGAGAGCTACTACAGTATCCTTAGCTAAGCCAGGCATAAGTATTTCTGCTCTGTTCTTGGCAGCTACTTTTGGCTTGTCCTTTAAACTTCCATCATAAAAGATTCTGCAGCCTCCTTTGGTGTATCCAAGCTATAATTTATTATTTTTAAATGATCCTTTTATAGATAGAACCTCCCAGTTTGAGTTGTTTCTACAGCTGGTCCTTCCTATTTGCTTATTGACTCTACTAGCAACTCATTACTTACAGAGGTTTCCATTTTCCTGTGGCATTTAGTCAGAAGAGTAACATGTCTGTGAGTGTGTGGAAGGAGGGAAGCAGATATTTGAGTAGTTATAAAAATGAGCATGCAAGGAAGGGAATGCCAGTTCATATTAAAAGGAGAATATTACTACAAATAGGACATGGAAAAAGTACAGGAAAAAAGGCAAGGGAGCTGCTGCTTGGTTTTCAGCCCACGCTCAGCAAAATCCCACTGCAGAAGGTGTTGGAAAGTGTCAGAGTTTGCAGATATTTTCCTGGACTGGAATCTTTATTAACTTGTATTTTATCAGATAAACAGGCACTGCAATAATTGAACTGTCAAAGTGTTTTAAATCTAAATGTGAGTCTGTGCATTATTGCTGGTCTTTGCAGGATGGCCCTTCACCTGCTTGAGCTGGAAGGGGAGAGGCTCCTGGAAAAGGAATGGTACAAATTTATTGAGGAATTGAGAAAGCATCTGGAAGAACTGCTTTCCATCATTTATAAATGCTTTCCTCATACCTTCTCTATCTACAGTGATTGTCACTTTGTCTTAAGGAACAAAGTAGTAACACTGTCAATTTAGAAATTTGAAACACAACAAAACCATCTTTCTGCATAACCTGTAGATTTTCTGGTATTCAGGTTAGAAGTACTCAGAGAGTAGCATTGATAATGTAAAATTTCACTGGGAATCTCAAATCTTGCTCATGCTTTTTCTTTGTCCTTATGGCTTCAGTTTCAAAGTTCTCTCACTTTGTCATGTGTTGATTTGAACATTTGGTGAAAGGTTTGTACTGGGAAAGGATCTCGTTTGCCTCTGGAATTAGCAGCCTCATCAGAGGCCTAAATGTAAATGTCTGAACACTTGAGTGTTTTTCAAAAACTTTGTAAAACATTTGAGGTGAGATCACACAGTATCCATGGTATTTGTGATACTATTTGATAGGCTTAAAAGATACTTCATTTAAATTATTCTATTAAGTATTAACTTTCAAGTTTTAGGCTTTAAATACTTTTTCAGCATTGGATATTTGACTTTAGAGAAGTTGGAGAACACAAGTTGCTAACACATGAGAACAAAGAAACAATAAAACTTGGTTTAATAAATAGAGAAGTGATTCAGTGGATGACTTTAGTCTTAATGTGTTTGCTGTGTAAAAGTTGTCATTGCAGTGCATAAACAGACTTACAATAAGGAAATAATTATTTGAAGGTGCTCTTCAGTGTAATGACAAAGGCATGATAAAGCCCAATGGCTAAAAGCTGTAATAAGAATTGGACTTATTTTAAAAAAGCATCTATGGGATGTGCCTTACCAACTAAAAAATTTCTCTTTCCTGTTGCTTTATTAGTGATATTTGTGGCCATCTTTACTATTTTTTAGAATGTTCTTGATTAAGTTTGGTAAAGTGTTGAGGAAGTTGTAGCTTTCAGCAGTATAATACCACCAAATTTGGAAAGTCATGGTCTAGACAATTGGAGTTTTTAAATTGAAGAGTGGGTTTTTTTTTTCCTCTTGAAACTGCTGTAGCCATATCAAGTGAAATGAGATCCTTCAAGGTCTGCTTATGACACATAGTGGCAGAAGCCATCTTTTTAGGGTGGAAAAGGAGTAGGGAATGAGTAAGTGGATCATTGTACATTTTGGTTTTGCAGATGTAATATTTGATCTTTTAGGCATGGGAAATATGCTCTGTGACTGAAAAGTGACTCCCATTTGACCCAGGCCTATCTTCCCTCCCTCAGGTGTAGAACCATTGTTCTTGTCCCTGCCCTTCCTGTGTGATGTGATGCCAGTTAGAAAAACAGACAGCAACTCTTCTTGTCCATCTATACCTTTTGGCCTAATTTTTTATAGGATTGAATTTTAAGCTGAAAATCTTTTCCTTTTGACTAGCGAAGGAAACTCACCTTCTCAAGGTGACAGAAGTAAGTTATTGGAGGCTAAAGGTCTCTCCTGTGAAGTTATGGTGCTGAAACAAGCTCCTAATTGTTTGGGAATACAGTCACTGTATTATGTAATCTGACCAAGGGGGCTAGAATAACCCTGAAACTTCACTTCAAACTCTGGGGTTTTATTAGCGAGGTGATTCTGATCTGTTTCTTTCTATTCTGGTTCTTGTCAGGAGTAGGAAGCTTCACCATTGTGGAACTGAGGGATAAATGCAGAACTCTTGTGAGTTGGATTTTTCTCACACTGATGTGTGAAGTATCAATCCTTTGGACTCCTTTGGAGCTCGTCTTCCAACTGCTAAGATGATTTGTATGGTAACCACTTAACCAGACAGTTGTCTTCCTCTTGCTAATGTGGTTTTTTTTTTTTTTGCTATTGAGGTGCCAAGCTGCTGTCATCCTAGTCTTGTCACTTAATTAGCAAATGCTTTTACGGGGCATAGGCTACAGGGAGAAGTAGTAATAAATAGGCTGTGCTCCAACAGATCATTAATATAGAAATTAAAAACCTCATCTGTGTTGTTAGTCTTTATGGATTGCACCATCGGGGCAAAATACTCACTTCCTCCCCACTTAACAATGCTGAATTTTAATGACATTTGCATATATCTGAAGTGTAGAGCACTCTTACTTTTAGCAGAATTAAAAATGCTTTGAAATACAAGGTAGAATGGAGGGCTAACTTATATTTGCTATCTGAAACAAGTTCTGGTTTTTATTAGTTTATTTTCTGTGTACAAGTCTTAAGATATGCATGTTATAATAATCTTAAAACATCATCTGAGAAAACACTGGAATTGAAGGAGAACCAGGCTGCAGATTTAATGAAAGCCTTGTCTTTATTAGTGTTGTTGAAGTATTTTAAGAAAATTTCCAAAGCTATACTTCCATAATGCTTCTTCCTACAGTTCTGCTTGGCATCGCTACAGTCAAGTCTAGAACTCTAATGAGTAATACAAATTAAAACAGGGTGAAACAGTTCTTACACTATGTTTCACTTTCTCTGATTGTGTCAGACAGCTTTTCTGTTGAATAAGGAAATATTTAGGAAATATGATAGAACTACCCTGAAATGAACAATTTGTTTGAGGACTAAAAAGGCAGAATAAAAATCACTGAAACAAACTTGATGTTAAAGAATTCTCTGTCAGAAAAAAAAAGGAAGCATAGTTTAGTGTAAAATTGTCTATTGGAAATGGATTTTTTACCTGCTTGAAAACCTGGCCTCTCCTCAGCCTTGCTGATGAGCTGATCCATGGAATGTCCCAGGTAAGTCTTTGTTGCCCTCACAAATAGAGTGCTCACAAATTCTGTCAGCAGTAAGAAAGACACTGATACTGTAACAAGTACTGTGCAATAGGAGATAACCCCCATTTGGATTTGTGTTTAGTACAGTGACTGCTGTAGTTCAGAGTCCTTTGGGCCTTTGATTTCCTCCTGTCGGACAAGTGCCAATCTGGGTATCATTGTGCAGTTTTCCCAGGGCAGAGCAGGTGGCAAGATTCCCTTGGCACTGAAATGTTTGTGTGGTTTTTTGTCTTGTTTTCCATAATAATTTCTCAAGCACAGTTAAATGAGATCTGTTTAGTTTTCTCTTCTGGATGGAGATGTGCTGGGTTGGCAGCTCTGGGATTTTCTGTGTTTTGCCAGCTGGCAAACATGCACATTTGTGTAAGCTCATTCATAGCTGATACTGAGAGACAGGTGCTGATTTACTGTTCTTCAAATAACTGTGCTGGCACATGTCCAGTGTTAACATGACTGCTCCTGGAGAACAAGAGTGCATCACTTAAAAGCTTTGTGAGCCACCTCTGAGGCACCTCTCTGGACTCTTGTTTACTGGGATTGGCACCAGGGGACAGTTAAATATATTTCAGTGGTGGATTTCACTACCTGTGCCTGGGGAGTGACTGTGATGTTAATGCATACAAATGCATATGTGTTACTGCCCGATATGAGATGTAAAAATGAAACTGTAAATTGGTGGCACTAAAAAAATAGAGATGCTTACAGTCAGATCCATAGGGAATGCTTCTCCATAGCTCCTTAGCAGCCAGAACTTCTTCCCAATAGATGCTGAGGCCGTATCCCAAGTGTAGGAACAACTTCTCCCGTCCGTGTGCTCCCTGTGCGGGGAGCTGCCACAGCTGCTGTCCCTCTCTGAGGCTGGCACTGCCTGGGTGCTCTGGGCTGGCTGCAGGGCCCTTGGCACCGGTGGCAGCTCTGCAAGGTGGGGCCCCGTGTTTGATGTCTGGTGGCGTTAGGGGTTGAGGAGAGGACAGAGCTCTGAAACATCGGCTGGAGTGATCGATCCCGAGACAGCGTTGCTTTGTTAACTAATCCGGAGCTGACGATGTGTCTCGCCCTGACTCACTGCTGCTGCTTTGTAACATTCACATCAGCTGCCTGCACTTAAGTCCTGCAAATCCAATTCCTGTGCTTCCTAGCCTTTACAGGCCATGAGGAGACATAAGAAATTGCATGGCATATTTAATTAGCTGCTTGTGTAAGAACCTAACTCTCAAGAAAAGCAGTTTCATGAAGGCTTAAATAACAAGAAATGACTTAGAATTTTTGGTTTTGACTGTAACCTGATAATTATTGACTGTATCAATTTATAAAAGCTGAAGTATCTTCAAGTAAGCAAAATGTGGTTTCTTCCTGCTCCCTGCTCTTTTTATTTGTGGTTGTGATCAAGTTCTAAGTGCCGTGATTATAATAGCAATAGCTGTATGTCAGTGGGCTCTGTTCTGAAAGGTGAGACAGACTTCCTTACTTTTGCATGTTTTTTTTTTTTTTTTGAAAGATTTATAAAGGAAATCTAAGGAAATTATTTTTGTCCCAAACAGAACTGTCAAGGGTCCCATAGAGTTTTGAAAAGAAGCCCCACAAATGTGTTTGAATACCAATGATATTATTGGTGTAGTGGGGAGACTGTGTGCTCACTGCCAAACTGTTCATATACTGTAAAAATTAGAAGATCCAATTCCTGTGTCAGGAAAACTCTGTCCAAAGTATTGATTTCTTCAAAATCATCTGCAGATTATGTAAGTATCATTATCTTTTATACAGGATAAACCCATAGTAACATGGGAAATATTTAACCATAAGTATTAAAAATTAAATGGGAAAATAGGAACAGAGATATGGTATCTGATCATCTATTATCCTTGGATGTTACAGCAGTCATTTGCAGATGTCAATCTTCCAGTTTTCTGGCAGGTAGATAATATCACCTCAATTTTATAGACCAGTTAGGTAACAAGAGAAAGGGAGTAGCATGCTCAGGGCTGCTCAGTGAGCTGAGGATAGCTAACATTGAAAATTGGGAATAAGCTCTCAGTTATGAACTTCAAACTCATTATTTCTTTTTCTTCCCTGACTATAATATTACTCAGGTATAAAGTACATGGCTGAGGCTGTGGTAAAGCAATGCTCATCCAGTGTCTGTGTTCCAGGTCCTGGATTGCAGAGGAAAGTTTGTGGTTACATTCTGCTGAACTGGCTACAAAATCAGTCAGCTTCTCCACCCTGGGCTGTGCCTGTTTATTTCTCATCTCAAACTGTGGAACAATAGCCCTCTGATGAATTTGTGCTTTCTCTCAAAATAAGACTGTAGTCTCTTTTTGCCTTTATGGCTTGATTGGGATCAAGTTAATGGCAGAGGCAGAGATATGTGCACAGATTCCTATCAATAAATGGTTTGTTTAAAATAAAAGGGTGCTCTATTTTGGACCCTGGTTCTAGATTACAGCGGGCAATGAAGAAAAACAAAATACAAAAGAAAAATTTAGGGGTTTTTTGGCACACAAGTGGATTTACAAAGTATCAATGGTACTGCTGTATTACTGATTAGAAATTCACTTTAGTTTGGAGAAAAAAAAAGGATAATTTGACCGTAGGTGTGGAATATTCTCTAGTAATTGAATATTTCTTTGCTGAATTGGTGGTGCTCAAAGTTACTAAAGTTATCAAATTAGGACCTTTGTTTGACTAAGACTGAGCTTTTGTACTAAATGGAAAATGGTAAAGTCTCCAGCTTTTTCTGTGTATTTCTCTCAACTCTTTTTAGCATTAGAAATTAGTAGAATCACAATTACTGCCAGACTTTTGAAAGGTTTGGGGGTTTATTTTGTGCCTAGTTTCTGTAGATCATCTGAACCTGTGCTGAAGCTCTTGTAGCACATGCTGACTAGTTTTGTTTGGCAAAGTTTTGTTACATTTGGCATGTCTCTCTTCTTGCTGCAAGAAGTTGTAGTATAGTGACATTCTGTATTACTGCTCTGAAAACAGCCACAACCCATCTGACTCTCTGGCATCAACAGAGCAGCTTACTGTTATCTGAATTGGTGCATTTCTTTCAGCTTCTATTTGTCATTGCAAATTTTCCTAGTGATATGAAATATTTGATTTGATACAGGCGTGACTGCCATGAGCGTGTGTATCTGACAGTGGGTACGTTTTCATGTTAAGAAAAACTTTTCAGAAAACAGTCTTATAAGCACTATGATCTGAGCTGAAGAACAGGTATATCTTTGCTGAGGGGAGCTTTTCCAATCAACCATAGATTTAAGGCATTCTTCTTACATATTCACCCTCGAGGTGTGAATATGCATCCCTGTAAGTGTGATGACTTGGTGACTTGACTTGGATAAAATACAGCTGACCCTATGTTTTTTAAAAAATATTTCTTCTGCTGTCACAGCAAGGAAGTAGTCTGTGTTTGAGAGAAGTTTTGTATCAGAGCCAAATTGCTGGTTTGCTTCCCTGTAAAAGAGTTTTTCCTGCCGTTTGGTAGGCACTCTTATGATGAAGCCTTTTCTCTCTAACAGTGATTACTGCTTCATCTCACATGCCTCATAAGCTTTATTGTTAACTCAGTCAATCAAAATTAAATTGTGTAAAACATGTACTGCAAATGGCCTAGAATGGTAGCTAAGGGAATGTCTTCATCTCTTATCATCAAAGAGAAAATACTTGTAAATCAAATTAAGACAGAGAAGCAAATGCCAGGGAGGTGAATTATTTGGACCAGAGGGGACTACTTTAAAAATGGTGCTTTGGATACATGGCAGCAAAGGTGAAGGTGAAATGGCCAGATGAAGACCATGGTGTGTAAAAGAATGAACAAAAAATTGGTGTGTGTGCTAGAGCAGCAACATGATTTTATGGAGTAGGCTGTATAAATAAAGATCTGTAAATGTATTTAAGCAGTGAGGCTGGATGCCAGAAGGAGGGGAAGGTAAGGAAAAACTGGAAAGCAGTTAAATTAAGTTTTGGAAGAGAACTGTGACAAAATACTTCCAGCTATATAATGATGATTTGGAAAATAATGAAAATGAAATGAAAAACTAGGAGCACAGCTGAAAGCTGTGTTGGCAGATTTACAATATCAGTATTAGGAAATGTTCTTCAGATGTTTATTCCAGGGCCACCTGGAAAGGTACAGTGAACACAGATCAAAAAGGCTTTGTGAAAGATGAAATCAGGCTAGATTTCAGCTATTGCTTAAAAACACCTCCCCTTCAGTCCAGCAAAGACCAGAAGTAACATAAATGTTTGGATTTTTAGAGAACCCTGACAGATGTATATGATGTAATAGATAAATAATAATCTAAATTATATTTAATTTTTTTAACTATAAAGAGCTTTACAGCTAAGCAGCAAGCTGAACATTAAACCCACCAATTTTTGCATGATAATCCTCATGAACTTCATATAGTGACTACTTCTCTGGAATGTGAGCCCTGCTGAATCACTATTATGAGATTTCCTTTAAATGCATCACTATTTCTTTACCTGTATCCATGACTTCTCTACTTCCTTAAGGGGTAAGGATCAGAACATGGTCTGATGTGAGCAGAACCACACAGGTAACCATAGCCAGGTCAATGTTCAAAGTGCTTTGATCCTAGGAGAATCACAGTGCAAAGGAACAGTTTAACTGCCTGTCAGCAATAAAACAGGGAGGCAATATCTGGTTGCTGTGACCTTGGAGATGGAGTCACACACATAGGTAAGCAGACTGAGAAGCTGGAAGTGTGAGCAAAGCAGCTGTAGGATTGTCAGAATGTTTCTAAACAGAGAGCCACGATCCAGACATTGCTGAAAGGTTATTTGGTCTGATATGCAAGGAGTCATAATTAATAATCATGTCAACAGCTTTGAAAGCTTCACAGCAGCCTGCAAGTTGCATCAGTGAGAGGTTTGAACTGCATGAGTGAATCCCTGTTTATGTTGAGTATACAGGCATATGCCTGAGGCAAACTGCCTTGTAAACAAATGTTAAATTGGATCAGCAGTATTGCCAAAATATTTACTAATTTTCCTTCTGGAGTCAGGTGGTTGAAGCATGACTTCCATGCTTTTATGGCACAGAAGTGGCCTGAAAGAAGAAGAAGGATTAAAACTAAATAGTGTGCAGGGCTTTGGCAAGGCATGCCAGGAGAGACACAAATTTTGTCTAGGGGATGACTGATGGGTAAGTAGGCATGGAGGGCAGAGCTGACAGCTCCTTCCACGTTGATAATTCAGTTTGACTCAGACTTTAAAGACAGAACCTGTCAGATCCTTGTTGTCAATTTGTTCTTGCCATAGCAATGCTATTTGCCAGTTGTGCTTCAGAGGAGAGAACATGGTTAGTCTTAGGTGTATTCCAGGTGATTAAAATTGTGCTCCATAATTTATAAACTGATAGTTGATTTTATTCATAATATTGAATATTGTCCTCTTGAGAAAGATGCACTCTCACCTCCAGTTCTGCTTCTTCCTCCTTGCTTAAAGGATAACTAACAAGAGGAGTCCCTTTTTTTCCTTTTCGCCCTTGGTTTGATTTGGAATTTTGCTGTTCTGTCAGATCTTGTAGAAATGCATCCTCCAACATCAGAAGAATATACAGAACTTAAAATTGCTGGTGTTACTTTACTCTGTTCTTTAAGTGAAACAAAGCATAGTGCAATGTTGGGTACTATTTAGAGACCAGATAACTGGACAGACTCTGCTGCTCTATGTGTAAGAAACTCGAGAAATTTCCAATCATGAAGAATATGATTTCATAAAACAAACAAAAGAAAACCCTACTGCCCCTGCCACCAAACCTTGTTCAGTCTCTCAAGATGGGAAAGACTGCAGGATAGCCTAAAACAGAGGATGAAAATTTTTGTCTTTGTAAAAGCAGCTCATTTTTCTCTGCATGTGCAGGTATTGCTATGGACAGTCAGACCTTTGAGAAGCACTTGTTGACCACTTCTTGTTGCATATCAGACCTGAATATCCAAGAAGCATGCAGGATGCAGTGACCCAAAAAGTTACCCACCTTCTTTTCTGTGCTTTCCTTAGCTTAAGAAAAGCAATCTGAACAAGGAAAACGGTTCTGTGATAAATTCTGCTTTTACTTCAGAGTTGAGGCAAAAGAGCAGGAAATTTGGCATGAAACTGAATGAATTATAGGAATAGGCAAGAAATTAAGAGATAAGTGGCAGAGTTAATGAGAAGGCAAATACTGTTTAAGACCACATTCCATCTGAGTTCCTGATCACCTTCTACCTGTATTCATTCCTTTTTGGCAGACTTTGAAGCTTCTGTGTTGGTAGAAAGCTCATTTCTGTTGAGAGCATCTCTGACTGTAGGAATTAAGTTACTTCAATTTTTTTCCCTGAAAACCCCAGATTACTCCACCACAACACCCAAGATTTTGTCTCAGAGGAAGTGTGTTGATTTAGCTGCTGCTGTGTATAGGTTCAAAGCATAGTCCTTTTTTCTTTATTTAAATTTACATTGTTGAAGTTTTCTGAGTCTGTGAAAACATTTTAAACTTTTCCCCCCAACCCAAGGTATTACTTCTAGTAAAACTAAGGTATAACTAAAATATTAGTTTTGAAAGGCTCTGTGTAGACATTGACTTGTCCAACTTAGTTTATTCATTCAAATTGGCTGGATAAAATTAAGAGTTAATGAAAGTACACCAACTGACACAAGAAACCTAGCAAGTAACAATAAACCTCATCAACTTAACATGCAATCATCCTGCTTAAAACCAATAAGCATGCCAAACAGGCAAGACAGGTTGTGGTGAGAATGATTCTACATTATCTTGTTGTAATGCATTAAAGCTGTAGTTTGACCAGTTTTATTTTAAAACCAATATTACCACAGAAAGGAGGAGTGCCATGCTTGTGAACTTGTTGTTGGTTTCTACTCCGTGCTGGTTTCTGTATTCTTTTCCACCCCCTTTCCCTGATCCTTCTTGCTCTGGGATTACTGGGTGACTGTAGGTGAGGCATTTGAGGAGCTCTGTACATAAGCAGAGGGGAAGCAGGAGGAAGAGCAGCTGAGGGCTTTTTTTCTACTCAGTGCCTCGATGTTGTTTATCACACTCATCTGGGATGTTTCCAGTGCTACCCTATACCTGAAACTAGGACGGCAAGAGGCAATGTAGAAGTGTTAAACCAGACACACACCTGAAACATGACACCCTTTGCTTTGCTCCCTGTACATCTCTGTGCTGAATTGATGGGCTTTGTGTCTAGATGACAATGTTTCAGCTAAACATGCCCCTTCTTCTTGCAAATAGTGCTGTGCAAATAAAACTTGAAAATAGGTATCACTCACTGCCTCAGAACTGCCAGGGAGGGAGCCTTACCTTCAAAACCCATACCTCATTTTCTTCTTGCATCTGCTTATCATGGATTCAGTTTTTCTTTCTGTAATTAACATATCACAGCTAAAGGAGCCTCTTACTGGAAAAGATGAATAGTCTTCTGAAATAAAAGCAGACAGACTGCTGTTGTTTGAAATGTAGGTAGTTTGTATGTACCTAAGTCATAATGTTGATTTCAGTTTTAAATTAGAAAGCTGATGAGTCTTAAATTCCTGTAACACAGACTTTCCTAAGCTAATCTCCATAACATGAATGAATTTGCCATGGGGGTAATTCAGTGTTTTGAGAAATGCATGTTTTCTATTTATGATCTGCAGGTACTGATGTAGGAAGAAAATGGCAACAGAATTTCCATGAATACTACCAGTATGTGTGTGGGAATGCCCAACTGCAAGGAAATTCAAAGGCTTGGCAAGCTTTTCACCATTGTGACAGCTCCTTTCTAATAGTAGCACACATCTACATTACACTTGACAGATGGGCTGGTTTGAGTAGCAAGTTAGAAATGGCCACAGCCCTGCATTTCTGCCTGGGGAAAGTCATGCTGAACAAGGTGCTGGCGCTGTGCAGTTGCCAGAGAAATCCTCTTTTTCCTGCTGATGCTGTGCAGCCACTGCTGCCACCCTGGGTGAGGTGATCTCCTGTGCAGGATCCTCTCTGCTTTGCAGCAGGGGTTGGCAGGAATGCTTTCAGTCCCCTGGATCATAGTCTATTTTCAGAAGTAAACACTGAGTATCTCCAAAATCTGCCTGTAGCTGTAAGCAACAGTTCCTTGTATCACACATTCTGTGAACAATGACAGCAACCTCTGCAGGGGGAAAAAAGGATATGGGTGGAATGAAAATAAGTTTCAAAGGTCTTGGAGAGGGAAACTTTTTCTCTGCGTACAAACAGATGGCTTCCTTCACTTGTACTAAGGAGCTGATAGTTGGGGTTTTTTCAACTTCTCAAGCTTTCTGTCATCATGAGTTGCAAGAGAAGAGCAAAATGCCATTTCACATTTGCGTAGTATGCTTCTAGAAAGTCATCTCTGTGATAAAGGCTGCAGAAATTGGTGTATGGATCACTTTTGTCATGAAGGATCTCTACATTGCACTACAGCAATACTGGTTCTTCAGTCTTTCATTTCATATTCTTACCATTTTTTGCTTCTATCCAATAGGTAAGGCACAGAACTTCAGACCAGGTAATGGCTTTGAAGATGAACACACTGAACAGCAACAGAGCAAACATGCTGAAAGAGGTTCAACTTATGAATAGACTCTCACATCCGAACATCTTAAGGTACACTGGCTTTTTTCTGAAACATCTAGAGATAGGTTGTCTTTAGTAGGGCTCTCCTCTTTCCAATTTTTATTTAGGTAGTTTTTGTTGTAGGCTTATCTGTTCTGAATGTGTTAGGATCAATGGCTAATTTAATAGATGAATGGGAGGAAGAAGAGGACTTAAGAGAAAAAACCCAAACAGGGATATAATTTTGGTATCTGGAGTTTGCCAGTAAAGAGTAACTTATGTCAGAGAAAAACAGGTGCTCACATTTTAAATTTCTAATGAATCAGTAAAGTGATATGAAAAGTGAAATTTGGCTTCTTGTTGTGAATTTAAGCTATTGCAAATTTAACACTATTCATTTAACTTACTGTTACTTATCTTAAAATTAATCAATGCAAAATGCCTTAGCTGTTCCCTAGTATTAGGTCTGCTTCCTAGTTTTTGGGATTTTTTTATTGCAGTATTGCAAGGTGGGAAAAGAAGGACTGAAGAAAAGAAGCTAGAGTTGAACTAATCTAATTTATGTGCTCCTGGAAGGAAAAGGGTAGTTCTTGCTTTGCATTAGATTACTGCATGGAAATCCAAGATGTTCCAAGGTGTATCTTGTCCTTAAACCATTTTAGTCTTGGTTTCTCTTCTGTGGTGATGTGACAAGCAATTAACATAATTGGCTGAAGCCATAACATGATGAAGTTTGAAGCTGTGATGGCAGTGCCCCAAATGACAGTTCTGTAAGCTGCTGTTGCACACCTGGGATCCATTTCTGATCTCAGTTCTTTCTGAAAAGTTTTGGAGATACAGTGAACTCTGTTACTTAATTTCTTTTTCTTCACCATTCTGTTACATAGTACAGACATAATACTGATTCCTAAAATCCTTTATAACTGCTTTTTCTGATCCTTGAAATCCTATCTCAGTCTTCATCAGTTGATTTGTATCAATATTATCCTGTGTGTTTCCTTCAATATTTATGAGAACACATAAATGTCAGAAGCTTTTGAAATATCTGTAAGGAGCATTCCATTACTTCGTGTCTGTTTTCTATTATTCTTTTTCTTAAGACCTCAAAAATCTGTGAATTTAAAGAATTCTTACTCACTGTAAACTGTGTTGGCTTTATCATAATATATTTATTCAAGTGTTGTAGTCATCTATCCCTAAATGCAATTCCTAGTCTGTTTTCTCTGCTCCAAGGTGAGGTGCATTCTAAGCAACTCCTCCTTCTGTTTGTTTGTTGTTGTTCTTATATTTTTAATTTAAATTATATTATCTATCTGGTTATTTAGAATTCAGGGTCATTAATTGTGTCTTGTATTGATTCCCCACATTTTTCCTTCATTTCCTTTTTTTCTGAATCCTTTGATAAGCAGCATATGACTCTGGGACTGATAAAGCTAATTTTCTAAAAAGGTTTGTGGAAAGAGAAACTTTCCAAAGTGAAATTGGCATTATCAGAACGAGCTCAGTACACTTCATCAGTTTCTTTATCAACTTTGTGTGGTTGGTAAATCGTATTAAAAAAAATCTAGCTCTACAGCTCTCTTCAAAATCAATAATTTAATTTGGGTTGAGATGAGGGAAAGTAGGAAAGGGATATATTGACAGGCCAAAAGCATTCAGTTGTACTTAAATATATAACCCTGCCCCCTCTTGAATGGGATTACAGAGGTGTTGCTGAGAATAAAAAATATTGTGCTCAGTCCTGAGTGACTCCTGAAATTTAGGTGTCTTGTGAAGTAAAAGAGATCATATTTGTGATGTACTGGTCCCCTCTGGCCTTAGAGCCTATGAATAATTTGAAATCAGCAGTGTTACACAGATTGTCCTGAAGGAAGAACAAGAATGTATTAATTTTTGTATGAAGCAGAAAAGGAATTTCATTTGTTCTTCCAGTTATTATCCAGGACTGGCAGAGAAATCTTTTTGTGCTCAAGTAAGCAGATATGACTGAATACTTCAGAATAAATTACTTAAATAGAAATGGTCTATCTTTGCACAGGTTGTTTAGAAGAATAAACTGTGCTTGATTTGTGAATTGCTTGATTTGAGGCTTCTTCAATAAAAAAGCAAGCTCTGGTAAAATACTGCCTTTTTCTTATCTGTTAGGTAAGTCCCCTTGCTACAGGGAGCAGAGTTATTCTTACAGGATATTCAAATGAGAAAAACAGTATTTAGTTTTAGTTGGTTTTTTACTGAATTATAATACACAGTAAAAACTACAATTTTTCTGTGTAGGAGATAAATGACACATAATTAACACATAAAACCATAAAGTTAAGTTTTTGTCTAAATTTCACTGCAGTGTTTTCAATTTCTTTGTCTGGGAGAAGATTTTGCCCCTCTTAAATGTTACCTGCCCATCTGTCTGTGTATACTTTTATATAAACACACACATGCAAGCCTCTCTATTTAGATTTCATAAATGTGTAAATCATTAGTGCTTCTGATAGTCTTGTGAAACAGCTGTTTCCCACTTTAGAAACACATAAAAATAATTAATGCTAATTTGCCCTTAAAGTGGTGAGAGGTTGTGTTGCTTGTTTGACAACATTGTGCTGTCAGATAAGAGCAGCTGAGTTGTATTGCTGAGAGGTTTTTAGGAAAATGTTCTACAGCAGCCTGTTCCCACTGAAACATTTTCTGGCATTATTCTTGGAAATTTAAGATTGTATTAGTATTTAAAGGGAACATCCTCTTCAAAGAAGTTCTAATATATAACTTTTCCTGGGGCTGTGAGCTATCTCAGTTTGCTGTTAAATATTTTCTTCACCTAATTTCTTTCCTTTGAAGTTCTTCTATGTTACTGAGTAAGGTGTTTTGTCACTAGCATCACTTCTCTATTGATTAGCCACTGGATCTCCTCCACATGCCTTGAAGGTGTCCTCTGATTTTTACATAATTCATCTCTGAGCTTCTTCATCTCCTCTGAGCTCTGGGGCAGCCTACTGTTAACTTGCACTGTAAACAAGTTTCTTTCCTCCCTGTTGCCAGCCAGTATGGATAGTAATGGGTTCTTGGGCTGACACATTGAGATCACATTGTGCAGTGGTTAATTGAACCAGGTGAGGGCTGCAAGGTGCTCTGCCATCAAATGGCTTGTAGAATTATGGAACTGGATAAATACTGGCTTTACAGCCTCCAAAATCTGCTCTCAAACCATCTCCACATGAGTAGGATAGCAAGTTAATGTTTTAGAAAGCAAATGTCAGATTCAACAACGAGGCATTTATTTCAGTACACTAAAACCTTCCTTAAGCTGGGAGTGTGTTTTTGAACATCCTGATGAGTAATACCTCCAATTTGTTACTGAATCAGTGTTTTTGTCCAAGAGCTCTTCTGTAGTTTATATACTTGTGTTATGGGAAGAAGAGATTTCTTCTTCCTTGGAGTGCATTTGGTAGCCCAGGATCATCATTATCCTTTGGGTAATTAAAAAACCCACCCCTTTGCCTGTGCTCTAAAATATATAGGAGCTTTTTAAAATTCCCATGTGCCCACAGTTAGCTTCAAGATGTTAATGTGAAGATTTTGGTACTTTTGCTGTTGATTGCACTGATGTGACTAATAATATTGCTGACTATTTGAAACTGCTTTTCCTTCTGTGCTGTCCATATCAACTCCTTTTCAGAGTTACTGATGCCTTTTGAGGTTTTTATCCAGACTCTGGTCACTCTTCTGGAGTGTGAGTTTGTCAGTAGTTGCTGACTTCCTTCCATTCCTGAGCTCAGTAGAGATTACCTAAAGGTGTATCTGTGTTTTTGCCTTACTGATGCTTTTGCACATCTTGAGGAGATGGAATTGGGTGAAGGTGTTTCAGCTTCTCTTGGTGAGTTTCAGTTTTACTTGGTGAAGTACTGATCTGGGTATTTAGGCTTTAAAAACAACAGGCTTTATTGGCCATGGAGCAAAAGGCTAGCTTTAAATCTCCACACTCATTTCAGTATTTCTGCACTCAAATTCTGCCCTTGGCCAGCCATATAGATCCATCTTGATTAGAAGAGAGATGTAAGTGAAGACTTTAGTTTTCACTTACCAAGCCCCCAGTAAGTCTACCGTCCCCATGGTAGGATCATAAAGATTCCAGTGGTCAAATATATGTATATATGTAAGCTTCTAATGTATTTTCCATGAAGAAAATGAGAGGCTGCCCTCTATTACAGGATTTATTTTGGCAGAAAGTAGAACTTCTTTTTCAGTCTGTTAAGGATATTTTAGAATAGAAGACTCCAGCTCTTGCAGCTACACAGGCATGATGGCAAAAAATAGGGGATTTGGGAGTTTTTTTTGTCTCCCTTCCTCTTGTTTCCTATTTCAGCTAGCAGATGTGATTCTAGAGGCAGAGTAGGTGTTATCTACAATGTAGTAGCTTTTTATTCAGTCACTGTCTGGTGTTTATAACAAACTATGTATGAGACCTGCTTATCTTTTTAGTTTGCTGGTTTTTCCCCAGGGTCCAGGTTGGGGACGTTTTAGGAGTGGAGAGGGCAGGCAGACAAATGGTGTTCAAGGAGTGTTTTCTTTGTTTCTTCCATCAACCTCATCTCCTGTCTCCATCTCACTCCTGCACACAACTTAAACATGGAGAATTGAAATGCTTTTCTTGTTATCTACATTTCTTCCTGCCTTGGCTGTGGGATGTGCTGGTTTTATCGCATCTTCCCTCAGACAGATGGTGAGAGGAGGTGTGGAAAAGTGAGCTGAGGTTGGGGTTTGTACCATGTGATGTTTACTATAGCCACTGTAATACAGGTTAGCAAGACTGTAATTGTTTGGGTTAGGGAAAACAGGAGTTTGGAACATTTCTCCACTTCTTCATTAGCTTGTGTCCTGTTTAAAGGGCAGTGCTGTTCAAGGGTTGGGTTAGATCAAGTACCATGGTTCTGAAAGGTCTGGTGTATGCTTGTAGATGTGCTCTAACATTTTGTTACTTTGCTGAATGCTGATGTGCTGCTGTAGTCATGAGTTTTCACCCAAATCAAAGTAAGAAAATTGGTCTGGAAAGGACTCAAGAAATCTCCATCCTTGTGTCCTGAGCTTGGGAGCCTTCAGTCTACAGCCTGAGAGACCTGATAGTTTTTTTTTTTTTTTTGTGGTAATATCTTACAGATGTGTTTTTCTCATATAAATAAAGTGGTGTGCTACCAATGATTCTCCATCTCTTGTGCTGTCTCTTAAATTGGTGTATCTTCAATTTTGAGGTAGAATTTCAGACTTTAATATCACTATTGTTTGCATGAAAAAGTATTTCTTTATTTGATCTGTACCTTGGGGACTTAATTTAAAACATTCTGTACACAGAAAGTCTTAGCTCATGTCTTAAGCGTTCTCGTGGGAGCACTTGGAGGTATTGCTGCATGTTTGGCTGTGAGCATGCAGGCAGATTGACTCATTGATTAAATCCACCTTCTTGTGTGTGCAGCACACAAATAAGCACACTGTGTGCATATTCCGTGAACTCCTTTCAAGGAGAATTTTATTTCATCCCCTTTGAGACAAATCTATCGCCCTGGGAACATAATACCAGGGATTTCTTTTTGTGTGTAGTTTTATCCTTTCAAACCCTCCTTTTGGTAAAATTGCTTGTGATGGACTTTGTTACAATAGCCAGAAGGATGGATTTTGTCTTTTAACATCCTTTGTCCTGTACTGAACAGTGCTTTAACAGGAAAGAAAATTGCTTTTCCTTCTCTTTGTGTAACGTGGTTATCAAAAAGGAGTATTTTAGAAAAACAGTGTACAAGGCAGCAGAAGAGAGGCTGTATGTGTTGTGTGTAATATGTTACAGAAATTATAGGTTAAATGCCTTACCTCTTCTAGAATCAAGATGCAAGTGTAGAAAACTTAAAATACATTTTTAGGTATTTAGGTATCTAGCATGGTTCCTAAATAATTAAGGAGGGCCTTAATGCAGACTTAATATTTTTATTTGCCCTCTTCCTTCTCCAAGTCAGTGCAATGAAAAAAGCATGTCTTTCCTGACCTTTTGTCTCTGTTACTGAGCCTGTACTAGAGGCTTTTGCATTGGTGTGTTTGGTTTGTTTCTTTTCTTTAATGTTATCAAAGTGCTGAATTTTCTCATACAAGCAGTAAATTTTTGAGGGCATCAATTTCTTTTGTTGAACTGTAGCTGCCCCAGGTTTATCCACAGAGCAGGAATGTGTCCCAGTGAAGTTCTTTTAACTGGAAGCATGTGTTCAGTGTCTGGATATCCACAGAAGCTGTGTGATCTGGATATTAGTTTTGTTTGATAAATTAAGGCAAAGATTTCAGACTGAAGCTGCATTATTTAGTCTCCCTTTTTTTTATCCAGGATTTTCTCCCTTGCCATCTGACTGAACTGAAAGTAGTTTGTGTAGCCACTGTGAAGGACTAAGAAATATCCAGACTTCTCTTGGTTTTCTTTAGGAGGACAGGTTTACCAGATTGATTGATTGTTTATAAAATGAGATTTCCAACATGTGTATAGATTGCTGACATTTGTTAGAAAGCATTTGGTAGTGGAAATGTGCTGCACTGTATTTAGTTGGGTGGACTCAAGTATCTTCCTTTCTATTTGCAGCTTCTAGGAAAATTTTTCCAGTCAGATTTTGGAAGTGTTTCAGCTTGCTGATAAGGCCAGATACACTGTCTTGAAAATAAACTTCCTTAAATCTGCAAATGATCTCCTGTTTTGTGGATGATTGGCCTATTGGAGCTGCTTCCAGCTCAAAATGCTTATAGGAAGTGTAACCTTTGGCTGACAAGACATTCTGCTGAAGTTCACCTACAAGCACATTTTGGCTCAGGAGACAGTGTGTCTAGCCAACAGGAATAATCTCAGCTGTGCTGGACCAGCATGTCAGCTTCCTATCCACACAGCTTGGAATCTCATCTGGGGCAATCTCAGAAATTGAAACCATGTTAAATCTTGCTTGGTAATTGTATTTCCCAGTAGCAGCTGGGTGTATTGTCTTTTAGTGAAAATCCTTTCCAACAATGTCTTGTAGCAGTTCTTGGCTTAACCAAGTGGCTTATTATTGCCTGATAAAACAGCTAAGCAGAAGTTTTCCAGAAATTTGGATTGCCAGAGGTCTGTTCTATCAATCTATTTTCCAGAGCCTGAAAACTGAGATTCATTCACACAAAGTTTAAATGGCTTCAGTATGTTGCTTGTAAGCTCATTAATTCTGTCTTTATCAGTGTATTTGGTTTCTCTTTTCCTGGGTAATAGTTTCTAAATATGTGGGGTTTATAAATGTCTCTTTATTTCCAGCTTTTTTTCCATGAGATCATGATATGGAGCTTTGCTTTTTGATTTTTGATTCTTAGCAGAAATCCTAAGCATGTAAGAAGTTTTAAACTCTTACTCTTGCTGACTTGATTCAATGTGTCTTTGCTGCCTTAAGCATAGGTTCACAAAGGTAATAAATATGTTTCTATTGAGACTTCCCTTGACCAGAACAGATGAAAACATTATTATTTTAAATTACTTAATCTCAGTTTTTGTTGAGTGAAAATATTGCCATAGCAGGTTAACTTTGTGTAGTTGATAGAGAAGATAGTGCTTTGATAGGTTGTTTTATAGGGAAAGTAATATATTGGAGTTGTGTACTTTTCCATTTTTGCTTGTGAATAAAGCCATTAACACCCTGCCTGATAGCTCTGGAGCCTTTCAGAATGAACTAAGAAATAGATTTATGTTCTGTAGAAGTCTGGATTTCTTCATCTCAGGAAGTTTAATTTGTCACTTTCTTTACAAAATTATTCGTATGTATGAAGTGAAACTCAGAATGAGCAATGCTTTGTGTACGTGCTACATCTAAAAGAAGCTTCCCTTTCTCCTGAGGGCCTGATCATGCCCTGTGATTCTACTTTAAACAAGAGGAATTGGATTTTCAGTGTCTCTCAAGTTAAAATTCCTGTATTCAGGGAGGATTGTTTGAGTGTTTGAGGTAAGAGCAGGCAGTAGAAGTTCTAATTCAAGCCTTGCTACTTCTTGGGTTATAAAAACAGATTTCCACAGCTCAGATTATGCAAAGGACCTTACCTATATTATTTTGCTTTGGCTGCTTGTAATTTACCAGTCAGCTGTTAGACAAGAGAACAGTGAGGATCATTCATTTCTTCAAAAGCAGCTTAGCTGAACTAGCTCTACATGTCTTGCATCATTTTGTATTTAAATTCGGAAATGTTTCAGGATATAAAAGGTCCTTTTCCTTTGAGCTGTTGTCCACAACATTCCTGTCACATTTAATGAGATCATACCTGTCTACCTCTTACTTGCAAAATGGAAATTTCTGAATGTTATGGAAATCACAGACAACTTGGTTTTGCTTCCTGAGACAAAAATTTAAATGCTAAAACTGAGAGTTAGTTAATATATAAAGAATGAACACTTGAACTGTGTTTAAAATTGCAGCTTTACTGAACTTTTTAATGGGAGATATTTGCTAGTGATGTTAATTTTACATTTTGTCACTTTTAAGTTCAGCTTGTATGGTGGTAAAAATGAGCTTATAGTTGTTTATGGCACATTCTGTTGCTTTCCAGAGAAACCAAGAGTGGCAATCATTACTATTAACAGCAGGAGTCTGAAAATTGTGCAGCGTAGGTAACACTTGTGGAATGTGTCTGTACTGGATACTACTGAAACTTGCTTCTGTCCAAGTGTTGGAAAGAGGAGTTTGGGGAGGGGAAGTATACATTGCCCTCATATTCCTGAGTGGCTAAGAATGGGATAGGAAGAAACATCTTTATGCTTAAACAGCAAAATGCAAAGGGAAGTAATTTTCTGTTTATGCAGACCAACAGTGGATTACTAGGCTTAAACTTCCTTAAAATAGGACTCTGAGACTGTTCCCTTCTGCATAAATCATTATATGCTGGCCTTTGCTTATAGTCAAATTAATAACTTTCCATTTTGAGGTTGAGCTGTCTCCTGTGCTCTCTTGGAACTGCTAATTCAAATGATATTGTAGTGTAGATAGATGTTTTTTTGTACTGAGATGTTTAAATAATCAGTGGTGAGGTATGCAGTGTCTGTGAGGCTGAATTTTTTTTTCTTTCCTCCTTTCTTGGTGGATCCTATATTAGGTTTTTTAAAGAACAAAAAAAAAAAGGGGGGGAAAAAAGCCCAAACCACTTTTCTTTTCTTGTTTCTTGTAGGTTTATGGGTGTCTGTGTGCATAAAGGACAGCTGCACGCTCTTACTGAGGTAAGACTATTTCATAATATACATACTGAATATGAAATATCCAGTTCTCAGGACAGATCCTGCAATTGCCATTCACCTTGAGTGAAGGTTCTTCTATGGAACTGGTGAGTTAATGACTCACTATTTGCTATGTTAAGGGAAGGTTGCAGAATCAGCCCTCAGAACTCCACTCACAGCCCTTGTATGTCTTTTCACCTCAGAAGCACTTACTGAGGTGAAAAAAAAATCACAGTAAGAACATAAAACTTCACTGATAATGTTCTAAATGAGAGATGTGTGTTACCATTGAGCTGCCCCTAAATATTATTTGTTTCAGTGACATTGCACTGTATTTAAGTCTCATTTATACTCCAGCTGTACATTTCACAAGTCAATCAATAACGTTTCAGCTGGGTCGTTATTGTATCCACTCCCTCCCACTTTGATATTACAGCTTAATCTGGGTCCCATAAAAAGGAATTATTCCATTGCCCAAGATCTAGGTATCAAATAAGCTGAAGTTTCCATTCATATGTTCCCACCCTGCTTTATTGAGTTGTTTGTTAATCTCCCTGTACTGCTCAGAAAAAACAATAATATTCTCTTGTTAGGAATAGTGCTGCCTGTTTAGAGTCAAAATCAATAAAATGCTTTGCTGTTGAATTAGTTTGAGTATAGACTAAAAGGAAACTTGTGGTTGGTAAAGTTAATGTTTCTTATTTACTTCTGTTTTGTAGGAACTCCTCAATTAAAAATTAACCCTTTCCCACCCTCCCAAAGACAAGTCTGTTATTAATTAGCAATTTAAGCAGGTTCCTGGTATGGTGTGCTTGCCAAGGACTGCTGTAAATTGAGGAGGCTGAGGAGCTGTATGCCAATTAGCAGGATATGTGTCACCATCATTTTCTGGAACTTACAGATGCCACTCTGAGGCAAAAATGCACATATGTGGGCAGTGAATTTCTTCACCTTCTGGGGTGACAGTGTTGCAGTTCTCATTCTAGGTGCTGTTGCAGAGATGCACTCTGGTTCAGTGTCTGTATGTCTGGTTGAGCAAAGGTAAAGGCTCCAGAAATTTCAAGATACAGCAGGAGTGCAAGCACTTTGCCATGAGAGGGACAGTTTATTTGATTTATTCTTTCTGGGTTTTTTTTCTCCTCCCTGTGCTCAGTAGAGGAAACATTCCTAAGATGGCTGATCAAGTTATTCAGGCAGGCTTTGCTAACATTATTGCTGATTTCTTTTGGATATCTGGTAAACTGAAACAGCCATTCCACTCACTGAACATTATCGTAGAAGAGGTGGAGCTTCATAGTGCTTTATTGTACTAAAACTCGGAAGATTTTACTCAATGTGGGGGTTTTTTTGTTTGGTTATTTTTTTCCCTTCCTTCACAGCAGTTGCTTACCATTTAAATAACCCTCCCCACCCAAAAAGCCAAGAAAATGAAAACAGCACAGATGCTTCCTCATAGTGAGCTAACTTTGTAGCTGCTGCTTTGTTCAGCTATTTTTGAGTTCTTGGCAAGCAAATAAATCTAAGAAAGACTTCAAAGAATAACTTTTTATAGTTACAATTCAGAATAACAGAAGAGATTCCTGAAGCATCTTGAGACCAAGAAGGAAAAGAAGTTTACTGCAACATTTTGAGAAACAGAATAGCTTTAGTGACATTATGAAAGTGTAATTAGTGATTACTGCTTCTGTGGATAAAAGTGAGCATTTAATGCCTTCAATAGGAAAATGACAGAAATTAATGTTGTAGGGAATCCACACACAATTTTGCCCAGTGACATAGCTACTCTTTGATTTCAGAGAGCTTTTAAAAGTAAAAAACTGTATATGCTCCAAGTAGTGGAATTGTCTTTTCTGGCAACAGTAGTAGCATTTTTCATCTTCAAGTGTGTGTAGAGTAATAGCTGAATTCTGAAGGCTTGTGGAGGCTGGAGAAGGGGGCTGAAATGAAGAGCTGAAGGAGTTATTAGTAAGACAGGCAGGTTGAATCACCAGTTCAAATATAGCCCAGGAGGATAAACAAATTGGCCACTGTCTCGTGCCTTTTTTCAGCTTGTGGTCCACATGGTGGTCTCCTTGCTCCCCGTGCTCTGCATAATTGACACCAGCCTGGCACTGCCAGTGCTCAGAACTTCTGCCAGGGTTTCAGTTCTTTGGAGATGAAACTGTTGATTCAGAGGCCCATTGGTCAATAGGTGTCTGAGTCACTGCAGGGAGAATCCTCTGGCAATTGCCTGTGCTGGACCTGTTCTGTAATGAGTTTAATTATCCCTTCTTGTGTTTTGAGAGTGCAGTTGATGATATGCCTACGTATGAGGGATCCAGCACCACTTAGAGCCTATGTCTGAGGGCAGCATGATGGGAAATCATGTTTATTTTATATATGTACGTGTTTCCATAACAGAAGAAGTTGAGAACTTGTGCCAAGTGTTTGGTGACTGGATTTAGACAACTTGTGCTAGTAACAGCCAAGGCAACCTCAAATGGTGTTAGAAGAGCGCTGAGGATTTTTGTAAGCTTGTTAAGGGGCTACATTAGGAATATGCAGCACTTTGTTATTGGAAGGCAGAGTTGGAAGCATTACAGATTTCTTTTCTTGCATGTTTACACATACAGGAGGCTTAAACACAGGGGTAGATCATGCAGAGCAGGTTTTTGCCTGAGGAAGGTGTTGATCCTGTGTATGCTTTGGGATTTTCCCTTTTGGCAGCATTTTGTGTTGATTTAATTTTCCTGTCTCAAGTGGCTTTTGTTTTTAAAACTCTTGAGCAAGAGGCAGTTTCTGTTTGTTTTGGGTTTTTTTTTGGTTTTTTTTTTTCAAAATAAGAATGGAAATGTTTAATTATAGACTGCACTAGGACTTTGGCCTTGTTCTGAATCCACAGTCTTATTAGTTTTGATAATCCAATATTTTTTTTTTGAGGTTCTCAAGCCAGAAGCTATGGTATGTGCCTCTTCTGCAGTAATTCAATATCCTTAGATTGACAGAACAGCTTAGGCTGCCAAGGACCTCTATCCCTGCAAGCACTGAGTTAAGAAACATTTAAGGAAAGCAGAGTAAATGCTTTAATGGGTGTATCACCCAAATGAGCTGGCAGGCATTAGACTGCCTCACTAATGTTGAGCTCATGAGCACAGATTTGCCATGCTTGTTTTCTCTAAAACCAGAAACTGGCTATTCCTTTCTCAGCATTCATCTTTCATCTGAAGCTGCTGGTTTGTTTCTTTAGCTACAGGGATCTGCAGTGCTTCCTGCTGTACTCACATGCCTCTCCAAACTAATTTCAGCCTTTCCCTCAGGCCTCTCTGTGTTTTCCAGCCACTTTCCTAATCTGACAACTCTCTTCACTTCCATTTCCTGGCACACAGCACTATCATAAGTCTGGAGAAACTTGCAGAGTAGCAGAGTCTCTGGTGTCAGCACGGGATGCTGCAGAGCTTTGAGAGGCCAGCTCAGCACTGCTGCCAGGTGAGCAGACAGACAGACAGTGTGTGCTCAGGGGACATGGAGCCTGAGCCATGGGGAACAGCCATGGCTCAATAGCAGTTGTGTATGATTTTATCCCATACACATCTATCATGGAATGGCTGCATGGGCAAACATCCATTTTGGGTGGAAGACAAACAAATTTGTGTGTTGTATGTTTTACAGGCCTGTGCTATTATACTGAAACAGATAAGGTAGCAGCATAAAGTCTAGCATATAAAAGCCACTTAATCCCTTCTTGCAGATCCTGAATTGTTTGTTGAACTCAGTTAAACAGGTTTATCTGAATTTCTGAGAGACAGGGCAGGCTAAAATCTGGTTATAATTAGATGTATATTTATATATGCACAGAATGAATCATACAGCTTGATAATTCCTTCTGGAAGGAAATGAAAGCCTTGGCAGTTGTGTGTATAGAAGGTGAGGAATGGAAAGTTATTGTGTGTTGATTGGGATATCTTGAAATTGCAGTGCTTCAGGGACAATAGTTAATTGTTGCAACAGAAGTTTTATGACTATTAATTCATACCGGGTGATAGTAAAAATGTGTGCAAATGCACTGCTGCCACAGTCTGATTGCTCAGTGTGGGATCTGACATGCAGTGGAACTTTCTCAGGCAGAGAGCAGGGCTGTTGCAGTGTGGTAGGTGATGCAGAGGTAGGACAGAGTTATTTCAGCCAGCAGCTGTGGGAGCTGAGAGCTGCCTGAGATGCTCTCCTGAAGCCTTTCACTTGGTCCTTGCTGGTGAATGGCGGAGTCAGACTCCTGGAACCTGTGACAGCACAGCAGATAGCTGGGGTGGGATCAGAAGCACTCGGTGTAGCTGGGCAGCCATGGATTTCAGGGGCTGCTTCATATGGCAGTGGGGAAAGTGCTAAAGCTGTGAGGAAAATGCCAATGTCCTTTGAAGAGAGAGGGTTGTTTTCAGTAAGTTCTTTGGTCATAACTGAGAACTTCCCTTCTTTGCTTTCCTTCTCAACAGCAATAATGTGAGTAAACAATAAATGCAATTAGTGGAGTTTCAGAATTTTGGAGACCTTCCTTTTTTAGCATTTTTTCTTTTTTACTTTTGGAGATAGCACTAACTAGAAAGAAAAAATATTGAAAGCTTAAAAATCTCAGAATTGTTTCAATGGTGCTGAGTTGCCCTTTTACAAGGACTAGAAGGTAAGTTCTTAAAGTGGGAAGGTTCTTCTGATATACAGCCTTTCACAAGCAGAGTAAATAATTAAAAGTATTTCATTCTTCATTCTTTTTTCCTCCTCTCAGTTCTTGGTTATCTTTCTGTGGAGGGCCTTTGACTCTAGAATGGAGAAAACCAGACTGACATCACTTAGGTCTCCTCTTCTGAAGCTCTATGCTACAGCTAAAATTGTAGTAGTAAATGTATGTAGTCATACACTGCCTTCCAGATGGAAATTGCACACTTGCGAGAGTTTTAAAAAGGCCTGAAATACCATTCCTTCCCTGCTCCCTCCTTTCCTCATCTCCTGTAAGACTCTCTAATCCCTACTTTTGTTCCACCAGTGTGATTCATACTGTTTGAGTAACTTGAGTTTTACTCATGTAGCACTACAAATATTTAACTGAGCTTTGGTGCTGGCAGTAGGCTGTCAGCTCTGGAGAACTTGGTGTCTTTGGAACTGTAGTTCCTGTTAGCAGTGGTTCTGCAAATATTTCATGCAGCATAGGAATTGTTCCTGCTTTAGGTATTACCTGTTTACCAGCTGACATTTAGTTCCTGGTGGTATTTCTCAAAAAAAAAAAAAACCAAAAAATAACCCAAAACAAGGAGAATAGCTGTGGTGTGAAGTTGGTAAGCTTGAGCTTAGAGACAACTGAAGAGAAAATTCGTTGTGCTTAAGGTAGCACCAAGTAGAAAAATAAAAGAGTTTAAAGGACTCTTATTTTCATCCTGTTAGAAAATATTACTTATTTCCTGGACACTGCTGTCCAGTTTCCAAAAAACCCCAAGAATTCAGAGGTTTCTTAGGGAAGTCCTTGAATTCATATTAGATAGGTTGTACCTGATGTGTTCAATGAAGCCATTCTGAGTAGAGGCTCCCAGATCAGTTTGTATTCCTTGATATCTTGTACTTACTAATGCTTGTGCATTACCTCCCCTTGCTTATTGAAATATTTCCTAGACACTTTATATGGTCCTTCTGACTGAAGTATTGGAAAAAAGTATTGGAAAAAGGAGGAGCAAAAATGCAGAGGGGTGGGAGAACTCTAAAGATAATTTTGTCCTTTATCTCTTCTCAGATTTGGGACCTAATTCTGCTCCAGTTTGGTCTCATTTGCATACATAAGGCATCTTCCTTGAATGTACGAAGGTCTTGGGCAGTATGTAAAATTGTTTTATGGTTTTGTAGCACTGGTCACTGCTTTGACTTTCTGGAGAAACAAATGAGCAATGGTGCAAGCTTTCCCTTGGATGTTTCTGTTTACACCTCAGAAGATACAGAATACACCTGTTAATTCTAAGTATCTTTTCTTTAGGGGAATGAGTCTTGATACAGAAGAGTGTAAAGAGGGCATTTACTTTGGAGTGACTTTAAAAAAAAAAGATTATCATGCAATGATGACAAATGATCTTTCAGATGACTTCCAACAACTGACAGCCAGAATTTTAAAATGCTTCCTGGCTGTAGGATGCAGCAGAAGGGCTGTGGTTTAAACTTAAAAAGAACTCAAAGTATGCATAAAATTCTGCAGATTAAATTTATCCTTGTGATCTCTCAGCCAATGAATAAAACGACCTGTGGATTAATGCTGTAATAAACCTCTGCTTGCAGGCTCTATCCTCTTTTTCTGTGGTTCAGATACTTTTTGTAGCATTAATTGGAGCTACAGCTTCCCTTTATGAATGAGGAGTGCTTTCAGTGGTGCTGTGCTAGTGCTGGAAAGTTGCTGCAGAGGCAACCTGGGCCTCCACAGGTATAAAACTCAAGCACCAGAAGAGTAAGTTTAGCCCTATTGAAAGTTTCAGAGGTATTGAGTCCTCTGCTAAGTTATGGTTATTTTTTATTTTTCCTGTAATGGACTTGAGTTTTAGACCTGGATAAATTTGGTTCCAGGAATATATGCTCCAATGACAAGAATGGTTATGTGGTATAAAACTAGAAGTATCTGTTGCTATTATTTATTTGCCTTTTTTGCTGCTTTTGTTGTAAGACTGGAAGTCCAGCCAGCACATATCTATGTTATTTCCTCTGTTAATTTGCTTGTTTGGGTTGTTTAGCTTTTCCCTTACAGGAGTCATTAAGAGTTAGACCTTGCATGTACTTGCCTCAGGGTCAACAGAAAACCTTTCACCAGAGCCCAGGGATTTGACCTCTAGAGAAGAGTAATGGTGACCTTGTCTGATGCAGCAGTGGTTGCTCTCCCCATTAATGACGGTGTGAGCAATCACTGTAGGGCCTGAGAAGAGCAAGGTCATGGCAGCAAAAATAAATAGGGTTTAAAGCAGAATGGGGAAATAGCTCAGGTATTAGGGAGACTAGGCTAGTCTGTAATGTAAAAGGTGAGAAATCATTCCATTTCATTGGCACTATTTTTTCCAGCACTAAATTAGAATTAGTAGATCATGAGATGTCTCTTAGGGCTGTTTGCTGTCTGTGTAGTGCCTTTTTCACAGAATCACAGAATGGTTGAGGCTGGAAGGGACCTCTGGAGGTCACCTGGTCCAACCTCCCTGCTCAAGCAGGGCTGGCTGGGGCTGGTTGCCAAGGCTGGTCATAGAATCACAAAATGGTTTGTGTTGAAAGGCACCTTGAAAGATAATTTTGCTCAAATTCCCCTGCCATGGACACAGACAGCTTCCAATAAACCAGGTTGCTCAAAGCCCCATCCAGCCTGGTCTTAAACACTTCAGGCATGGGGCACCCACAGCTTCTCTGAGCAGCCTGTGCCAGTGTCTCACCACCCTCATGGCAAAGAATTTCTTCCTGAGATCTAAATCAACCTACTCTGAGTTTAAAAACATTCCTGCTTGGCCTTTTAAAAGGTCTCTCTCTGTCTTAACTGTAGGTTCCCTTCAGGTACTGTAAGGCTTCAATTAGGTCACCCTGAAGCCTTTTTTTCCTCCAGCCTTAACAATCCCAATTCTCTCAGCCTTTCCTCACAGGAGAGGTGCTCCATCCTGATCATCTTGATGGCCGTTTATATTTCTGCTCTTGAGAAAAATCACTTATCTCACCACAGAAAAGTTGTTGCAAGTTAGTAGGTGCTTTTAAATACATTGTTAATTCTATCATCCTCTATTGAAATAATTAAAACTATGGTGAATAGAGGTAAGGTAAACCTACAAGATGCAAAAAGCTGTTACTGTGTGCCTGCCTACTGGCACATCTGAATATTGACTTAATATTCTGGGGTTAAAAAACCCAACCAACTAAACTGGTACAGAAAGACAAACCTATTGCCTGTGCTTTCTGCTTCATTGCACATGAACACCAGGACTCAGTTAGGGAAACTCAAATTTTTATCACTTTTGTTGTTGCATGCAGCAGCTACCTGCTGAAAAGAATATAGGAACTTGTCTTACAGCTGAAAAATTAGGAAGCTTCTGTTTATATTCCAATATGAATGTGTTTATAAGATGAAAAACTGTCTAGCAATAGATGATAGCAAAATCTCTAGCAATATAATTTTGAAGTTATAAAAATCCTGATCCTTTCAAGTGAAAAATTTTGGGATGTGCTTTGGATTTCTTTCTTCGAAGTATAATTTTTAGCTTTTGCTTAAATTATGGTATAATAATTTAAAGATATATCTATAGAAAAAGGAGTTATATAAGTGTGAGTTTTAAGTTCATGGATATGTGTATGTATCTGAGAAGTTATTTGTTTGGCAGCACATATAGACCTTGGGCTTACTTGTTTCTGTGTCTCTTGCAAAATGATTTCTACTACATCTTTGATCATTTTGAAATGCAGTTATAATTCTATTTATAAGCTTGGTTTGGTGCTGACACTTCCTTTCATCTCTTGATTGTTCATAATAGAATTTTAAAAATACTTGTCAACACTTGAGCCGTATTTGGTCTTCTTTTTGCACCCTTCACAGCATATGGACTGTCAGTTTCAGTTTTGCTGGAGCAGTTCACTTAGGTTCTCAGTTCAATTTATAAAAAGTGGCTGAATGTGCTCTCAGCAAATGTAGTTTGTGCCTTGACAGCCAGCTCTACCTCATCCTTTCTCAGTGCTGTGCAAGGCATTGTACTGTTTCATCTTCTAAGCAATGTCCTTTTTCCTCTGGTTTTATTCTCTTCAGAGCAGTACAGCATCTCTCTCTTCAACATGAGGCATCCCCCTATGAAAGACACCTCCCAGTTTGCAGAACTGAAGAGACCATTCCTGGTCCCTTGATCCTGTCAAGAAGCACAGGTGCCTCCAGAAACAGCCATGCCCTGATTAACAGGAGAGTGCCAGACAAACCAGCTGTACTGGATTAGTGGAGAGATGTCTGCCCTAACTGTGTTTTTTGAGAGAGTGTATGATAAAGCAATAAAAGTTAAAATTCAGTTTTCAGAGACAGTTTGGTATAGGTTAACAACTCTGAGAAAGCTGAGTGAAGGTCAAAAGAATATGAGTACCCTCATCAAGATGTCTCTTTTTTGCTGAAATGATTCTGTAGACACTTGCACTGAGCTTGTTCAACCAGCTCAAGAGTTGCAGACTGGTACCTGTGTGTACCTTGTGTGTGACAGCTGAGTCAGGCTGATGAGGCAAGATCAAATCTAAACATGGTACATGTAGTAAGTAAATTAAACTGTTCAAAGTAAGTAGAGTTTAAGAAACTTGCAGAAAACAGAGGGGGATGGTCGTGGTTTTTAGGAAGTGTCACACCGTTTAAGCCTTATGTTGTAATTTTAAGGCTTCATGTATTATTTTGTAACAAAAAAAACTTCATTGTGTTAGACACATTGCTATTTCACAGAAGTTTAGACAAAGTACATATTCTTTACTTTTATATGACTTCCTTGGAAACCTTATATTTTTGTGCATTTTTTAAAAAGAAAAGACTTCAGCCCCAAACACAGCTTGATGTGCTGCACATACCAAAAAATCCATTTAAAATCACACAAGGGGGCCTGGTTTTCAATGACAAGAGGCAGGAAATTTAGTGTTCTGACTGACATTCCACCAGCAGTTCATACTCTTGCAGCTTCATGTTGTGGCATATGTGGTGTGCTTGACCCTTTGGTTCTTTCTCCAGCAAAAATGATACTGGTCTCCACAGGAGTTTCAGCTAAGTCTCTCTGATTTGTAGCTTTGCAGTTTTGAGTGCTTAAATATCAAAAGTGAGGTTTTTGGAAAGCATGTAAAGGACCTTATTTAAGTTAGGTGATATTTCAGTTTTTTTCCCCCAATATCTGATGCTTGCTTACTTTTTTTTTTTTAATGAATGAAAGCTAACCATCTTGTCTCATTGCAGTGATCAAAGATGTGGTTTTCCAGAAAAACACTTAACAGAGAATTTTAAAAAATCTGTTTGGGTGGGTTGTACCTGGCCACACAAAATGCATTTTGGAAGGAAATTCATGTTGCTCTACCTGGTCATGACACTTTATTCTGAAGACAGGAAGGTGGAATTGATTCTCAAAAATTGCAGTAAAAAGCTCAGTTACAGGAAGCAACAAGCTGACAAAAACATTGTGTTCTGGAGGACACAAGCTGGCATTTCCAGGCCCTCTCTGAGGAGGGGAGCTGGCAGGCCAGTTAAAGGAAAAGCCTGCTGTGGGCTGATGGTGAGCAGGTAGGTTAAACACATGGGGACAGCTCTCCAGACCAGGTCTGTGCTTTTACCAAAAGCAGAGAAGCAGTGAAAGCTGTGTGAGCCCTGCATTGTGCTGCAGGCAGTGGGAAGCTGCTTAGATGCATCTGCGCTGTGTGGTTAGGCAAGAAGGGTGGGTTCTCACAAAAAGAAAGTTCACATGTAAGAAGAGCTATAATCAGAGACACTAAAGAAGTCCTCATGTAAAGACAGTAGCCAAGACTTTAAAACTTAAAGTCTAACTTGAGGTGCACAGTCTATATTATGCATGCAGGTGCTAGATGAGTAGTGATGAGCAACCAGTTATTTCAGTGAGAACTTCTGAGCTTTTCTCCCTTCCTCTCCTCTACTTTTAAAAATTAAATCTTGGCTCTGCAGGCTATACCTTGGCCTTAATTATTTCCCCCTCCTCTCTCACAGGAGGATGACTGACTTGTTTTATCACTTCAGAGCCTGTAATAGTGCACAGGCCTTTTATTCATTATATTATTTGAGATAGGAGCATCTAAATATGTTGTGCTCTGAGGAAGACTTGCTAAATATCTTGCTGGTGCTAACCTCTTCCTCCTTTCTAGAATGTCTCAAGGATAGAAGAAAGATAAGAGGCAGATAAACGTTCCATTGTGTCATTCCTTGTCTCCCTTCTGCCCATGTGTGAGGCACACACATGTGGGTGGGTGCTCTGTGTGTGGGTTGTGTGGGTGTTTTTGGGGAGGGGTTTTTAATATCTCTGTTTTGACACTCACTGGAAGCCAACTGGACCACTTGCCATTGCCTCAAGCAAGAAAGAAAAACATTTTTTGTATTTTTGTATTTCAACCTCTAAATTCTTTTTATTAGTGGCTAGGTTGAAAAAAAATGAGGAGATGTAAACTTCTCAGCTGTCATGGTATGGGTGGGGGAGAGAGGAGGAGAACTGAACACTGTCTTGAGCACTAGTTTTTGCTGTTACTTCTGTATATGAAGAGAGGCAGTCCAGTTAGGTACTGTGATGCTGGCCACTTAACTTTTTGCCTTGTAGGTTTTTTTCTCACATATTTTCAGTAAATTTAGTTTGTATGTAGTGTTTTCTGTTATTTCCCCCCTTTTCAGTCTGGATCCCGGGAAACATATTCTTGAATTAATGGGTGTTCTGTAGTTTCACTTCCTCATTTTGCTTTACTTATGAGCCATCCAAAACATTCAGAAACTCCTTTAATGTTTGCTTTTACACATCAATATTAATAGAGGATCTTGGTGCCTTCTATAATTCCCAATAAAGCATGTGAGCACCTTCAAATGTAAGTGGATGTGTTGAGTGGACGTGAGAGTGTTGAGGTTTGGAAGAGCACTCTGAAACAGCTCAAAGAGAGTATTCTTTGTGCAGAATTTAAAGTTTGTAGTATGAGAGGTGTTCATGTGCTGTAAGTTTTGCTCTCAGTAGATCGTTGTAGCTGTTTCACAGACTCCAAAAAGTGAAGCAAAGAGGTTATTTTTTCTGCCATCTTGCAGCCATATAATCTGTGGGCTGCTGCTGCTGTTATTTATGTGGGGAAGGTGAGAAAGACCTTATTTAAATGAGAAGCTCATTGCTAGGAATTGCAGCTTCTCAGCAGAACTGAGTCCAGTATGTTTGAAATGCTGTCAGTGTGGATAGAGCCTTCTGCTCTAAACGGAAGTGTTATTGTAGAGATGCTGTTTCTCTTGCCTGTGTCAGCAACAAGGTACTTTCTCTTCTATGCCTGTGTGCTAATTTATGCCATATTCCAGATTCTTATCTGCACTGAGACTGGGCTCCACTTAGAATCCAAATGGTTGTGACTTCAGATTATAAATGCAGGGTTTTTTGTTAGGCCTTCTTTGCTTTCTGTGTTTTTTTTTCTACTAATATAATTACAGGAAAAATGGTTATCAAGGTCAGTTTGTATAGATATACTGGGAGTGTTTTCCGGTTCCACCAAAATAAGCTTATTTCCTGCAGTATTTCAGACCTGAGTGTGAGTGAGCATCCAGAAAACTGCCCTCATCCATGTGGGTTGCAGCAGTGCATTGTTGCTATGTGCCTCAGCTCAAGACTTACCAACAAGAATCTGTTTGTAGCAGCAAGTAGCCAAGTGAACATTACATTTTGATTGAATGGAATGACAGAAAAGGGCTCAATTCAGCATACTGACCATAAGAGCTGTTGGAATTAGAGAATTAAAGGAAGACAAATCTTGCTGAATTCTTTTCCATGCCAACGCTTAAATGTTTGGAATGCAACAAATGGTTTTCATTACAGCTCCTTCCTGAGTTAGTGCATGTTAATTCTTGTTTGCCCTTATAAAAGAAGCCATGCCTGTACATGCCTTTTCAGAAGGAGGAGCCAATGAATTAATCAATGCCACAACTGAGAGAGAAGAAGGAACAGAGGTAGATCCGTTGCATTTCTTGGCTTTTGGTTCTGAGTTCTGAAGAGTGACCAGGCTATGGCAGTTGACAAAGCTGACCCTTTCCTCTGTGAATAGCTAGCACTTAAATTTATTTTAATCCTGTCATCGTTAACATCTTTAAAGAAAATACACAATTTTTTGTTAAAGAACATGATTGTTTGTATTGGTAGAAAAGCAGACGAGAAATTGATTTGAGGTTACAGATTCTTTTCCTTTGGTTTTCAGGAACTGAGAAGCAGGAAAGTAAAGGAGTCTTCAGATGCAGACTTGTGGTTTTGCTTCTGTTCTTTCAATCAAGCTGTTTTTCCAAGCCACTTGTGCCCTTGTGATCCCTCATTAAAAAGTTTGATCTTTGTTCTGAAATGTGTTTGCTTCACCTGTGTTCTCTTTCAGTATTTGTGTGTTTCTCCATGGCAACATTAGTTGACCTGCTGAGCAAAAGTATACTCACACAGCCCAAATTCAATATCCAACTTGTTCTGCTTCAATGATTAATTTATTTTGTTTAAAACAATCAATGGAAATGGAAGGTTACTTGGGTCAGTGGTACTTGGGTCAGGTGTTTTTGTAAATTTTTAAATTGTGGCATTTTTAACAAACGGAGGTTTAGGAACCAACTTCAAATTTTAAAAATGTCAATTTAATCTCATCGTCAATCCCACTGTATCAACTTGTAGTATGATCATTTTTTTTTCAGTTCTGCACAGCTGAAGGTAATGAAAACAGTTTGAGGAAAGGATGAAACTTCCAGTCCTTCCACTGTAGCTAGTTATGCCAGTTGTGACAGAACAAGGGTACATTGGCCTGTGCAGAAGCCAGAAACCTTCAGAGCAGTCACTTGGAGACTGCAGAGTGTGACAGGTGACTGTTAAACAAAAGAGAACTGAAGATGCAGTTGTCTTCCTTGAGACAGGTGGTCTGAAACTGGTTTTAAAGTTCTGCAGAAAGCTTAGTGAAAAGATCTCAGCTTCCTTTTATTAGGCATGAGAGTTACCTTCTTACTTCCAGCATTAGAAATGATACAAATATGCAAGCTCTGTCTATTTTGACAGTCTTTCATGCTTTTGTCAATAATGTCTGCAATACTTTATTTTGCTTTCCAGGTCTCCCTTCAGAGTATAACTATTTATTCAAGGTTTTGCTCTGATGTCTCTCTTCCTTCTCCATGCAGAAAATGCTACTGCCACAATTCTAGTTTCTCTTTTCTCCTGCATCTCTACCTGTTTCTTCAATGTGTTTTTGCAGTATATTCATTTGTTGTTATCTCAGTGTTTGTCTTCTTGTGTTCTGGGTCCCTGGATCTCTTGCTCTTAATTTGCCTCATTTGGTTTGTCACCTTAAATGCACTCTCCACACCTACTTTTCTTAACCACTTAAAGCCTTGTCATTTGCAACATTTGGCCAACAGTACAGGGGTGTCTTGTGGTTATTTGTTGCTTTTCAAATGACAGGCAGTGACATTTAAAGTCATCTAAATAGCAGGCCAAATTTTTTCTTTTGGCTTTCCTGTGTCATATCTGTTAGCTTATTTATATCAGACCCACACACTGAAACAGCATTGGTTTTCAAAATAGCATTGGAAACTCTTTGCAATTCCCATCAGCCTTCTTGCTTGGACTTGGCAATACTTGGAGTCTTTGTTTTTGACAAATAACTGTTAGAATTGTGTGAATGCCTTTTCTTTAAGAGCTATTAGTTCTCATATTAGTGTTTAAACTGCAGTTTTGATTTTTGAAGCTAAAATCTGACAGCTGAAGTTGGGTATTATCTGACAGCTGAAGTTTGTTATTAGTCCCTTGAAATGAAGCATGTAATGCTGTGCTTAAGTACTGTTATATGCTGAATTTCTTCATTTCATATGCTGGAGTCTGATAATGTGACTGCAATTGTGTTATAAGGCAGCAGTCCTATTATGCGATTTTAGGTTAAAGTAGCATGGCTGTTGCATGGGGATAAGTTATACACTGCTGCTTCTGCATTTCATAGCAGTAAACAATAACATCAGAAACCTCTTCAAGGTTCTTTGATCCAGAAATCATCTGTGCTTGGCTGAGCTTCTGACTAACTTGTCTTTCAAAGGAGCTACTGCCCTCTTTCTTCATAACATTTGGGAGAGGTACCAGAAACGCAGTTTAGCTGAAGTTCTGTTTTCACAACAAAGGTATTAGCTCCTACCTCGGTTTTTTTAAAGAAAGAATATTTTTGTGGACTAAAATTCCAAGGTCTTTTAAACCAGTGTTCAACTTTGTGTTAGGTTGTAGTAAATGTAAAAATAAACAACCTATAGCTGTTGCTTTCAGACTGGCAACCAGATAAGCTGGCTGTTGGTGTCCAGTTACATGACAGAAAAGTAGCATGAGGAATAATGGGTAGCTGTTTCACTGCAACCTGATGATACAGGGTTTGAAAAGGTCTGAACACTGCTCCATTTAGCTGTGATGTCTCTAAGAAATGTAGTGCCCTTTGCTTTCATTGTCATAGCCCAGTCAGATCTCTGTTCCAATTGCTTGTACACTTATGTGATGGCTGCTGTTGTTGTAGTAGAATAATGTTTTGAGACAATGTGTGTGCTGTAGCCTTACTGTACCCGTACTGTGTCAGGAACAGAATAAAATCCAGTGTTCTCTTTGGGAGAGGTGCATTTTCTATCCTTCAGGATATTCTTACCACACAGAGCTGATTTGTGCCAGTAAGAGATTGAGAACAAGTATTTTTCTCTTTCAGTTGCACTGGCAATTAGGAAGTAATGTACATAGTTTTGTGTCTGTCCTGAAAAGGCATTGTTGAAGTCCTCTGAAAAAAATAGGCCATCAGGCTGGCTGTTTGCATTATCAGCCTGAGTGACTGGAAGAATTGGATTACTTACATGACACTGAGGGAGCACTGTGCAGTGCTTGCCTTAGGAACAATTCAGATCTCTGCATGCAAATATTACCTGCTGGCCAGCTAAAACCTGAGATCAACTAAAGATGTCTAGGAAAATCTTAGTTTGGTTGTTCACTTGATGGTTAGCCTCATGTGCTTCATGTGTGTAGAAATTAGAGCCAAAGGCAGAACTCACATCTCTGATAAATGAGGGCTGTGCACTTGCTGGGTGGCAGGGAGGCCTGGTGGGTTTTTGTAGATCTGCTGGAAACAGGTTTGACTGTCACTTTTGTAGCTCATGGATGCTGTGTGCAGCGTGTGTCAGCTGTTCCCCAGCCCATGCTGAATCTAGTCCTTGAAGTTAAGATGGGTGAATGACCCTGCTTGACTGGAAGAGTGCTGCAGGAATGTATCTATTTGATGCATTTAACTAATATGGCAACAATGGATCAAATCAGTAGGCTGCTGTGTTGAAAAGGAAAGCAAGAGCACGCTCGATATTGTAGCCAGCTATTGTGCCATTTCATTGTGTGTGTCAATACTCCTAGGGGCTGCTTGTTTATTAGCATTTCTGGAGCAATTTGTGTCATGGAATGGCACAGTTCAGAGAACAGAAAATGAAAGCTAGGTCAGTGATTCCCTCCCCCCTTGCATTGTCTTTCCAATGAATTCAAGTATGGTGGTGCTTTATGGATGGTCTGTTACTGGCCTGTCAGAAAGGTAAAATGGTTTGAGATATTTGCTAAGTGTCATTTTATAATTGAATTATTCAGCCAGGTGCTTTGGTGCTTTCTGTTCCAGGTTGGTCAGTATTGTTCTGATTTGAACATGACTAGATGAGAAGTGCTGTTTGCACTGCTTCAAGGAGGTTGGGAATATATAACTTGTAGAAATCTTAGTTGCTGTTTTTAACTTAAGCATGATAACAACTTATGTTTAAAAAAAAATCTAATTTTATTGAGCATGTTTTTATTTTTTGGGTGTTTTTTTTTTTCTTGTGTGCTCTATAAGGTCATCCAGTCCCCTTAGGGGTTCAGATAAAAGAAATGAGAAAGATCAAAGCTGGAAAAGCTCAAAGCAGCATTGTTTCCAACATTGAACCCGGTTGGCTACAGCTCTAGTTGGTCTTGAAAATCTCCAAGGATGGAGATTGCATAGCCTCAGAGTGACCTGCTGCCGAGCTGCTCTGCTCTCCTGGCACAGGAGCTCCAGCACAAGGAGCAGGTTGTTCTGGAGAGAGGGGGTCATGCCCTGGGCTCCGGTGCAGCGCGGGGCTGTGCGTGGGCTGGATGAGCCCCCTCCCGATGGGCTCTGTGCCAGGTGAAATCGCTCGGTGCCTCCTCTGCCCCGACAATTCTGCCTCCCCATGTAGTTACCTGTGTATCTGCTGAAAGGGTTTTCAAGATCCACTGGTGAGATCAGCAGCGGGTGGACCCGAGCTGTAAGGAGGAAGCTTTTCTTGCAGGCTGTGCAGGAGGTGATCTGTGACCCCCAGAGTTACCAGGAGAGTCCAACTTGTGTGTGTTCTTTCTTTCCTTGCTGTAGCACAGCCTCGGGAGATCAGCTACATCCATCCACACTGCAGGGTGTATGGCTCATGTTTGCCTGGTGTCCCAGGCTCCAAGACACAAGAAAGAGCAATAAAATACAAGCAGGTTCCAAGTTTCTGAAACAACAAGAGCTGCAATTTAGGGGGTTTTGGTTTGTTTTTTTTTTAAACATGAGAATGATGCTACATGTTTTGTCCAAGTGAATGACACAGGAAAGTCGTTTGAGAGAGAGTTGGAGACCTGTGTGGCACAAAGAAGTGAAGTTGGTGCAGTCTGGCACAGGGATACAGGTGTGGGCCAGGCTTGGGAGCAAATTGTCCTGTCTGCTTCACTTGAGTTTCCTTGACAGAAGTCACTGCATTGCTGCCAGTTTTCCTTCTGGAGTGAGCTACTCTCTTTGCCTGGTCCCTGGTGGGGGCCTGGGGCTGGGAGTGTAACAAGAAGCAGTTTAAACACTGTGTAGCTGCTGATGTGCTATAAAGGGTCTATACATAAAGCATAAGCTGTGCTGCTGTAGTGATTATTCCAGCGCTGGAGTTGCCTCATCTTAACCTGGGCTACATTACTTTGTATCATTTAGGTGCTGCTTTGTTTCACTGTCTCTTGTAGCATTTATCTTTCCCTTATTGTGCTTTCCTTTTTGAAAGGGCCACCATTTGATGGGATTGGTGTGGTACTGAACACACTGGGAATCATATTGCTAATTAGAACTTGTAGATACAGCAGTGAAAAAATAGAACTTAGAGCAGCACATTGTAATATTTTCTTTGATGCTGTCTCAGTTTAAGGGAACTTGATCAGGCTCCATGACCTACACTTGGATGCTTACCTCTGCCTTTGTTGATTAATTCTATATGAAAGTCAGCTCTGCATTGTTTTTTGCCCTAATTTTCCTCAAGCTGAAATCAGAGAGTGATAGGATATTGCAGGGGTTTCTGAAGGGTCTGTTTAAATACCATAGAGTTAATACAGTGGTGGCTGTTGCCTCTTTAATATGAGTGTTGGTACAGGTGGTGAAGGGAAACATTTTCAGCTTCTCTTGATCTGCAAACTTGGTGCCTGCCAAGCCCATATGAAAAAAAGGCTTTAAAGCGTAACTGAGCTGAAGTTACTTGTTGTAGTGATGAATTTTACATTCCTGACAAAATATTAAGTTAAATAATTAATTACAAATGTCACTTTGTCTTTTCAGTACATCAATTGTGGCAACCTGGAACAGCTACTAGATGGCAACCAGCATCTGCCCTGGACGGTGAGGGTGAAACTGGCATATGACATTGCTATGGGAATCAGTTATCTTCACTATAAAGGCATTTTCCACCGAGACCTTACATCCAAGGTACTGTTCATAAAATTAAGGGAACTTCCTAATGAAGGCACTGTTACTGATTGTTGGGTTTTCTCCCTTCCTTCATTCCTTGCAGAGAATTGCTATTACATAAGGTGTGATCTAAGACATTTTGAGAAACAAATTGAAATGCTGTTTGTAGAATGAAAACTCTCCTCAAAACATGTTCATAGTTTGTATGGAAACTAGAGAAATTGTTATCATGAAGGAAGATCATCCCTTAAATGAGTTCAGTTAGGATTTCTCATAAAGCAGCTGCAGAGTTTTTCTAGTTCTGAATTCTGGTTCAGTAAAGTATTTAAATCCCTGGATAATTAAGCACAACAATCTAACATTTGGAACAGGTTAATCATATAAAGAACCCAAACTGAGGGGATTATTACAAACACACTTCAAAATCTCTTTGTTGTTTTTGTTTCCCTGTGTAATTCACAAATCTTCTGTAGGAAGAGTGACCTTTCATTACTAATTCTGCCTCAAGTGCTGTGTACAATCCTGGTTTATGTTTCTTTCATTTTTAAAATCAGTAAGATCAATATAGCTTGCCTAAAATTTTCAAGTTCTGATATTTTTTTTTCCTGAATAATATATCAGTGGCAGAGTTTTCAGTGGTCATAGATTTTTTTTTTCCTAGTTGCTCTGGTGACATGTTGCATGAATTTAGTTGGCTGAAGTAGCTGGATAATTCAAGCTCAGCTAGAAATATTGACACAGGAGCACTGAGCTGTGTGAGCAGATTGTCCCAGTATTCACACTGGCTCTTACCACCCATTGCAGCCTGTACTGAAGGCTTTGCTGTCCTGCCTGTCCTGTTGTCTGGTGCTAATGAGCTGGTTTAAACTCACTGGGGGCCTGCAACATGAAAGTCTTTCAAAACTCTTCTTGAGAAGGCTTCATCATGTCACTTCAATCAGAAGCATCCAGAAGAATGTTAATTTAGTCTAAAAGGAATTATTTTTTAGGATTAGAAACAGTTTTTAGAAATAAAACCACAACAGAGTGTGCTTATCAATGAGGCTACTGCAGTTTTAGGGGGTTTTTTTAAAGCTTCCTTAGTGCAGTGTTAAACAGATGTAGAGTCTGCATTTAGTCAAGGTGAAAAGAAACAGTTCAGCTGGTAGATGGAAGAAGTATTTTGGTGAAGTCATAAAATAGTTTCTTGGCTGTCCTTTCAAGTGAAAGGCACTGAATTCTGTAAGGAAGAATATCAAATTTATGAAAAATGCCCAGACTTGGAGTCAAGTCACTTTGACATGATACACTCAGAAAGCTCCATTTCAGTCACCTTGGTGTGTGCAGGTAAGAGATCCATAAAAATAACTGAAAAGACAGCTTGGTATTCCCCTTTCTCTTTCAGTTCAGGATGTATTTTAGTGCATTTAAGAGTACAGTTACTGCAAGGACCCGAAGTAACTCAGGAGAACTGAGTGCCTGCAGCATTTATTGTAACACATTCTGTGATGGTCAGTCATATGAAAATCCAGTTCCTGGGCTCCCTGTGAATGCCTTTGTTCCCAGCTTTACATAACTGTATGTCATTCTCTGGTGCTGCCCTGCCAGTGCTTCAATGTTATCTATTGTTGAATGCCAATTGTTTGGAAAGCTGCACCCGCTGGGAGGGGTGCGGGATGTCCCGGAGAGAGCAAACTCATCAGAGGCCACAGCAAGTAGTTAAGGTTATTCAAACACAAATGAACAACAAATCAAACCCAAAGAATTCACCAGCAGTTAGCTATATTTGGGTGGTTATTAGCACTAAAGTTATAGTGTCTGTGTGGGTCACATCAGAAGCTGTTAGCTTTAAGAATAATACAGAATTTAATTGATGACAGATATAGTCTGTGTTTTTAAATTTCTTGGGGATTTTTGGGTTGGTTTTGTGTTGTTCTGGTTTTTTTAAGTTTAATTAATTGTTTTATGTCATGTATGCACTTTCCTTGTTCTGTTTGGAAAGGAAGTAGATGAAGCACCTGGCCTTAAACAGTTCATTAATTTTATTAGCTTATTAAGGTATTGATGAGATAAACTGTAAATCTGTTGGGCAAACTACTCCCCTTTTGGGCAAATGTTTGCACTGCTGGCTGGTAAGTCTATAAAAAGTAACTTTGTTCCAAAGAAAAACAATGAAAATAATCATAGGGAAAACCTGTCACCAAAATGTTCAGTTCTTAGACTACAGCTTTTGGCTACTGCATGAGAATATGCCTTGGCTTTTATCAGGTTTGTACTGGTGATGGTGAGTTCTCTTCATTCTTACTAGTAAATAGTCAGTGTGTGGGCAAGCTGAAGGAAGATGTGATGGACTCTTGCCTTGTGAGAGAACCTGGATTGAACAAGGGCAAATTCAATACTATTCTGTATTGTCGTTCTTTCTTCAGTAAACTTCACTAATTGATGGGATGGCTTTATTATTCAAATGAAGCTAAAGACAAGGCTTTGGACATCTGCAAAAGTCAGAGCAGGCTGAGTTTGCAAGGTGGCAGAATTGAGTATTTTTCTATGAAACTTGCTAGCCTTGACTGAAGTGTGAACAGAATGAAACTGAGACTTTCTGTATAGGAATGTCTCCATGCTTTACATGTTACACTTAGGACAACAGCCCACTGCAAACTGTCCTTTAATATGAATTTTACTAGTTTCAATTAATTTAGATCCACACTTCTGCCTTTCTGTTTGTGGTAAACTTCCAGTTCCTGCAGCTTCCTGGAGTGGATGGTGTCATACATAAATTTTACTGTGTCAGTTATGGCAGCAGAGCTGTCTTGCTCTTAGCATTATATGTGTCAATGTATTTGATGCCTAACAATTTTAAGAAAGAAAAGTTCCTGTCCCTTGCTAATCTGAGATTGGAAAATAAGTGGGTTGGGCCATTAGTATGTAGCAGAGTGATCTCCCTTCCTAATTGCACCATGTGGAGAGGAACAGCACAGCATTGATACTGCAGGAGGCCAGAGGGAAGAACGATAGAGAAGAGTAGATGTAGGTCATTATAGTCGATGTGACAGCCCAGGGGCATGTCAGCCCTCATCTCCCACTGGTGCCCTTCCCCATGGCCTTCTGTCAGAAAGAGAGGCAGCTCTGCTTAGAAGGGCTGTGCTGCCCCGACAGCCGCTGCTTCCCCATGTCATGAGCAGCTCAGTGCCTGGGCTCTGGGCTTGGGCTGCTGTGGCTGGTCAGGCTGAGCTGCCCTAGCTGATAGCAACAGCCTGGCTTGGATCTGTCAGGAGGTACAAGTGGTCACATTGGCCATTTGCAGCCTGCACAGAGCAGGGGTGTGGGCAGAGTGACTTGGCCTTTTTATAGGGCAGGAAGTGTGGTGTCCGCACTTTTGACTTGTCATGAAAAGATTTACATGGAAATGAAGCCACAGATGGGTTCTGACAGGCAGCCTTGTTGGCTTATTCCCTGCTCTTGGTCCCTGCCAGTCCCTGGCTTGGGCTTGTGCTCTGTCTTGTCACCTCACCTTGGTGGTGCTCTCAAATTCCTCACACAGCATATACTGTTCTACTCTGTTCCAGTCTACTCTTTGCAGAGGTGGCAACAGAACCATCTTATACAGAGGTCTCACCACTTTTCAAGTTGATAACATGCCTAAGTCAGTATGATACCATAGACTGATATTTTGATAGTTTACACCCCCTCCCTAAAAATCCACTACCAAAACTCTGATTAAAAACAAACGGGCAAACCTCCAAACAAATGCCTTTTAATTTTGCAGAATTATATAGAATTGAAAACCAGGTTTTATAACCACTAGTGGGTTGTGAGCAGTTTTGGGGAACATTGTGAGTTCCATTGATGAAATTGTAATCTCCAGGCACACACACACACATATATATATAAACACACATGTGTATGTGTGTGTATTCCTGCCAACATCTGCTTTTACTTCACAGTGTGTAATGGCTCAGCCTTCTCTCACTGAGAGAGGAGCAGTCTCAGTTACTATGGGACAGAGTCATGTGTGTAAGCAATTACTGTGGATTATCTGATGTAACATAAATTTACTGCCTTTGGGCTTGAAAGTGACATGCCCTGCCTTCCTACCGTGTATGCTGTTTGCCTCTTTAAAACAAAATAAACCCCATGGCCATGAACAGCACCTTTGTCTGATGAGTCTCAAAGTTGGTGCTGCAGTTGCAACATTCCCTTTGTGCTTGAATAAGCTTTTGTTTAGATATTTTGCACTGAAAAATTTAGCTGTTACAGATGGCTATTTCTAATGATAGTCTCAATACTAAACTTCTACTGAAACTTCAGGAAGCAAATGGAACTTCTCCCTTAAGCATGATATTTTCAAAAATGTATCTAGTACTGTAAACTTCCTGTTACACATTTAATTCTCAGTGGGGTTTCTCCTGGGAGAAACAGGAGACACTTTTTGAACAGCTGATACATCTCAATTGGCCTTTAAGTATTTTAATTTGGTAACAGTCAGCAGAAGGTTGCAAATGACACTGCAGTGGCATTTCTGTGTTTTCTGGAGTGCACTAAAATCTCTGGGGAGTTTAGCTTGTATGTAATATCATAAAATAAAACTACGATGTTTCTTCATCTAAGCAACTTATTTTTAACTCTGAAACTCTTGAGTCTATTTTCATTTTTGTTTATATAAAAGGGGGAGTAGAATATTGCATTGGTCTTAGTAGGATTATGCTGTGCAAAGCAGATGTTAAGCTCCTGTAACACACAAAGGGGGCTTTATGTTCTTTCACATCTGTCTGCATAAACAGCTCTGTTAACTCTTTCAGACTCATGTACAGAGCTCCTTGCTTCTATTAAGACATTGCCTCAGGAAGGACTGATGAGGTCCCTATTTTGGGAGGAAAAAAAACCCTCAAAAACTCAGCTGAAGTCAAATACTGCCCTCTTTGACAGTGTGAGCTGCCAAAGGAAAGACATCCCTGTCTGTAGAGGTCCAGAAAGAAAGCCTGAAAAGGTCACCAAGTTTTATTGCCTTGCAGCTTATACAAATAGTGCAATAGTAAGTCAAAAGTCCTTTCTCAAAGCTCGTGTTGTGAAGCTGCTTGGCGTTTCGTTTCATAGGCAGTTGTTGAGAGGCTCTTTGCACTAGTGAGGGGTTTGAACTCTTGCATCTCTGAGCTAAAATCCATTAATGGAACTTCTTCATACCACACTGATATACTGTTTTTTTACAGAAACTAAGAAGTATCACTTTGTTAGAAGAAACAGTGCAGTTTGTGCTATTGTACTTTTACTACTAAGATACCACCTCTAGATTAAATTCAAAAGCTATTTTTAACCTTCTAGTCTCTACCAAAGCTTTGTCCCTGTTTGATCTTGATTTATCTTGTTGGTAGAATATGAATTCTTTCTGTCTTTCATTGAGTGCACCTGAACCACAGTGGGCTGTGTTATGTCACCTATTTATGAATTGCATCTTAAGTGGAAACTCCATTATCTGTGCAGGGATTTGGCATTACTAGGGTGGGAAGTGTGGAGAAAAGGAGTGTGGTGGTGCTGAGGGCTCACCTTGACTGCTTGGAGGATCTCAGCACAGAATGCAGCTTTACCATCTGCACAGTCTTGCCCTGAATGAGCAGTACAGGCTGGAGAAGTGAGATCTGACCATGATGGTGTATGTAGAAAGGGTTTACTGCTGATTTTGCTAGGAATGGACTTTCATTCTTTCTGGGTTCCAGGAAGCTAGTGCTTAGCTATGTAAAAATTTGCCCCCAGATGAAGTAAATCAGTTTAGTTTCACTACAGTGAGCATTTGTAGTGACACTGGAATTTTATTGTATGGTACATGTCACCTGCTTGTGGCTGATTTAAGTGTGAATAAAAAAGTCACTCTTGTATTGGACTATGTGTCCTAATGAACTTAAATTCACACTCATCACTTCTTCATGTGCAAACAAAAGACAAGCATGCACTAATGAGAGAGAACACTTTGTGCAGCCCACCACAGCAGCACAGCTCATATCAGTACCCTACAGCAGGAATGTTCCCCAAGGCTTTCCCCTGGTGCCTTCTCCTGGTGGAGTGGCTTCTCCTGTGGGACCTGTGGACCCCACAGCAGTGGGGTGTCTGTGCTGCTGGGTCTCTCCAAATGCACTGCAAGGGAGCCTGGCTCTGCTGCAGGCAAATTCTGCTCACTGGGGAGGGGGCTCAGAGCTGTCAGGCAGCATTGATTTAATGTATGATTTATCTAGGAATAACCTACTTTTATAATAGTTCAGTGCTGCACCTGAAAGCTGAGACTGCCTGGGGCTTGGTGGGGGGTGGGATTGTTCAGCTTCAGTTGATGTATCGCTGTCTAACGGGATGAGATTAGATCCTGGTAAGAACCTGAAGGAATATTTGCTGTCAGGATGATGTTTCATTTAAGCTTCCTTTTGGTAACAAAGCAAACTTGTAAATTATTGTGGATCTTAAGATCAGTAGACAGATTTTTAGTTATGTTGAAAATAGTTCTTAGTCAGGATGTAAATGTTTCCTCAAAATTTTGGAGATGAGGGATTATTGGAGAATGACAATAATCCATAAAACCCAGAAGGTAAAATTAGGTACTGCTGTCTTGCTTCTCAAAACTAATAAAATGTAAATAATCAAAGGTATAATCCAAGAAGGAAACCTACATTTCAAAACTAGTGATTACAAATTATAGAGGTTTTAAAAAAAAATGTTGAATTAAGAATCCTCTTTAGTCACTGAAAAATCTATGGCAGAAAAGTAACCTGAATTTTTTTCTACATAGAATAGTATCAGCCTACTTGAACACTGCAAAATCTTTGGTGTCCTCATGGACTTGTTTCTGTGTGGTACACAATGAAATTCCACTTGTCTGAATCATTTGAGTAAGATTTTTCAGTAGTTTTATCCTTCTCAGTTTTAAGTCCACTTACTGTGACCAAACGTTTAAAGAGAGGCAAGCTGAATGAATGCGCTCTTTGATAAAAGATAACAAAGCTCGCAACTGAGAAGCTTTGCTGCTCTTTGGGCAAGCACAGTTGATTTAACTTGGTGCATGTTTATGGATCCCCAAACTAACTGTAGTTATTATACTTGAGTCATGCTAAACAAATAAAGCTTTGCATCTCAGGAGCCTGGCATGTGTTTCAAGAGGCTGGCATGCACTTTCTTTACACCATCACAGGAGTGGCTCGCTTAACCTTTTAATTGGCAGGAAGAAAACTCACTTGATGGCCTCAGCCACAATCGTCTCTGAATAATGTAAACAGTGATGACCTGAACTTGATCTTTTAGACAAGGGACTCACTTTTCTTGGTGGTTGCATTATACAGACAAGCTAATGCTCTGGGGTCAGCGAGGGGCTTTTGTGTGTCCAGGCACAATAAAGGCAGAAAGTGTTTCCTGCTGTTTAGCTAATTAATGCAGGGTCCCACCCGGCAGGAGTCGGCACTGGGTTTGCTGCTCACTGCTATTGTACTGCCCGCAGGAGGACACAGAACTACACGTGGGAAAGGAATGAATTCTCTGTCTTGTTCCATCCATTGCAGGACAGAACAAAACGCAGGGAATCAGCTGTTGATTCATTTGGTGCAATGGGAAAAGATGTGGTATTGGAGTGGTCAGAGCATATTTCTCAGAGTTGTAAATAAAAAAGCAAAAAGAAATCGATAATAGCCTGTGTGGGATGTGATGCTGTTAGAGCACAATTATCTCTGTGTGTCCTTAAATTGCCCTCCATCCTGACACTGGAGGGCACATCTGAAAGGAAAAGAATGACAGCATTTCCCTATTACTTTTCTCTTAAATCATGTCTTATGATGTACTGTAAAGTAAAGAATTTTGAGACTGTAAAAGCACATATAACTTGGTCACATCTTATATTTTCTGATGGAAGTTTTTTGCAAAGCAAGCAGCACATTCCTTTTCAGTACTTAATGCAACAAAACATAGGCATTTAGAGTCTGCTCTGATCTTGTATTCTGGTCAGGTACAGGCAAATTGTAAAGAGAAAATGTAAGGTGTCATAGTGAACAGCATGTATTGCATATTTGAGCATAAGGGAGCTAAATCATCTTAATTCTTGTTAAAACCTAGCAGGGTATGTGCTGCCTGTGGCTGCCTGCCTGCCTTCTCAGCAAGTTTTTAAGTGGATTATTAGCTAAGTGGAAGGCTGTTTGCAGCATCTTAAGTTTGATAGACATGTGATTGTGAAGGGGGGGTGGGGGAAAAGGGTTGTTGCTCTCATACAAAAGCTTCTCATAGATGAATATCTTCCAAACTGTATTTGTAGTCTTGTTTTATCTATTTTTAATCTGGAATGTTACAGAGGTTTCATGCCCAGATAACAACTCTTCTGTTTGTTTTTTGTTTTGGTTTTTTTTTTCCAGAACTGTTTAATCAAACATGATGAGAATGGATACTCAGCAATAGTTGGAGACTTTGGTTTAGCAGAGAAAATTCCTGATCACAGGTACGTGAGCTAATCAAAATGAAGTGAGAATTGTAGTTCAAATGCAGGCTAGAAGCTCTTGTGAGCCAGGTCCCTGAGACTGTTATTGCACTCTGGTACAGAATTTTCAAAAAATACCCTCAGTCTTCAGTCTGGAACTGCAGGCTGGGTAGCCAAAATGTTCCAGCCTTAATTACTGTCCATTTTTGATATTTAGTGGTGACATTCATTCTTCAAAACGATTCCAAGCGCTAAAGGAATTGCTCAAGCTTTTTGGTACATCTCTTAAGGTGGTACTTGGGAATTTTGGGTTTAAAAAAACCCAAAACACAAAGCAAACACAAAAATACTGTCCAGCATTCTGGATTGAGATGATTTTGTAATAAATGTCATTGGTTGATTTCAAGCAACTTTCATTTCTTTGCACTTTCATAAACAATATTCATTGTCATTCCAGCATCATTCTTATTTAACCTCTGGGTTAGTTTTTAAGATCCAGGATTCTAGCAGAGTAAAATAAAATTAATTATAAAATTTCTGTCTAACAGTAGCTCACAATTTTCTTTTCCCTAGGATGAAATTATAATCTTAACTCATATGAGGAATGCACAGGGGACTGTCACAAGCTATTGTCACAATTGAAAATAGTCCTTTTGTCATCCCTCCATTAGAGAGATCAGGGACAAGGATTTCATTGTTCTCTCTGTATATTGACTTGTGTATTGCAGAGTATTCTGACTCTGAAATGTGCTGTCAGATTTTCTCCAGTGTGTGCTTCTGCATAAAATAAATAAAAGCCTTCCAGCACTTTTGACTGCAAAGAAAACAATAAAAGTTGATCTCAGCTCTGCACAGTTTTTAAACTGCACATGTCCTAAAACCATATATTGAGAGATCTGAAGGCTTGCATTAATATTGGTGAAATAGTGGATCTAAAAGCTTAACAAAGTGAACATCTTAATTTACAAACTACTGATAAGTGCAGCCAATGTCTGTCTTGTAGCTGCTGTGGAGCACCCTGTGAGGTGCTGAGAGCTTCAGCTGTATTCAGATGAATCCATCACAAAATCAGCAAGACACTACAGGTGCCTTAAGGTGTGCTTTAATACCCAGCTTTGAGATGTCCTGAAAACTGAGATTACAGTTAAGGTAGCTTGAGACTAAAGCCAACAACATCATAGAATGGCAGCATCAGCACTATTAGACGCTATTTTGTTTTTATCTACTTTTACTTACATTTTCAAAAGCAGCTTTGTTCTTTCCAGTTTGCTGGTAGCAAGCCATGCTACTTTGAGATCTTCAGAGGCCTTTTCTTTTTTAAATAGGTATTCCCTCAAGATCAGCTGGGTGACAGGCTGGAGCCTTTCTTAAGGCCCCAGTATTCAGCTTTATGGAAACTGCAAGTTTTTCAAATTGGGCCTACTCTGAGTACTTTTAATTTTTCCATTCTAAAGGATTCATCTGTCCATCTTGATTTTTATTTTTTAAAATACAATTTTAAAAGCTTTATTATTTTAATAATAAATAAGTTTGACTTCATTCAGAGCTGCACATCTAGGGATGGATACCTGAATGTCTTGCTGGATGAATGGAGAACTTGGCATCTAGCCCACAACTGATGTCCACAAACCTTTTTATGTGTAGATGAAGAAGCCAACTCTGCCAAGAGTTAGGCAATAAAAACTATTGAACAGCTGTGACCTTAACATAAAACATTCTTTTAAAGTAGCTGGACACTTTAAACTGGAAATAAAATAGGAGTAATTGATTGGGAAAGTTAGTAGCAATGCTTGAGCATTTAATTAATGATTCTTCCTTCTCTCCCACCACCCCCATCCCTATCTATCCCACATTTATACAGTGAGAAGTTACCAGTTGTGGGTTCACCTTTCTGGATGGCACCAGAAGTTCTCAGAGATGAGCCCTACAATGAAAAGGTAGGTACATGATATAAATGCAGTTAGCTGTCAAATGTTTTTCTTCTGCAGCAGTATGCAAGATTTAGAATTTCCATCATATTAAAACTTGTTATTTTCACTTGTGATGTTTCTGTACTCAGTAACAGAAACAGACTAAGGGAGAGTGAGAATTAAATAGCTAATATTTGTAACTCATGGTATTTAATCTTATATGGAAATAGAATTGGCTTTATGATTGTTCTCTGTTATGCTACACTGACATATAGTGATGTTTTGTTGACCTAACACGATTTAATTTAACCAAGTCTGAGAAATGTAGCAAAGTTGCTTCCCTGACTGTGCAGTAGTGAAACTTGGGTAGAAGTAAAAGGTCTATATATAAACATGCATAACTCTGTGTGTGTGTATATCTATTTCTATATCTATATATGTGTGTGTGTATAAATATAAAAATAAACCAGCATGTCTGAAGGTGAGATACCTTGATAAGACAAAATGTTCTTCAAAGGTATTTCTGAGTTTTCCTGCTTGTGTCATTAGGAAATGTTTCTTTTGGAGGAGGATCAGGTCACACTGGGTTTTAGAAGTGGTGTTTTCAATCAGTCTCTTCTTTACACAGGATTTTGTCTCCATTACTTCAGCTCTGCCAGTGCAGCCTTTATGAGATAAAAGCCACATCCTATACCTCTCTATATCTAGTAGTTAATACTCTGTTTAATTGGTACTTTAAACTTGCAGGAAAGCAGTAAGTACCTCAGTAATGAATGTAATAATTACCATTTCACAGCTTTTAAAAGAGTTTAATTGACCTAAATTAATAATAAAGTGCCTAAATCTATGATGCCACATTCCTCATTGACCCTACCATGGGGAGGACTAAAGAGGAAGCAGATTCATACCTCATCAGCATGAAAGGTGACATATAAGGGATGAGGGATTCATGCTTCTGCCCTGTAGTTTTGTATTCCATGTTTTCCTAAATTTTATTACCTGAAAAATTCAGGTGGGTGGAAATCTGAGGAACTGTGCAGCACCAGAGGTAGTCAGATAAGTGCTTACTAAACGTCATGGAAATTAAAGCTGATATACAGTGCTGCTAGATAGCTCAAGCTTTGGGAAGACAGTTTTCTCCAGAGGTACTGAACTGAGAAGAGGAAAATGTAATTTTTCCTAAAAATAGTAATAATGTTCTGGCTAGACTGTGAATTGTGTATTCTAAACCTGTTTTTCTAACCACAGTGATATATGGGCATGTAATGTTTTGGCTATGTTTTTAATTATTCCCATGTATAGGACATCAGATGGAACTTCACTATTCTTTGTGCAAGGAAGGATTTTGAATTTTTTTTTTAAATTTTTGCATTGCTGAGTTAAGAGTAGTTTGGTGGGGTTTTTTTTCCTCTTGAAAGAATTTTAAGGTTATCATTGCTATTTGTACAACCAGAATGCTTTCTGTGAGCATGGGTTTCTTCACATGGAAAATGTTAGCTTTAATGCAGTTGCTCAGTGTTTGTGGTGTTGTTTAGTTGTTTCATGATAGCCATTTGGGGTAAGGAGAAACTCAGTGGCAGATAAGAATGCTGAGCGTTCATAGCTGAACCATGTGTCTATTGAATTTTTTCTCTCTCAGGCAGATGTGTTCTCCTATGGCATAATTCTGTGTGAGATTATAGCAAGGATACAGGCAGACCCAGACTATCTCCCTCGCACAGAGGTAAGTGGCTGTGTTTATAACATTGGTGGGAGGTGGTGAGTCTGCCATGATAACAGCTCAGCCTTTAGAGCTTCTGCCACTGCTGTCAAAGATAGGATGAATAGGTGTGACATTAAAAATAGCCTGTAAAAAGCTTTTGCTCTTTATGCTGTTATTGTGGGAAGCTCCATTGAAGACACTTTCTCAGAGGCTTTGTGCAGCTGCAATCCCCATGGGAATCCTTTCTGCCCCTAACTGGCAGGACATCGAGAGCACTGCAATGCAAACTCTTCCTTTTGTGGAGTGATAGCTCATGTAGACTTCTTGCCAGGTTCACAACAGACATTTTGGCATTCTGTATGCACTAAGCAGCCCCCTCCTTGTGAAAGAGGCAGGAGCTGTGTTAACAGCAGCTAAAATAAGTTAACCCTTATTTTTGTGTGAACTCTGCTGAGCACAGTGGATCTGAGCTATAATTGAGTAATTAAAGATACTTTTTTCTTTATTCATCCCATCTACAGGGAAGCTTTTGACCCTTTGTGGGGTTATTCCAAATTGTCTATCCCCCTCCATTTCTAAAAACGGAAAATTGCTTAAGTCTCAGACTGCAATAAATGAAAGATTCTTTTTTAGTCTGCCCTTCAGATTTTATAGACATGCACTTAAGGAACTGGATAATTTGTATTACCAGTTTACCATCCACTGAAAAGTTAGCAATTTTAACTGATACATTTCCATCATTGCAAAGCCTCTGGTTTTGGAGTGGGCTGTTAATTTGCACTATGGAAATCACTACAGTGAAACATCATAGTATATGGTATTTCCAAATCCACACAGGCAACATTTCAAGTGCAATGGATTGCATTTGAGTCCAGGAAGAAGGATGGGCTTTGATGCCAGCCCATTCTCTTACAGCTATCCTGTATCAGTAATCCCCACTGGTGATTTGCAGTTTGGAGTCTGTGTGAAGTTTTCTCAAACTTCTGTTATGTGATTGCTGAGAAAGGTGTTCATGGTTATTCCTGGTAACTTCACATGGGGCCCTCCCAAAAGAAGATGCTTTGAGCTAGATAGAAGACCTCATTTATTTCTCTGTGCTTTGTTGTCGTTTGTACAGAACTTTGGATTAGATTATGATTCCTTCCAGCACATGGTGGGAGACTGTCCTCCTGACTTCCTCCAGCTGGCCTTCAACTGCTGTAATGTGAGTATCTTACTTGAAGGGGAGAGACCTAAACTGGAGTTCTCTAAATCTCTCTGGCTTTTGAAGATAAAGCTTAAAGCATTTAAGAAGAGACTTGAAGAGCCTACCTCTAGAAGCAGTGTACCTTCTGACAGCCCAGGAAGTCCCTTTCAGTTTTTATAATCCTTCCCTTCCCCTTGCTCAAACTCTGTGTTGTGTTTCTGCAATTCTGTGTTCTGTCATGCCAAACAAACAGGTCTGGCACACTGAACAGCTTCTTGCAGGCTGCTCAGGCTGACCATAACCAGTTGGATGCCATTGACACTGGCTAACCCTCAGGCTGACAAAATCCAGCTGCTGTTGTTAGCAGGCCTACTGAGCTATGAAGGAAGGACTGAGTTGCTCTTACAAACAGAGGGGACAAACACATCAAGATCAGGCATTAAACTATTTGGAAGTGTCTGTATGATGCCTTTTGGAAAAGGGGTTTGACATGCAAATGCTTAGCCTATGTCATAAAATCCAAACTGTGACTGAAATGATTTAATATCTGTAAGGCTATAGGCCATGTGCTGTATGGTGAAAATTTTCTGGCAATTATTCAAGTAAAATTGTGATAGTAGATACCTTCCTGGCTCCTTATTGTGAAAACTCCAGGGCAGTGGATCTCTTCTGCTGGTTATCCTGTAACAGAGTTACTAGTACCAATGTACAGTAAACCAGTTTATGTAAAATAAGAGAACCTGAGTTTCCACCACATTCAGCTGACATTGAGAATGTCGTTTGCTCAACTTAATAGAGGCAACTTGAAAAAATTTTACTGCACAAAACTTGGCCCTGGATTCCCAACCAGGCTGTGCTGGAACTAATGCCAGCATTGTGTCCAAGTGAGTGCTTTTAAGAAGTCTCATCTCTTTGTGCTTTTGGTGGTTATTTTTGACCTGATGTCTCTCTTTACTTTGTATTAATACAATAGCCCATGCTCAAGGAGAGAGTTGTATAAAGGTCAGAATAGGGGCAGTGACTGTTGCTCTTGGCACTATGTAACATAATTTAATTTTTAAAATGTTTGTGGAACTTACTATGGATGAGCTACTTAACTCCTCTAATTTCACCCTAGTAAGCAGAGCTTGCTTTACCTGGATAGGAGCACATCTCACTCATGTTTATGAGGCCCTTTGATTACATGAGCACTAAAGGGTTTGGTTAGAGGTAGGATTTGACTTTGGAAAGCTCAGCCCCCACCTGCAGACTCCAGAAATGGTATTGCATCCAAACACATGGTGCATGATTCAAAGCAATTTTTCAGCTCACAAATTCAGAATAAAGCTTCTCATGAAGGAAGGGACAGTGACCTTATATTCTCATGTAGAATTTGGTGTGCTCAGAGAAAAAGGGTTTTCTCCTGCTCATTATTGTCAAATGCAGCTTCCTGTATAATAAATGTCCCTTTGCTGAATTGAAATGGAAATTACTGTCTTGTGATCTGGCCATTAATATGCTGATTTCAATGTGGGGCATGCTGGAATTCACATAGCACTCACCTAGGAGAAGGGAAATGGAGTAACAGATAAGGCTTTCTTATATCTTCCTCAGCATGCTGTGCCCCTCAGTAAGAGGTGATCAGAGTGTTAATTTCCTCTGAGACATGGACATTTATGTACCTTTTTATTATGTAATAGATCAACAAGGTGTGAGCTGTATAGCCCAGCTGAACTAATGTGCAAAGCCCTGGGATTTGCTACAGCCAGGAAATGTGTTCTAAGGCACCCTAAGAAAACCAGTAAAAACTGACATTTATGAGTGGATTAAAATTTAACTTACTGTTATAAAGTGTAGGGGTTTGTAAATAAGCACCTGTAAGAACCCAACAATTATAAGCTTACTTGTGGGAATATTTAATAAATGTAATCATAAGTGATCATGCAAAAAGCTTACCAGGATGAGCTAAGCTGTTGCAACTCCTGCTTTTAGAAGGAACCTTCTCTTCCATTTGAGCAAAATCTGGACTGCTCAGGGATGGAGGAGGCAAATACTGCTCTGAGTAACTTTTCCATTGTTGCTTTTGTCTCGGATCTTACCTAGCACAAATTAAAATAGCGAGAGAGCTCTTTTTACTTCCTCTAACTTCCTGTAGCTTGCAACAGCTCTGTGAGATTCCCAAATTAGTAAGTTTGTCAGAGTACAATGTGTGCTTCAGTGTTGCCCCTGCCCTACTCTTTCAGTGAGACAGGGAATGCAGAAAAATATTTTCCAATGCCAGTAAATTCCAGCTGCTGCTTTAGAACAGTTTTCTTGCTGCTGTTGATTTCTTCAAGTGTGGCTTCTTTGTTTGGTTTTTGTTACTGTCCATAGGAATTTTTAGCACTTTTCCCCTTGTGCTAGAAGGTGTTCTGGCATTGCTGATCATACCAGTTGTCTTCAGAAAGATCCATCTCAAACAACCTGCAGGGCAGTACCAGGGAGGTCTCTGGGGTTTGTTGTGTACAAAGCACTACTGTTCCCATTGTAGAGGTGGGATCTGTCTGGGCTTGTCCACTCTGAGAAAGCCTTTAGCAGGCTGGAAACAGCAATCAGGTCAAGCAGAATCGTTTTTGTTACTGGAACAAAGTTAACTTTAAGCTGCTGAATTAGATGTTGCTACCTACAGTGGTGAAGCCTGTGACATATATACAGAGTCAATGCTCAAAGTGATGAAATGCTTTCAAAGTTACTCCTTAAAGAAAGCTGCTTGCCCTGTGGTACAATTTTAGTGTCAGACTTTGTTTAGAGATGTGTATCTGCTAGAGTGAATAAATAAATATGTACTGAGAAATACAGACTAATACATATTGATGAGCAGGGGGAATATTTTACCTGGGAAAGATGGATTTTTCTTTTTCCTAATTTATAGCTTTGTCAAATTATATAACTACCCTTGCTTCCTTACAAGATAGACCAGTACACTGAGTAGTATGGCTAATTAACAGATGGAAAAATACAACATTTTCAGCTTTAAGATCAGCACTGCCATTTAGGTGTTTTAATTAAAGCCACAAGGAGATGATGGAATAATTACAATCTTTTAAAGACTGACATAGCCATATTGTTTTGTGCAATCCTTTTGAAATAACATTGGTACATAATCTCTGTTTGATAGCCAGAAAGAATCCAGAAAGAAATCCTGAACTATCCAAGCTGTTTCAAGCAAACCCCCTCACAAGCCATGAATCTGGCAGTTTCCCACTTTTTAAATTTAAAATTTTTCTTTTTCATAGAATATTTACAAATTTATTATTACTAAATGTGAGAGGTGTGATAGAATACTACTTTTCCCCTTCTTTCTGCAGTTTTGGGGTTTTTTTGCAATGACAACACACTTAACCATTTTGAATTTCCTCAGTTTCCTCAGGTTGTCCCTCTCTCTGTCCACTGTGTAAGCAGAACAGCTTGGACAAACCCACATGGACTTATTTGATTTGTGTGCATTCACAGATGGATCCAAAGTTGCGTCCTTCATTTGCTGATATTGTCAAAACACTGGAGGAAATATTAAACCGCCTGAGAAATGAGGACTCTGAGAGAGACAGAAAGTTCATGAACCTTGACAACAATGAAAGAAAACCAAAAGGTAAATGTCTGTATTATACAAACATTGCTGGGTGCTCACAGCAAGAGGAGGAAAAACTTCATATTTTGAAAACTGATATTTGGCTATATATGGTTTTATTTATGGTTTATGAATGATTTTACATAAACCCTGAATATTATTCTGGAGCAATGCTCTATGCTTTGCATTGTGGAATGTCCTTTGGTGGAAAAACCAGCTAACTGTTTCTTAAAGTGCCTGATAATATTCTGTCCCCAAGATCTTGAGAGGAAATTTAGAGTTCATTTGGGAATGGGTTTGTAAATTGCTGATAGTATATGAAAACCCATAAATTTTTGATTTATCACTGCCGTACTTTGTACATATACATAGTTTCTTTGGTGTATGTTACTTGTAATATTTAGAGGCTTCTTAAATTCCTTCAGGAGGAAGAGCACAGAAGATGCAAGAGTATTATAAAGTACCTAGAAATACTCTGAAAGACGAGAAAAGATGAGTCCCAGGTCTGCTTGGGAATGTTTGCCTTGAAAGGTTTTCTCTAAAGCTGTCTGGTGCCACCTGGTGTGGGGAGCAAACACTTGTAGCTGGGCTGGATTCTGACTTGGGTGTTATCTGTTAGTACACTTCTGGCATTAGAAACTTAAGAGTACATTTAAAATAGTTTCTTATATTATGTGGATATACCAATAATGCAACATATAGACATAATTATTGAAGACATAATTATTGATCTGTAATATAGTTGTAGATGGAAATAATTTTTCTCCATGTCAAGCCACATAGAGTTAATGCATGTGGTAGTTCTCCCACACCTGGAAAGCATCTAAAAGAGGTGTGAGTTAAAAAGGAAGTTTGTTTGTTTAGGATTTTTTGTTTGGGTTGGATTTTTTCTTTTGAGTTTTTGGGGTTTTTTTGGGGTGTTTTTTGTTTTGTTTTGTTTTTCTGGTATTCTCTCTTTGGAGTACATGTACAAAACAAGTACTTCTCAAAGAAGTGTTACATGCTGTTCTTTGACTTGCTTAGTCTTTCCTACATGGAATGGCTGTAGTCTAAACTGTGACAATATTTAAAGGGAAAAGTGAAAATCCATGTGCTTATTCTGGAAATGTTAGTCAAAAGGAGTTATCACTCCTTTATACCCATTTGTTATTGCTGTCTAACACGGCTCTTCAGAGGCACCTTGAGAGCCCATGACAGATGCATGTTCCAAACACTTGAGGAGTTAACATCTACCAGTTTCTCATCCTAATCTAGTGATACAGCTTTTATTTATAAATGTGTGTGTGTGCAGTGAGTGCAAATACACAGGCATATATACAACTTTTAATCTCCTGTTCATTAGGGTCAGACTCTCATGCATCTCCACTTTTGTACTGGATAATGTACTGAAAGGAGGCTGGGATAAAATGACTTAAAATCTGCATGGTACAAGGAGAGACTTTTTTTGTCTTAGACATTTCCCATCAGGGTGAACAATTCTTTGGCAACTATGTTTTGTACTGGTTCTCTTTTGTGGTCAGTAGCACCAACAGACCCTGGGCAACCTCTGCTGGAAGCCAGGATGATAAATCTAGAAACATGCAAATCGCTCTTCTCCAACACCACCCTGTGCCATCTCTGCTGTGGCAGTGTACTGGCAGCAAGGAGGTTTGCAGGGGCCCTAAATACAATGAGGAAAAGAGAAGAGAATGGTGTGCTTGTGTTTGTGCAGCAACTTATAAGGAAGGAGCAGACATGCGCTTATGGAACGCAGTTTGGAATATCAGAAACACAGCTTTCTTCTTTACAGTGCTCATGAAGGCTCTGTGAGTGAGCAGGTGCACAGCTATAGGGAGCTTCTTTAAGCTAAGAGTGTTTCTCTTTTTCTACTCAGGATCAATTGACAAAGGACCAGGAGTGAAACGTTTGAGTTCCTTGGATGATAAGATCCCGCCCAAGTCGCCCCGTCCGCGCCGCAATATCTGGCTGTCCCGCAGCCAGTCGGATATCTTCTCTCGCAAACCTTCCCGGAAGATCAATGTGCAGGACCCCTACTACACACCCAGCAAAGGGTTAGGCCGCAAAGTTAACCCCTTCAGTGCCCGCGAGGACCTCAAGGGGGGAAAGATCAAATTCTTTGACATGCCAAGCAAGTCTGTGATTTCCCTCGTGTTCGACTTGCATTCTCCAGAGGCGGGTGGAGGCCTGAAAGCCAGCCAGTCCCAGTTCCGGCAGGCGTACAGCACAGACTGGCAAGACCTTTCCCTTCTTCCTGGGAGGAGATGCAGATCACTTCCACTCTCTCCTGAATTACCACACAAGGAATATGGCCTCTTTGGGGGACTGTCTTCAACTGTTGGCAGGTGTGACCCAGCCCAGTTAGGTGCAGAGGTTCGGCAAAAACTCTTGAGTAGCACTAAATATGGTGTGTCAGAGATTCCCCCCTTTCACGCCAAGCCTCACAGAACAGAGTTTCTTCTTGCACCAGGACAAGAAGAGGATATGGACTGTTCAGATGGGCCAGTGGCCCAGGAGGAAAATGGGTTTTGCCCTGTTGAGAACACATGTGGAGATCCAGCATGTGATCAACCATTAGTGCTGGCCCAGTCAGGGCCATCTTACAAAAAGCTCCCAGTTGAGAATTCAGTGAACTCTGAGGGACGTGGCTCCCCACAAGTGTTTGCAGGTTGTCTCCCTTCTGAAGAGATGGAGGTAGAAGATGACCTACTGAAAATTACGCTGTTAGAGCCTACAAAGCCTCTGTTCAGTGTTAGTCCTCCCCCAGAGCTGAAGAGAGAGGCATGGCCCTTCAGGGAGCAGGATGGGGACAGTCCTGCCCTGTTGTCTCAGACCTCCTCCAACATCTCAGCAAGTGGCAGCACAAAGTCAGCTTGTGACATATGAAGAGAGGGCTCAAACTGAATGTGTCCTTGAGTTGTTCCCAGTTGCTTAAACTAAGCTTTTCTGCAGTGCTGGGCTTCACATCTGAAAGAGACTCAACAAGCTGGCTGTAGGACAGATAGCTGCAGACATTGTCTGAAGAGACTGATCATTTTATAAAACCTTATTTCAAATTGTGCTTATTCCCTTTCCTGATTTGAATTAGGAGGGGGAACTACTCCAGCCAGAATGGCCATGTGGGTCCCACAGCCCTTCCTGGAGGCAGCAGCCAGAGCAGGCACCATTAAACAGTTTGACCTGGATTTCCAGCATGGGGCATTTTAAGGTCTTAAGCTCCATGTAAAGTAGAAAGAATGACCCTTAGATTTTCCCCTCTTCCTCTAACTGAACATCTGCTCTAAGCCACTGCATATTTTCATTAACATTCTGCACCAGTGCACCTGAGTCAGAGCCTGTGTTTCAGAAACAGGCACAGAAGTCTTTCTGAGCTATGTTGAGCAGATAGGAATGCTCTCTAGTCCCAGAGCTGCTTTGAATGCTGTTGTAGCATTAAACAAGCTCTTCTTTCAAAAGCAGCAAAAACAAAACCCCTCATGCTGGTCACAATCTGCAGGCTGAGTCACATGACAAGTACTTTGTGATTAACAAGAAGAATCTGTTCCCTGGTGTTTCATTTTCCCTTGGGATTTAGTAATGATGTTTAATACATTTGTGCAGGGAAGCTCGCTTCCTTGTACAGCTCTTTATGTACCTCAGCCCAAATGTGGAGGAAGATTTGCCCAGGGCACAGAGAAGCATATTCCAGGCATTGCCATTTCTGGGCTTCTGAAGAAACTGCTCCTGAAAGTACCAGCTGTTCTGAGCTTTTGGCAGGGGTGGGCCCTTATCTCTGAAGAGCTGAGTGGACATCGTGATCTGTTTCTGCAGAATAGTTAAATAGAGTAGCTACATCACAATTGACTATTATCACTAAGCTAGAAGGGTCACATACACCTCCCTCTCTGGTACAGCATCCATCTCACTGATTTCATTGCAGTAATGATGGTTTCTCAATAGCCTGCTTGACAGAGGACAGGAATCCCCTGCTTAGGGGGAGTTGCCAGCAGTGTTGTAGCCCCACAAGTGCTCTTGGAGAGGACAGCTCACAGGAGGACTTTGAATTGTCAAACTGAAGAAAATTAGCTTGTCCTAAATTGACTTTTTGTTTCCTCTACAGAAAGAAGCTGCTGTTTTTATTGGTTTCTCCTGTCACTGAATAGGATAATATTTTTTTTAATTTTTTTTTTTTTTTTTTTACTTCCCTTGACCAGCGGGTACCTGTGAAAGAAGCAGCAACATGAGCTTTAATGCTGCTTGCTGGAACCATCATCAGCAATCCCTGCTCTGGGATGCAATGTATGGGAAAGCTCATTCTGTGACATTTGTGCAACATCCTTCCCTTTTCCACTGTCATCATCCCAAAAAACATGGGATTTTAAAAATTTTATTTTATGGGGTTTTTTTAACCTATATTATCATTCCTAAGTGAGGTAAACATTGCACACCTGCTGAGCAGATGGTGATGCAGCAGAGTCCAGATTTTCATCCAGGTAGCCTGTTACACTCTTCCTGCTCTCTTGTAAGGCTGGATACTGTAAGCTAGTCTCTGATGGAAGCCAGATTATTTTTGCTCTTCTCCCATCTCAAAGAAAGGATGGAGAAAGCCTTAGTTCTTTCTTGGCTGGGATGTGTATCTTTCCTGAGGTGTAGGTAGCTATTCTAGGAGTTACAGCTGTGACTTCTTCTAGTGAAGTATGTGTTAACCTGGGCAGTTCTCCCTTTGCAGTGGCTGTTATGAATGAAAGGAGAAGCCCAGTGTTGCTGAGTTATTTAATACAGTCCATGCCAAATTAGGCAGCTGTTCACAGCTCAAAAGAGAAAATGCCTGTGCTCACTAAGATCACCCCTTTTGGCCCACACCTCTCTGCCTCTTGAAGGTGCTGATCTGCAGAGTAGTCTCTGTCTTCTGGGTTGTGTCTGCAGAATGCAGAGCAGCCTGTGTGGCTGCCACTGTGTGTGTGTAACTTTGAGGACAGAGAAATACTAGAACTCAGTTGCCTGCCTGGTGCCTGCTTGCTTTTTTTTTCATTTTTAAATCTTTTTATCTTTGCTACAACTGTATCTTTTGGGAGGGAAACCATCAGCACCAGCTTCTGTTGTCACAAGATGCATTTAGGTATGTGACTTCAGACAAAGAAGCAATAATGAGTAGTTTACTTTAGGATCACCAGGCTGAGGGAAGCTGCCCAGCAGCCTGACCGGAGAGCACACGCACACCTCTGGCTGCCCTGGGGCTCCCCTGAGCCAGCCCTGGCTGTCAGTGCTGACACCTCATCATGAGCCCTCCCTGACACTGACTGCAAAGCTTGAGCAGTCAGCTGGGGCTACCCCAGGGCACCCACTGCAGTGACCTCACTGTTCTCTTACACAGCTGTCTTTATGATGTTCCCCTGCCCTGAACAGCTCTTACAAAGCAGCAGAGATAAAATTTTATTTTCTTAAATGTCCGCTCTAAGCACAACCAATTGACATGCATTGGGCACAGCTATCAACATTTCTGGCTCTTGGTACTGAGGTGGAGATGTCAGAAACAGAAATGCCAAGGAGTAGCAGCTCAGGCCTTTCCTGGATTGGTCTGCATGGGAAGAGGCACGTATGAAACCGGAGTAAAAGGTCATTTTAAAAATTGCAAAGTGGTTGCTGAAACCCAGTGTTTTCAAGGATGCAGTTGGAAGTCACAACATCTCATCCCTTTGGCTGCATAAAACTGAATCTAGGCTGCACCTAGTAATTCCTAGGTTTTGTGCCTACTGAGGTTGCTTTTCCACAGAGGGCCATTTTCTGACAGCCACTGATAAACATGAATTTGAACATGTGGTCAGCAAACTCCTTGTTTTATAGTGACGTGACAAAGTTTTATCGTGTTTGGATTTTACCATGATTTTGACTTTACAGGAGCAGTTCTTGCTCTTTTAAAGTACTTTCTACACATTGCTACACATCTCCCTGAAGAGATCAAAGATGTTTTTAATTCACTTTAAATCTATGTTGAGTTCAATTAAATGTCTGTTATAAGCTATTTTTGTTGTGGTTGCAGGTTGATAAAGTGCAGCCAGGAGAATGCATGTGAATTGCTGCCCCTCAAAAGCAGCACAGCCAAGGGGCTGTAGCAGACTTGTACTTGTTGGAGAGGCATTGATGTATTATGTGTAACAGAACGTTGGTATTTTTTGCCAGTACAACTAAAGACACTTGAATAATTCCTGTTTGCACTTAATGCTATTGTTTATATTGCATGTCACTACATTTCTATGCAAAACAAATAACCTTTTTTTTTTGGGAGGAGGGGCAGCCAGATATTTGATTAAGTATAAAGATCTTTGCGAGATGATCTATTTTCGTATTTATGAAGGAGTTTTACGTCTTAATATTTTGCAGTCTGTAAATAGCTGAACTTGTAATTAAAGGCTTAGGAAGAAGTTTGTAGCCTGTGTATAATAGTAAGTTAACACTGCCAGAAAAAAAATCTTTGCGAAACAACTTTTCTAATATTGCGGATATTTATGAATATGTAAAGAAAGCACGTCTTGTTTTTATGTTGATTGACCTTCTGACTTTTTTGAACTATAGAAATGGTGTATGTTTTATTGGAACTGCAATAAGAAGTAACCAAAGATGAATCCACTTAAATATTTTCATAATTTTTTTCTTGGTCAGGTTTTGTAAACTTTCCCAACTTGCTTTCAAAATAAAAATGAAATCAAGGCCTGAGTCTTGTGATTAAGAGGACAACTGCTTTAAGTTAAAAAAGCTGGTTTGAATGCTTACTTAAAATAGAAATGCCATTAATCTCGGATTGAGATATTTGCTATTACTCAGTGCTGAGTTATACCCAAGGAAAACTCATCCTCAGTAAATGTTATTTCTCTCCTGTATCTCATTGAAGAGTTCCACTATTGAATCCATGAGACTCAAGGATGTTTTTTTTCTGCTCTGGCCGTGTCTTGTGAGCTACCAGCTAAGATGGCTTTTGACAGTAGCCTGCAGAGTGCTTGCCATGGTGGCTGCTCTGTTCTAGCCCTAATTAGCTTTAGTAGCACAGGAAGCTGTGCAGTTTCTCAGGATCCCATATCTGGCTTTCAGCCCCACTGCCTCTGCCCTTGGAACAAGTCTGAAGACCTGCTCTGGCTTGGTTCTGCATGCCGTTAGCCAGCTCTAGAATCAGCACATTCCCATGTGAATTTTCTCCTTCCCTTCTCTCCTGTAGGGGCAACGGTCTCATTTCTGCATGCTCTAACCAAAGGTACATTTGCCCCCCTTCAGCCTCATCTCTGCCTTCACATCCCTGCATGCCACTAAGGAACACGGGCAACTCCAACTGAGAGCAATTTAATGGGTCAGATGTTAAACACAAATAAGAATATGAAACCCGTTCCCTTTTTTGCAAGTTCCTGATGGAAAAAAGAACTCCAAAACTTGGAGGAGACAAAAAAAGCAGTTTAGTGAGGAGTGCTGTAGCTCTATGCAGTGTCCCAGGCCAACTTTATCTTCTCGCTGTGAGCTTTGGAAGATTTAGAAAACAAGCTCTTCACTATTTGCAGTGGCACTGATTTCCCACTGAGGTACAGTTTATTATGGCAGTCTGGCAACCAGGGCCCTGCACTGGGGTCTGTGTTTTTCCCTTGCTTGAGCATCCAGACGTAAGCCATGATATAGCCAGTCATGAACGCATCAAAGCCAGCTCGGTGTGTGCCCCCCTGGGAAGGAGGGCCATGGGCTTCCTTCTTTCCTGCAGCACCTGCTGCCTCAGTCTCACAGGTGGCTGGGTGACTGGCTGAGCCCGACCCAACCTTGGACTTCTTCTCTGCTTGGTCACTGTCAGAGGCATTTCCCCTGGCAGAAGGGCTCTGGGCAGCTGTCCCCTGGTCAGTTCTTTCAGTGCCCCCCAGATTCTCTTCCCATTGTGTGCTGGTGTCTGAGCTGACCTCTGTTTCCATGTCCATGGAGATCTCCTCCAGTGGCCTGCCCTCCCCGTTGGGTGCGATCTCTGCCAGCTCTATGGCAGCTGCAGGCTCATAGCAGCTCTGCTTCCGTGGTGGTCCCTCCTCCCCGTTCTGAGCTTGCTCCATGTTGTCCCCTGAGCTTTCCTGCTGGAATGCCGTTGCGAGCACCTTCATGTTCTTGCGATGCTTCCACCTGTGCTTCCGTTTCTTGCGCTTCTCCCAAAGCTTGTCGTCCTCGTCAATGATGAGGTCAATGTTATGAGACTCTGGACACTTCACCCCTTTTGGACACCACCCATAGGCCTAGCAAGAAAGAGACAGGGGTCTGTAGCCTCCATCCTACTGGTTAAGACAGCAATCACCATAACGTGGAGTGGAGCTAATTATTCCTTTCCACTGAGGGCCTGTGAGGCTGGAGCAGGAGCAGTGTCCAGTTACAGCCCCCCAGCACACAGGAAAGATGCTGCCACACTGCACTGGTGCAGCACACAGCATATGGGCAGAGGCCAAGCAAGGTAGGTTCTGCCTGGAAAAGACAAGGCTAAGGGGGAGGGGGATATCTAATTGGTGTCTGCAGGTACCTACAACAGATGTTATGGGCAAAATGGAGCTAAACTCTTGTGAGAGCACAGGGAGAGGAAACCTGGCAACAGTCAGGGGAAATTATGACTAGAAAACATTTTTCATGTAGTGGTCAAGCACTGGAACAGGGACCTGGAGTAGTTTTTTAATCTTTGTCCTTAGACAATTTCAAAATTTACCAAACAAGGCTCTGAGCAAGACTCAGATGGTGGTTGGATGAGAAACTTCCAGAGATTTCCCTAACTTATGTTCTGTGACAGAATGTACAACATGTGGGAGAGCTCCTTTTCTCCATGAAGCACGTGAAGCCAGCTATGATCTCACCAGATGGGCTCTTGGCTGCTGTAGCTGCACAAGGACGAGCTCTTGTGGACCATCCTGTGCTACAGTGCCAGAAGCTGCAAACAGGTAATAATGTTTTATATCTAATGAAAGTAAAGGGAAGGGTAGAGGTGGCACTTCTCTCTTGTAGGACAAGCCATACTAAGGAAGAACTTGCAGCCTCCCCAAGACAGCAAGGGATACTGTAACTCTCTGTCTCACTGTTTAGGGCCATAGACTCTGTTGCAATCTTCCTAATGAAGCCTGTAGGATTCCCAACCTCCAAGCAGAGCACACTATTGCCCTGTCCACCATGAAGCCGCCTGAAGCTTGAAAATGTTCCTTGTACTATGAAGCAGGTGAGGGGGAGCTGCTTTTCTACAACTTCTGGCTCGGGCCACATGTGCTCCTTTCCATGGAGTCAGGAAGGGAGCGGGGATTTATGTTACTTACTGAAAACTTCTCACAGACAGGCACCTTGTTGCCCCCTGCAGCACTGCTGTGGCTGTCCTCCTCCAGAGAGCAGTAGCGGTAGTCGATGTAGCGGGACATGTCGGCGGGGTAATTGCAGAACTCCACCGTGAGGTGCTGCGCGCTCGACTCCCTCAGCTTGCAGTTCTCTCGCTTGCTGCAACGAGAGCAGCACAGTTACTGTGGGATGGGACCAGGGCATGGAGCACACACTGCCCTCCACCAACTCTCAACTCCGTGACTTTCCTGCTCCTGAGCTCCAGCCCCAGATGCTGGAAAGGAATTCAATCCCAGGAGAGCAACTTTAGTAAGTAGTTGTTTCTATGCTGGTTCAAAGGGGTTTTTTCTTATGCTGACATAGAGGAAGGGAAAGCAGCATCTCTGTTGAAGTTACAGGAGAAGGGGATGCAGTTTGGTATTTTAACTATAAAGGGCACTAAGTCATGTGTTTGTCTTCATAATGGTAATGGACAAGGAAAAGATGCCCCAAAATGAGGTACTGTGCAGATTGTCCAGCAGTCACCACCCAGGCAGGTTGAACCTGGACAATGCAGGCAACAAGGAAAGGGTTTTCATTTGATGAAAAAAAATCTGATCTCTGTTTTGTTCCAAGAGCTGGTTAAAAGGTCAAAACCTTTGGAAGGCTCTACCTAACAAGAACTGGGGTTAAAACATTTAAGACGTCAGCTTAGAAAGTTATTTTTATCTTGTCAAAACAAAGCACTCTCATGTTTTGAGAACAGCCATCTTGAATGTTTTCAGACCTGTCAAACTGGCATTTCCTGAGATAAAACAGTCACAAAAAGTAGCATTTCTCCTCCAAACAGAGCATGACTTAAGCTTTATGGAGATCCCAGGGGCTTTATCAGGGGCCAGGGGCTTGTTTAGATTGTGCGGGGCCTGCAGAATGTGGGGCCAGACTGCAAAGCACAGATGTGTGTCCTGAACAAGAGCACAACCCTTACTTGGAAGGAAGTGATGGGAGTCAGAGTGGGCCATGGGCATCTTGTGTGCAGGATGAGTGACAGAGCTGGTCAGTGTCAAGGAGTGCAGGGAGCATCCATCCTTTAACTGCAGTGTCCCTCACAAAACAGAATTATAATTAGGAGACCTGCAGGACAGCCCTGGTTTCTTTTCTGTGCGATGTCCTGCCATGACCCCGTGGCACTGCTGGACCAGAGCCAGGCAGTGACACAATTAGATCTCAGACCAGGCCACTGTGGTCAGTCTTCTACTGGCACCAGTTCTGAAGTTCTCTTTCAGCTGTTGCCCACCAAACAGGTAAGGCCTATTAAAAACAAAGCCACTCTAGAAACAGAAAAAGCACAGGGCAGAGTCACCTGAAAAGCACCTTCAGTCAGTGGGACAGTGAAAGGACACAGCCCCCTTGCCCGGAAAAACACACACACTGACTCTGTAAGCTCTGAGTACCAGCGTGCTGCTCACCACTTCTTGTAGGCGTACTCCAAGTAGGAGGCTACAAAGCGTGTCTCAAACTCCGAGGCGTACTTGGTGTCGTATATTCCTGCCGGGAACATCTCGGAGAGGTCGGCGGTGAAGGTGCCCAGGTTCTCCGGGAGGTGGGCGTAGAAGCACTGGTACAGGAACACCAGGTCGATCAGGCCATTGTGGAGGATCAGCGGCTTCTTGGCCCGGATGAGCTCCAGGAACAGCGTCCGAACACTCAGGCTCTGGCTCTCGTTGCCCTGCACGAGGGAGGATCCGTCAGTGAGCCTGGGCACCCTGACTGGCTGTCACCCTGGAGAGCCCTCAGAGCGTGCTGCCCACAGCTGTGACTTACTCTGAACAGAGACACAAACGTTTGGAAAAGCAACTGCAAGCAGTGGGTTTAAAGCAGCAGGGAGGTGAAAGGGATAATGCTGCAGGCAGGAGCCCAGGGTGTGCCCACCTTCACGCAGGAGCAGGGGAAGCCAGCACATCCCCAGAACCGTGGAGCAGAGCAGGCTGAGGTGTCTGAGAGGGAGTGGCTTTGTACCTTGTCGTTGCCCTTGTGGTAAGGGATCCCCTGGGAGTACTGCTTGTTGAAGTCGAAGCCGTGCTGCACCAGGAACTGCACTGACTGGGGCTCGACCACATAATCCTCGGTGCAGAGCAGCGTGAGGTTGTAGATCTGGCACAGGTACGTGTTCTCAGACTGCACAAGGAGAGGGGCAAAGAGCCCAGGGACACCTGTCAGGGGGAGCTGCCGAACCAGCCGGGACAATTCCACGGGAGTTCCATCTCCCAGCACGTCCCCGTCTCCCGACACCGACCAAGACGAAACGGCCGACCCACGGTTCGCACACGCACCTTCTCCGGGAGCTGCTTGAAACAGGCGACGCCGAGGGACAGGACAGAGCGTGTCCTGGCGGCGCTGCAGACGGCTTTGTAGCGCTCCTCGATGCACCTGGCGACGGGAGAACGGGCCATGACGGCTGCGGCCTGCCGGTACTCCGGGGAGAGGGCACCGCGCAGCCGGTACCGAGAAACGCACCCCCCGCCCCACCGGGCACTCACGGGCTCAGCAGCAACTTCCTGGCGCCGAGGCCGCTCAGCTCCTGCGGGGAGACAGACACCGTCAGCGGCTCCCCGGGACCGGCCGCGCCCCTCCCCGCCGCCGCCGCCCCCACCCGGCCTCACCGTGTCCACGGCCACGAAGGTGGCGGAGCGCAGCGCCAGCACCATGGACGGCCACAGCTCCGCCAGGTTGTCGCTCTGCACGTCCACCACCGGCACCCGCGCCGGGCCCGCCATGGCCGCGCCCGCACGGGGCCTCCGCCGCCCCGCCTGCCCGCCGCCTGCCCGCCGCGGGCCCCGCACGCCTTGCCCGCTCCGCGCCCAGCGCCGCCCGCCCTCGCGGCCGGCCCGGCTTCTGCCGGCCCCGGTGGGGTTTTTTACCGTTCTCAAAATCCGTTTTCAACCGAAATTTGGAATTAAGTCAACAGGCGTTTTGCTGGAACACTTCCTTTGGGTCCTTCCCGAGCGGCCGCTCGGACCGGCGGGAGCGGGGGCGGGCCCCTTTTGCTCCCTGCTTGCTGATTGGCTCCAGCGCGCCGGGAGGCCCCGCCCCTCAGTCTTGCGTTCTGTGGGAGGGCGGGTACGAGCCCGCCCCGCGCACTTCCCTTCGATTGGCTGGCGAGAGGCGGTGGGCGGGGCCCATCGCTCTGATTGGCCGTGGCGCGGGGGTGGGGCGGGACAGGTTTTCCCGGGAAAGCGCGCGCGGCGGCGGGAGCGGCGGCGCCATGAGCCCCGCGCGGGGCCGGGCGGCGGCGGCGGCCATGGCCGGGGCGCTCCGGCGGAGCGGCGGGAGCGCGGCCCCGCCCCGGGGGCGGAGCAGGAAGCGTGCATCGCCCCGCGGAGGTGCCCGGCAGCGGGAGGGCTGAGGGAGCGTGGGGTGTTCTCTCCGGTGCTTGCTGGGTCCGGGTAAAGCCCGGTACTCGGTGCGCGTCCACCCGGTAGCGGCTCGGTCGGGCTCCCGCCTCTGCTGTGGCTGACCCCGCAGCCCTTCGCCGTCTCCTGCCGTGCGCTGACCCCGCGCCGCTCTCCTGGCAGGGGCCCCGGCTGCAGCGCCCGCTCCGCCGCCCGCCCGGCATCTCTTCAGCGATCCGGCTGAGGTCGAGGCCCTGCGCCGCAATCTGCTCGCCTGGTACGACCGATGCAAGCGGGACCTTCCCTGGAGGGCGCTGGTAAGGGGAGACATCGGGAAACAGGGGTGGCGAACTACTTACTGTGCCTTAAGGGAGCCTGGCTGATGTGACCGCGGTGTTTTTCCTTGTGTCGTGCATCCCCACCTTCATGGAAGTGCTCCCAGCTGGTCGTGGCTGTGTTGTGGTGGGTGGTCTGGAGCCAATCCCTAGGTATGAAAAGTAAAAGCAGGGCACGCTTCTCAAATGTAACCTTCAGGAGGAGTACTTATCTCTGGCAAGGTTAGTCTGGCTGTGTTTTGATCCTGTTTCATTCCTGCCTCTATGACACCCTGTAGCAGCGAGTGCTGCATGGAGAAGGTTTCTCATGTATTTGTTTCAAGCCAGCTGGACATTTTCTTAGATCTCCTGCCTGTTCTGTGCTCAGACTGGCAGCAATGGCTTGAGAGTCACTGTGGTGCTGAGGGTGGGCATCAGCTTTACAGCAACGTCTGAAGGGTGGGAACTGCACAGCCCCTCTGTGGGATTTACATCTGCCTCCAATTGCTTTCTGTGCAGGTAGGCTGAGGTATGGGATAGCTCTCTGTGGGATTTTTAGCCTCATAAGTAATTCTTCATGTGGGATTTCATCAGCAAGAAGATGCTTTGGCTGTCACATGATTAACCCAAACTCAGAGCTTCTGAGTGCTGGGGGGAATTTTTTTTTTACTTTCAGATTCCATTGCAGTGTTCCAAGCACACCATGGATTGTTCTATTTTACACGCAGGCCCCTCTGCAGTGGGGTCTGTGTCACCTTGTTCCTCACACTTCACCTTCTTTCCCTTGCAGGCAGCGGCGGAGCCGGACGCCGACAGACGGGGATATGCAGGTGAGGAGCAGGGCTGGCTCTGGGAGATGTGGCTTCGTGTGCCATCCTTGGAACAAGCTGCCTGAAGTGGCCATCAGAGCCATTGATCCCCCTTGCAAGGCACTGGGGGGTTGGAGAACCCACCTTGGGCCTGGGGGAGCCCCTGTGGGGAAGGTGAGGGCTGGGAGGGTGTCCCATGAGCCAGATGCTGGGCAGGGTTTGCAGCCAGTGCTAACGTGGCCACAGCACGAGGTGTGGGTGGCCTTGGTGCCTGTGCTGTGAGCCCTGCCCTGCTCCCTGCAGTGTGGGTGTCCGAGATCATGCTCCAGCAGACACAGGTGGCTACGGTGATCGACTACTACACCCGCTGGATGCAGGTGACTGCTCCTTACACAGTGCTGTGCCCACAGCCCGCCCCTTTTGGAGGGGGCAGCCTGCCTGTGGCAGATCCCTGACTTGTCCCTTACCCTCTGTCCTGCAGAAGTGGCCAACGCTGCAGGCTCTGGCACAGGCGTCCCTGGAGGTGAGGCTGCTGGGACCGGGTTCTTTAGCTACCCTGTGGCAGAAAGATTAACATTAACACTCTCCATTAACACCCTGCTGTGTCTTTCTGAGCAGGAGGTGAACGAGCTGTGGGCTGGGCTTGGCTACTACTCCAGAGGGAAGCGTCTGCAGGAAGCAGCAAGGAAGGTGCTGGCATTTCCAAAGCCCTCTGTGGCTGCTGGGCTGGTGCTGGCTCATGTCTGCCCTGCCTTGCTGGGGCTGTGCTGCTGGCACAAGGCTGCAGAGGCTGGGATCCCAGCTTCCCACGGGCAAAATGGGTTCCTGCACACGCCCACCCCAGCTGCTTCCCTGAGCTTGGCCCCTTCCCTGCCAGGTGGTGTCCGAGCTGGCTGGCAGGATGCCCAGGAGGGCTGAGGAGCTGCAGAAGCTGCTGCCGGGCGTGGGCCGCTACACGGCGGGAGCCATCGCGTCCATCTCGTACGGACAGGTGAGAGCTGCTGACGGTGGGCACGTCCCCCTCACTGCCCAGCCCCGCTCCTGGCAGCTCCTGCTGCTGGGCCTCACAAGCCAAGGGTCCCCAGGGTTGTGCTTGGCTCTCCCCCCGCTTTGGGATGCTCACAGCCCCCACCCAGCCTGACCTGTGGGTTGGCCTCGTGTGTGTCCCTCTCCATGCTGGGAGCATCCCAGCTCCCTTCTTTGTCCGGAGCACATCCCAGCATGGTAATGGCAGCTCCTGGTGCCAGGCTACAGGAGTTGTGGATGGCAATGTGATCCGGGTCCTGTGCCGCCTGCGATGCATCGGTGCCGACTCCAGCAGCCCGGCCGTCATTGACCGCCTCTGGTAAGGGAATGCTCTGTCCTGGAGCTGTGCTGAGTGTGGCTGAAGGCAGGATCACCCAGGAGCCTTGGGGAGCTGAGACTGTGGAGGGAGGCAAGTGTGGAGTATGGGAACTCTTGGGAAGCTGGTGCTGCTGGGAGTAGTGGGGAAAGGAGCTGTGTTGCCTGTGCCTACCTAGGAGCTTCCCCCGGACAGGCAGGAGGCAGGCAAAGGTCCTGGCATGCTCTCCCCAGAGATCCCCGTGCCTCTCACTGCCCTTTGTCCAGGGACATGGCCAATGTGCTGGTGGACAGGAGTCGCCCAGGGGATTTTAACCAAGCCTTGATGGAGCTGGGGGCAACTGTGTGTGTGCCCAAGTCCCCACTGTGTGGGGAGTGCCCGGTGAAGCAGCACTGCCAAGCATGGCGCAGAGTAAGTGTGGCCCCAAGGGTTGGCCATGCCTGGGACAAGGTGGGCTGGTGGATGAGCCCATCCTCACTTCTGTTTGCCCTTGCAGGTGGAGAAGGAGCAGGCCTTTGCCTCTCAGAAGCTGTTTGGAAAAGCGCCCCCAGTGCCTGATGTTGAGGACTGTGGTAAGCATGAGGGGAGATCCCTGTTGTAGCTCCAGGTCTGAGCCCTGCAGCAACTGTTACACTGGTGCTTGCAGGTGTTGGGGACTGTCCCCTGTGCCCCCCAGCCACGGAGCCGTGGGACAGCAGCCTGGGGGTGACCAACTTTCCCCGGAAAGCAGCAAAGAAGCCGCCACGGGCGATGCGAACAGCCACGTGTGTGCTGGAGAGGAGGGGCTGCCACGGGGCCCCAGAATACCTCATTGTGCAGAGACCCAGCTCAGGTAATGGGGCTGGGAAGGGGGGATGAAGGCACCACACAGCCCCTTCCCACCTGCATGAGGGATAGAGGAGAGGCTTTGGTTGCTGGGGTAGGGAAAGGAGCCCTTTGGGGCTGTGATGAGGCTCAGTGTCCCTGGATGTGTCCCTTGCTGTCTCACATTTCTGTCATGCCTCCTTCCCAGGTCTCCTGGCTGGACTCTGGGAGTTCCCAAGTGTCCCACTGGCTCAAGATCTGCAGGAGGAGAAGGAGAGGGAGGAGCTGGCTGATCACCTCCAGGCCTGGATGGGGCAGCCCGTGGCAGCAAAAGGTCTGCAGTTTATTGGAGAGGTGAGCCTGGAGCTGGAGGGATGCAGTGAGTCCCTGTGCTCAGCCATGGGGATGTAGCACACAGGAGAAAGGTGTCCCTTCCCCACTGTCACCCCTCCCAAGCTCTGCCCCACTGCTCAGGACCCTGGCAGCCTCAGTGCACTTTGCATCCCCCATTGCCTGCCAGCTGCCCGTCCCATGTGTCTTTCTGTCCCCTCACAGGTCATCCACATCTTCTCCCACATCCACCAGACTTATGTGGTCTACTCCCTGCACCTAGATGGGGATGTGACCCTGGACCCTGCCTTGTCCCCATCCCGCTGGGTGACAGAGCACGAGTTCCATGCCTCGGCCGTGTCCACAGCCATGAAGAAGGTATGGGGGGCACTTGGGCCTTTCCTCCCTTCCCTCAGTTATCTGGGGAAAACCCCTGGCATCCCCTCAACTTCTCTGGGCTCTCTTGTTCTTCCTCCAGGTGCTGAAAGCTCACGAGAAGCAGTGCAGGAAGGAGAGCAGGCCTGTCAAGGTGAGCAGTGCTCCAGGGTGCCTGGGGCCCCAGTGCTGTGGGACAGCCTCTGGTGTGCTGTGCTGAAGGTGCCCTGGGGTTTGGGATCAGGCCAAGGAGCATCCCCAGCCTGTGGCCATCCCCTGACTGTCACTGCCTCTGGGTGTCCCCAGAGGGATCCCTGGAGCCCCTGGGGGCCCCTGGGGTCTGGCTGAGCCCTGCTGTGCCTCCTGCAGGGCTCCAAGCGGAAGGCCAAGGCACCGGGAGCAGGCAGCCCCTGCCCTGGGACACAGCTCTCCCTCCGCGCCTTTCTCCGGGCACCGACAGCCCCGTGAGGGCACCAACCTTCCTCATCTGAGACACCAGAGGAAGCCCTTGCTGGGGTCAGCGCTGTCCCTGTGCTGTAGCAAGCCCAGGACATGGCACTACAATGGCCTCTCACTATTCCTTTCCCCCATGGGCATTGTGCCTGGATGCGGCCACTGGTTCTGGATTAATCCTGGAGCCAGACCTGACCTCCCTTCTTTGCTGGAGCGCTCCTGGGGCTACTCAGCCCTGTACTGCCACCACTTTGGCACTGTGGACTCATGGCAGCAGGGCTTTCTCTCCAGCAGTGGGAAGGCTGTGGCCACACGGCCCCTGCAGCCCTGTCCCCTGCCTGCATCTCATGCCCCTGTCAGTGACTGGGGATGCTGCTGTGCCCTCCCTTGTTTTTACTGGACCTGAAAATAAATCTCAAGTGTGTGGGTTTTTTAAGTGACTGTCTGTTGCACTGTGCTAAACTGGGGGTGTTGCGCAGCCTGTGTTGGAATGTAAAGATAGCCAACATTAGATCTGAGCTGGAAAGAGCAGGAATTTCTTCATTAATGCACCCAAGAAATGGCCATTTCATCCTCACCTGGCACTCAGCACGTCTTAAATAGGAGGATTAAAAACCCAAAGCAGTGCCTATAAGTTAATTCTTTAATTGAGAGGAGGAAGAGGCCACCACTCACCCTGCAGGGCTGGTCATGCTGTGGGTGGTAACTGCCAGTAAGTGGTCATAATCCAGGGCCTCTGGATTATCCACTCCCCTCAGGCAGCCCCTCATCTCTCTGTGTTTGGAGTGTTTCTGTGCCAGCACGCTCTTGGCCATGCTCCAGGTTCAAGTCTCAATAAATTAAGCTGAAACTAAGGCAGGAAGTTCTTTACATGTGGTTGATAAATCACTGGGGAACCATGGTCAGGGGAGAAATCCCAGCCATCCTGGGGCATGGTCACACCCCTGCTGGACTCAGCCCTGAGCGTCTTGCTCCCACTGGAGCTGGGTTGGCTCTGGATTGATCTGGAGCCACCCCTTGGTCCCTGCCCATGGGCCATGCCAGGGATGGGATCTCTACGGTCCTTGCCCCAGCGTTGGAGTGGAGCAGCTGGGGAGCTGGGGGAGGAGGACTGCCATGTTGCACTACTGCTGCTGGTCCATGTAGAGCTGCACAGCTTTCCACAGCGCCCGGATATTTCCCTCCCCAAAGCCGGGCGCTCCCCGACGGTCAATGAGCTCCAGGAAGAAGGTCTCCTCCGAGAAGATGGGATGGGTGAAGATCTGCATCAAATATTCCCGAGAGGGGCTCTCTGTGGCATCAGTGCCCGGCTGGCCCTTGTCCCCAGGCACTGTGGTGTCCAGGAGGATGCCAAGCTCTGCCAGCATGTGGGGGTCCTGCCCAGCTCCTCGGATCTCCTCTGCTTTTCCCCCCTGGCTGTAATACGTGGGGGGCGGTGTGAAGAACCGTGCCCCCCGCTGCTGCAGAGCCCTGGTCGTGCTGACAATGTCAGTGGTGCAGAGGCCGACGTGCTGGATCCCAGCCCCGCCATGCTGCTCCAGGAACGTGTCGACCTGGTTGGTGCCATTCTGGGAGAGGGACTCGGCAAAGACCAGCTTGCAGCCGTGGGCTGGGGTGCCCTGGGTGCTCTGCAGTGCGAGGAGCAGCATGCCCACCCCCTGCCCCCCCAGCACGTACCCCTCAGCCGGCCTTTCCTGGGGGTTCAGCAGGAAGCGGTGGAAGCCGAAGCAGCGCTGGTACCAGTCCAGAGCCGCCCGGGCCCCACCCCGGGGGCACACGTACGTGATGTGGTCAAAGTGAGTGATCCTGATCCCATCCCCTGTGGCTGAGGGGGCTCCTTGGATGGGCTGGAAGCCCGGCAGGAAGAGTCCCCGGTAAGAGGATCGGTCCAAAAGGGTGTGGCTGATGTTGCCCACCACAGAGCTCACCACGCCGTAGGTGACAGAACCACCCTCATCGCTCAGCTCAGTGGGGGGCACCAGCAAGGAGCATCCCTGGCTCTGCAGCTGCTTGCAGAGCCCCGGCACATCATCCACCTCGAAGCAGACGTTGGAGGCTGTGCCCAGGGTGGGCTGGGGATCTACGTCATAGAGGAAGTCGTGGGATGAGGTGAATTCCCGTGCAGGCGCCAGGCGCTCGTTGATGAGGAAGATGGCAGATTCCCGTCGCAGGGCCAGCTGCCGGACACGCGGCGTCTCCCGCACGGCCACCGGCTGGAAGCGAAAGGTGTTGGCCAGGTGCTGGCCCCAGCCCTGCCTGTAGGGCAGGTGGAGGGAGATGAAGCAGGGGCGGCTCAGCGAGGCTGCCATGGCTGGGCAGGCTGTGGGGAGGATGCAGGGGGTCAGGGAGGCTGCGGGCCCTGGGGAAAAGCCTTTCCCCCGCCTTGCACAGAGCCCACCTGTGTTTGCAATCACACATGCATATGGGTGTAAACTCGCACCTTTTAAATGTGTGATTTTAAATAAGTGGGTCTTAGGAGCCAGTGTGCACTGTGAAAGGGCACCCACCTTCGGGACCAGCTACAAAGAGCTGCCCAAGGATGCCAAGTCCTCCTGCCAGCCTTCCACTCTGCTGCCCTGCCCCATGCTTGAGATTCCAGAGCAGGAAAGCCCCAAGCCCTGGATGCAGCCCCGTGGGTCCCCTCTGCAGCCATGTGTCCTTTGGGAGTGCCGCAGGGAGGTCAGTGGGGATTCCCAGTGGAGGAGGTGTGCTGCATGTGTAAGCAAGATTATGGGGACAAGGGTTATGGTGGGAATGTCCTGTACCAGGAACATGGACTGGTAAACACAGAGCAACACACTGGTTACAGCTAAAACGCTCCTGTGCTGCCCCAGCGCCTGTCAGGTGTGTCCCACCAGTGGAGGGGAGCAGTGGGGTCATGACAGGCTGATGTGCCCTTCCCCTCCCCAACAAAGACAGCGTGGAGCTACCATGCTCCCTGCTACAGCTCGGGAACCACGACATTGCCCTCGGGGCACAGAGGAGGGATACTTCGGGAAAGTGACCTTCCTCCCAGATATCTGTGAATATCCCCTGCTCAAGGGGAAAAACAGATCTGCCCAAAACCCCAATCGGAATCACCTCTCCAGAGCACCCACTGAGACATCCTGATCCCATGGCATGCACCAGCCGCTCTGGCCAGTCCTCACAGGTGTGCATTGGGCTGGGGGCACACACCTGCTCCAATATTCCCTTTCCCCTGCCCGCCTGAAGGGGCTGTGTGCACCGAGCTCTCCATGCTCCTTCCCACCAGCCCGGAGCTGAGGGACCGCGTGGACCCGGCGAGCACATGGGCAGGGGCCGGCGCTCCTTCCCCCCGGCCCCGCTCCCCGCTGCGCCCCGCGGCACCGGCTCGGTCCCCGCTCCGCTCCCGCCGGCCCCGCTCCCCGCGCCCGCCCCGCCACCCCCGTGCCCGCGGGCCCCGCTCGCCCTCGGGCTGCGGCTCACCGGGGTCAAGGCTGCGGGCGAAGGGGACGGCGGGCAGCGCCGGCGGGGGCGGTTCAGTTCGCTCCGCCCCGGCATGCACCAGGCCCGGCCCTGCCCGGGGCCTGCGGAGCGGCCGCGGGAGCGCTCCCGGCGGGGAGCGGCGCGATCGGCCCGGGCAGGGACGGGGCCGGCACACGGAGACCGCGCTGCCCGCCGCGGGGCCGCGGTTTGCGGGCCTAAAGCCGCCCAGGCTGGAAACCGCAGGCACCGCGGCGCGGGATGAGCCGAGGGGAAAAGGGAAGCGCCTGCCAGGCGGTGGCCTGGGCTCCCTGGAGCACAGCTGGTGTGTGTGCCGGGTCATTCCCTGCCAGCCCGAGTCCCGGGACATGAACTGGGGAAACGTGTCCCTGCGCAGTGCTGGGCGCTTCACGGTGTCCGGGGTACCCGGTGGGGATTTGGGGGGAGCAGCGTGCGGGTGGGGGGTGACAGCTGCGGAAGGTCACAGGGTGTCAGTCACAGGGACTGCTCACCAGCCCAGCCCACGGCCCCACATCCTTGCAGACACCGCTGGGCCTCTCAAGCCCCTCAGCAGCGATCCCCTCTCCCCCTGCTGTTTTCAGATGAATCCCCATTCTATGTGTGTCTGGGATCATGTTCTGCCCCCGCTGTGACTGTGGCTGCTTGCCCTTCCCTCCCTTATCATGTTTTTGTACAGATCCCAGGTACAATAAACTGCTCAAATATTTGCAGAGATGTCCTTGTGCTGCCAGAGTGGTGAGCTCCTCTTGTTTGGTTGGGGGGTGGAATCCAGTGTCGCTGTGATTTCCCAAGGAAACACCGACCACAGCCCCATCAGTGTGGGGCCGGACAGGAGGCATGGAACTGGACACTGGGGAGTTGCTCTGGGGCCGAGCTTGGCCTGAGAACAGCCATGGCCACAACAGAACAACTCGGCTTTGGAGGTGACACCGCACCGGGCAGGGAGCTCCAGCATCCTGCTGTGTATGGGAGGCACCATCATTTTGGCTGCAGGAAGCAGAGACGGCACTGGTGGCTCCTGTGGCACCTCGTGCAGGGATGGCACTGTTGGAGGTCACCCCACAGCCCCTCCTTCGGTGTGAGCAGTGGCCTTGGCAAGGCCCCCAGCCCTCCTGTGCCTGCGAGGTTTGGAGCGCTGTGTCCCTCTGTTCCCTGCAGCACCGCCTGTCACCTCTGGCGCCAGCCCCGCACCAGGCACCGCTTTGCTCCGGCACGGCTCGGGCTGGGCTGTGGCAGCAGCGCCCCGAGGCCACATGGCACCGACGGGGACAGTGCCTGCCTTGTCGCTGTCCCCTCGAGGCAGGCGGTGGTGGCCGGGGCGCAGTCCCCGCTCCAGCCAGGCTCTTCTCCTCCCTCCGGGGCGGGGAGAGTGGTCAGGAGATAAAAGGGGGACCGGGGCCAGCTGGAAGTTGCTGAAAGCTGCTGGGGCCGGGAGCGAGGGAGGACGGCAGCGAGGAGAAGCGCGGTATCGAGGGCTCGTTCTCGCGGGGAGAGGGCTGGGGAGTGGGGGCACATCCACCCTGACCAATCCTGCATCTCCCTGCTCCCTCCCCAGACCATCCCCTCCTGACCCATATCATCCCCCTTGCCCATTATGTGTGCTGGATATTAGAGGGATGGGGAATATCTTGGGGTGGGCAGAGTTATGGGGCTGTTGGAGGACGGGGCTTCAGGCAGATTTTGGAAGACTCAAGGCTTTAAAGGCTCTGTGTACCCCCAAAGCACTTTGTGGGGCACCAAGGACTCTCAAGGTGACCTGAAGGTGAAACCATCTCTGTCCCAGTGACTGCTCACTGGCAGCTGAGATGATGAGGGCTGTATCCCTGCTCCCTTCCAGGGCAAGGACAGACACCTCTCTGGGGCTGGGTTTGTTTTGTGGGATCAAAGAAATGGAGAAGGCCTATGGGAGGAGGAGCACCTTCATCTCTTGAGATATGGGAGTGGGCGTTCACTGCCAGGGGAGAGCAGGATGTTGTGGCACTGGGTGCCCACAAAAGACAGTAGCAAGGAGCCCAATAGCCCCCCTTGTCCCCCTTTCTTTGTCTCCTGGGATGGGGGTTGTGGCTCCCAGTGCCAGGATCAGGCCAACACTGCCCCCAGCCCTTGTCTGCCCTGGAGCTGGCTGCAGGGGGATTTTTTTGGGGTGTAGTGGATCTGGGAGGAGGGTAACACCCCGTGTACCCCTGCCAGGGCCGGGGTCCAGGATGGGGCTGCTGGTGCTGGCCCTGGCCACCTGGCTGGGGCTGGGGCTGGCCTCGGCCTCCGAGGAGCCGGCCAACAGCAGCCGGATCTGCCAGGAGGCACCGGCATGGACCATCAATGGCTCGAGCCCCATGGAGGGGGCGGCAGGGCAGGTGACGGTGGTGGCCCTGCTGAAGGCCAGCTGACAGTTCTGCCTGAGGCAGGCCCACAGGTGAGCCCCGCTCCCCTTCCCACAGCAATCCCCGGCACCTCGGGGCCGTAGGGCGGCCCCTGCCCGGCAGCCCCTCCCAGCGCCTCCCGTCCGCAGCCTCGGGGGCCTGCGGGAGCGGCTGGCCCGGCAGGGCATGGCCGAGGTTCGCTACATGATCGTCAACGAGAAGGCGCCGCTGTCCCGCGCCATGCTGCCCGAGCTGCGGCGCCATGCCCCGCCCGGCGTGCCCGTGCTCCAGCCCGAGCAGGAGGACCCCGACGTCTGGCAGGTCCTGGGGGGTGACAAGGACGACTTTCTTGTTTATGACCGGTGAGTGTCCCTCGATTCGCCTGAGGCTTTGCTGGGTGTTACAGAGCGTTTGATGGATCCCCTCTCGTGGCTGGGCTGGGGGTGTTCCAGCCCCCATCTTGAGCCAGGCCATGACTTCTCCCCTCAGGTGCGGCCGCCTGGCTTTCCACATCCAGTTGCCCTTCAGCTTCCTCCACTTCCCCTATGTGGAGGCAGCCATCCGCTCCAGCCACGTCAAGGACTTCTGTGGCAACTGCTCCCTCTACCCCAACACCACCCAGGAGGTAAGAGCTGGAATGCTCACTGGAGCCGGGATCCCTGCTGTCCTTGGCACTGCACATCAGCAAGAACAATCTTATCTCCATGCTGGGGATGGGCTCAGGGTTGGCAGCTGCCCTCAGATGTGTTTGAGAGGGAAGGTGATGGAAGGTCTGGAATAAGGGCACTTAAATAGGTCAGAGCTTTCCTGTTGAAAAGGAATTGACTAAAGGGGTCATACCCCATGTCTGGGAATGCTAACTAGGACTGTTCCCATATAAGAAAGGGCAGGCAGTGGATGCAGAGGTGGCAAGCTCAGAGCAAAGAAAAGGCTGTAGCTCTGAGCTTGGCAGGCGATTAGTCACTTCCCAGGAGAAAAGTACATCCAGAAATACTGAATGCAAATTCCTGTTTCTGGACCACAGACAGCTTGAGCCAAAGGCACAAGTGTAAAGGCTTGTGCCCTGTGTGCTCCAGCCTCTCCTGTCCTCCCTGTGCCCTGGGTCAGGGCTGGAGAGCATTTGCTCTGACCCACAGTTTTCTGTTTGATGAATGCTGCTCTTCCTTCTTCCCGGTTCACAGCTGTGCTCCCAGGCTTTCTGCAGGGCTCTGTGGGCTTTCCCATACCACACCAGCCCTTGTGTTACTTTCCTCAGGCTAACAGCACCATGGAGGGCCCTGCAACCCCGAGCTCCCTTCCTGAACACGAGGGGATGGAGTCAGAGACCCCTGTCCACCAGCACAAGCCCCTCCATCCTCACCACCATCACGAGGTCAACAGCGAGAGAGACACAAACCCAGCTGAGGACCACAAACCTGCTACCCATGCTCACCACCACCACGGAGACCATGGCCAGCTCCATCACAAGGAGAAGAAACAGAAGGAGGAGGATGGGCATTAAAGCAGGCTGGGCAGCCTTGCAGAACCCAGTAGTGTGCAGACGACCCCACCTCACTTCACAGAGGCATGGAAGGACTTGCTTTGGGCTGCTGGTCACCAGCAGTGCTGGTTTAACAACTCTCTCCAGCAAACCCCATGTGGGTTGCCCTCCTACGCTCTGATAGGGATGGAAATTCCCCTTGGACCCTGCTCAGTGCTGCATTTTCAGCCCCAGGGCTCAGTTCTGAGCCTTCATCTGCCCCTGCCCGCCTTTCTGTGCTCAATGAAGCCCGCTGTGCAAACCAGGAGGTCCCTGGTCACTGCTGGCTGACACTGCACAGGGCAGCAGGGCAGGGTGGAGGGGCCAGAGCTGGGGTGGGAGCAGCACTGCTGGTATCCTCTGGCCATCCAGACACCCCTGGGTGTGCAGGAATCCCTGGGTCTCCTGGCCAGGGAGCGAGGGGAGGGACAGCGTGTGCCCCCCAGGACGCGGTCCCAGGGAGGAGCGGTGGATGTGGCGGCTCCCCGCGGTCCGAAGCCGGTCCCCCCGGCTGTGCCGTCCTGGGCGCCCCCGGACCGTGCGCACGGGTATGTGCAGTGGTGCTGGGTGGCCGCAAGATGGTGGCCTTGTCCCCTCTTGGAGACCCAGGGGCTGGATCCGATGGGCGCAGCTCGGGGAGGGCAGGGTGGGGATCCTGAGGTCTTTGCTGCGGGTAAGCGAGGTGGGAGGGCAGCGTGGATATGCGGAGTGCGAATAAAACCTCTGTGAAGTGACCGCTGCTCAGTTTGGCCTCTGGTGGCCCCGGGGAAAAGGGAGAGGCGTCTTGCTCAGCGCTGGTCTGTGCCCTGGGCACAGGGAGGGACACAGGGCTGGATGCAGACCCCAAGATGCAGCAGCCAGGGATGGTTTACATCCCCTGAGCAGGAGCTGGAGGTACAGGGGTTCAAGACTGAAGAGAAGTCTTCCTCAAGAGAAGACCCCATCTCTTCCTGTCTTCTGGCTGCCTCCCAGGATGGGAGTCCAGGACATTAACACTGCGCTGCTTGGAGGGTGTTTGGCTCGGCACCTCCATGCCTGGCTTGTAGGTGTGATGTTGGGGTGCCTGCCCCAAGCTGCTGCTGCTTCCCACATGCACTCCAAAGTCACCATGGGCATCTTGTCCCCAGCGCAGTTCCCATTGCAGGCACATTGTGGGGCTCCCCAGGCTCAGGCAGGTGGGTGCTGTGCCCCTGGCAGGCACTCATGCCTGTCTCTGCCCTTTATCCAGCTCCATCCATCATCCCACACAGCCCTGCTCAATGCCTTTCCAGGCCTTGCAGCCTGAGTGGGGAGCAGAGAGATGATTTTCTGCTCGGTGTTTTCATCATGCTGTGTTCCAATGCTGGGTTTCTGCACCCTGTCTCTGCTGGAGGATGCTCTGCACAGTGACTGGGACAAGAACCAGTGTGAAAAGGAGCTGTTCCTCACAGGGGTGAGAGCAATGGGATCAGATGTGTCTTTCTTACCAGCCAGGCTCTCCCACAGTGTGCTGGCTGAGACCCTGCTCCCCCTCCTCCATCTCTCCTCCCCCTTCCTCCTCTACCTGCTCCCAGTAGCCTGCAAGGGCACCTCTGTCTGCTGCTCCTGCCATCAATATTGAGGTTATCTTTTTCTTCTGGCAGCTGCTGTAATTGAAACAAAGCAGGCCGGGCCTCACGGGCTCGGCTCCTCTCGCTCATTTTGCTGGTGCTGCTGAGACAACTAATTCATCTTATCGATGCATGGCTGGCCTCTTTTCCAACCAGACCCAGGCAGAGTGGTCTCCCTGCCACAGCTGCTAGGAGCAGACTGTGTTCCTGTGGCCTGCTGCTGGGTGCTGCTCTCATCCAGCCCCTGGTCCTTGGCTTGCCTCAGCTGGGTGCTGGCCACCAACAGAAGATGCCAGAGGAGCCAATCAGGGAAAGAGGTGCAGATTGGAAGGATGCTGATTACTTTCATCTCTTTCTTTTGCCTTCTGATGCATTATCAGCACTTGTATTAAATTCCATATCCTTTCCTTGTGCAGCTCCTAAAGGTGTCCCTGCCAAGGAGGTGACAGGTGATGAGTGGGGCATACATGGATTTGCATTCCCTCACTGATGACCAGTGCTGCAATTAGCCATGGCAGAGAGGGGGATCCCATCTGGTGCTGGGTGTGTAGTCCACTGCAACAGCTACCACTTGGTTACCTCCCAGCAGACAAATTTCTGGCCCTGAAAGCTTGGGTGGGCATTTTGCTCTGGGTAGAGGCATTGAGGTGTGGGAAAGAGCTGTCACATTGTTTGGATGAAGTCCTACATGACTGAGTAGGGGCAAGGCTTTAGGGTGAAACTGATCCTATTCCATATATTACTGTCCAAAGACCTAAAGGGTTTGGGGTGCCACACTTGGGGCCCCTGTGACAGGATTCACCCCTGAAAGATGCCAGAAACCTGGAGCTCTGCAAATCCTGTGTCAGTGTCTGTACTCCTGCGATGCTGAGGGAGAGCTTTGCTCTGGGTGGGGTGGAGAGGGGTTTTGGGGGAGGAAGCAGGCTCTGTACATCACCAATGTCTTGGAGAGTGATGGTGTAAGTAGAGTTAGAGAGCTCCAAGGAATCCTCACCTGTTGGGGGGCTGGCTCAGCTAGGGGCCAAGGGCCAGGAACAAGGGCTGACTCAGGTTCTAGCAGTCCTTGGTACCCTGTTATCTGAGCCTGTGCCACCACCCTGGAGGAGGGTGCACCATGGTACCCTGGTACCCATGGCTGTGCCACCACCCCAGGGGAGGACAGATGTCAGTTTGATGTCACATGAAGCCTTGGCCCTGTGTGCTGCTCCTGCCGAGGGCTGGGCAGATCCTCTCGGGAAAGGAGGAACAGCCAGTCCTGATGTCGACAGAGGCCTCTTGTGCAGCGATGCTGTGTCAAGAAGAGGAATGGGTCCCTCCTCCTCCGCCCATTCATCTGGCAGCCGGGGCTGGCGTGCTGCCAAGCCAGGCTGCTTTGGAAACATTTCATTGAGGAGGCAGCTGAGCCTAGGAAAACAGAATGAAAATATACAGAGGGATCACTGTTGTTAGGCAAAATAAATGCAGGCGGCTGCATTTTTGTCCCCCAAGTCCAGCCCAGCCGGGCCCCTCTGGCTTTTCTGGGGTCAAGGTGGCTGCTGCTGCCTGGGGGTGGCAGCCATTTATCTCCATTGTGGGTTAGGAGCTGGGGAATGAGACCTGGAGAGGTCATCCGTGGCTTTGGCCAGCTTGCTGATGACCCTGGTGAAGAGGCCCAGATTCATTTTGGTGTAGTGTTGCCCAAGGAGATGGGACAGAGCAGAGAAGCAGCAGCAGGGATGAGGCAGCAGCAGGGATGAGGCAGCAGCAGGGATGAGGCAGCAGCAGGGTCTCATGGTCCCTGCATGGCCACCAGTGCAGGGGGGGTTGATGGAAGTGATGCAGGGGCTGCAGAAGTGAGTCAGATTTTGGCCACGTTCATTTCCTTCTTCAGCATCAACCATGGGACCAGGCTGGGCAGGGCAGAGTCCAATCCCTGGTTTTCAGAGCCCAGTTGCTTGGCATGCCTCATCTTCTGTCTGCTGGCAGAGGGAGAGCAGAGTCATCCCAAAGCAGTCCCCAGGGACAGAGGGTGGAGGTGCCTCTGACTTCAGAGCAAAGCTGCATACAACAGGTTTGCTTCTCCTGTTGCTTCCTCCTGTAACCTCTCTCCCTCCTCCAAAGGCCTTCAAGCCACTCCATGGCCATTTGTTGACATACAAGGGACATATCCCAGCTCTTTCCCTCCCTTCTAGTGGGTCCAGAGTGATTTGGGGGACACAGAGCTGGAGCCCCAGCCCCATGGGATACCAAGGCTCTCACCCCTGCATGGCTTTCTGTGGCATCACCTCCTCTCTTTGTCTGCCCAGCACAGTCTGGTTCTGTTATTTACAGCTGAGATCAGGGGGTTGAAAGAGCCCAGTGTGAGCAGAAAAAGCCCAACCCACACTCTGGGAGGGACACATCTCACCAGGCCAGCTCGTGCATGCAGGTGCCCAGGCCTGAGACTGGATCTTGCCCTGGTCCTTGTGTTTGTAGGAGCTTTGCTGAGATTCAGGGTCCCCTCTGCCCTCCTGCCAGGAAAGCAGACAGCAAGATAATCCTTTTCTGCCGTGTGAGGGGTGATTTGCCGTGTGTCTCTCCACACGCCGCTCCTGGAAACAGGTTGGCTGTGATGCTGGGTTCCCAAATCCCGCTGCTGAGAGCAGCCTGGGATGATGGCAGATGTGACAGTGATGGCACTCACTGCACCTGAGGAACCACAGCTTTGTAGAGCTGCCAAAATGCCTGACTCCAACTTCCCGTCCAGCTGGACCCTGTGATCCACTCGTGTTCCAAAGCCCCCATAATAAAGGCTAACAGAAGCATTGTTTACCCCTTGCTTTTGCCATCATTTATTCATACTGTTGTAGCCTGAAAAAAATGAACCCCCATTTATTTTAGCATCCCTAATTCAGGGGAAGGAACTTCAGTGGCTGAAAGGGGGAGGTGGTGGCCCAAGAGGGTTGTTTTCTGCTGAGCTCAGCCCTGAGACAGCCAGCTTGCCTGGGGTGGACATCTCTCCAGTGCAGGCCTGAGTAACTTTCTGGAGCATCCTGTGCTTGTAGACTCCATGCTGGAGAGGTGGCTGTTCCTCCTGGAAGCCAAGGGTCTTCACCCAGCAGCTGCTCTGTGCTTAATTGCTGTCTGCACAGCAAATGCATTTGCTGGAAGGGTGCTGAAATCTTCGTGGCAAGACAGAAGCTCAGCATGTTGTTAATCTTACAGGGGCTGGGGGAAGGCAGCCCTGGCAAACCAGGGATGTAACATCATGTGTGGGGGAAAGGGAACAACAGCTTCTGACAACCAGAAATCTCTGTCTGGGTACAAGGGAGCGTCTGGGTCTGCATCATCCCAGCCTGAGCAACCACAGGGACACACAGGCGAGTAGAGCTGTTCCTGGATTGACATGAGGGTTAGAACAGCCATCTCACACCTGATCTTGGAATTCAGCCTGTGCTTGGAGAGGAGAGATGGTACTTTCAGTCCTTGCATTTCTCTTTTGAGTACACAGACAATTGCAGTCACACCTGAAGGAGGTCTTTGAGCTTGTCAGTTCTGGAAAGTTTCATAAAATAACTGGCTGGCTAGCAAAAAGCCACTTTATTAGAGTCCCTGCTGGAAGAGGAGCACAGCAATAACTCAGCGCTAATGAATCAGTGGAGAATCCACAGGGGATTTGAACAGTTTGACAGCAAAAAGCTCCAACTCCAGTCTGTGCTTTGTTGGAGACCTTACTAGGCACTGGAAAATCTAAAAATGGTGCTAAACTCCATGGGCAACCAAATCAAGGTGTCCCTCCTCTTGCTTGCAAGGCCAAATATTTCATAAGACAACGCTCTCTGTCTCGTCCTGGACATTGGATCTGTGGGGGTGCTAAGGGATAATTGTCCTGGCCAATAGATTCCTCTGCTCCCAAATGCATTAAGGCAGGGGAGCTGCAGTTACTCCCTGTGTCCTTTCCTTTCTGCCTCTGCTCTGAACAGCATCAGCAACATAGGAAAGGCAGACACAGCCTCACTTCCAGTGAGTACTGTACAATGGGGGCTGTAGCAGGGAGCATGGCTGCTGATAAGCCTGTCTTTGACTGCTTTGGAGCAGCAAATCCTCTGGATGGCGGGAGCAGGAGCTTGGTGTCTGCCTGCACTCTATCCTGTTCCTTTCCCTTCATTAGTTGCCCATAAAGCTTCTTCTGCCCTTGTGTACCTTCATCTGTCACCACACGACTTCCCTGGTGCTCCCTGGGCCTTGCAAAGCTCTGCTGTCATCTTGAAAGGCTCCACAGTGTCACTCGTGTTAGTGAGAGCACAACATTGACTGGTTGAGTCACAGCAATGTCAAAGCAGCTTGGGAGCATCCAAGAGAGGGGAGGATGCCCAGAGAAAGGCAGTCTTTCAGCTGAGGATGGAGTTTGGGCATGATGGGGAGAGAGGTGAGCACTACATGGAGCTGTGCAGGTGGGAGCAGCCAAGGAGGTGACATCCCCTTGGGCTGAGATGTGGCACCAGCCATCACTTACCTTGACTGCCATAAAACAAAGCACAGCTGCTGGGAAGCCCAGAGAGGTATCTCTTCAGCACCTTTGTCCTTTCTCCTTTTTATAGTCCTTGAATTTAATTTCTAGGAAGATGAAAGCAGTTTTCTTACTCCACAGGACCTGCACCTTAAAGCTGGACTTCTGATTGAGCTGGCACCCAAAAAATTTCTGAAGATATTGCATTGCACTGCTGCCTGACTGTGGTCTAGGGCCCTTGGGGCTCCAGCCCCTTGGTCAGTCAATTTTCTAGCCAGGGACTCTAAATAAAATACTTCCTGGAGCCAGCAGGAGAAATCAGCACTTGATGGATAGCACCAGTGATGAGGCCAGAAGGGCTGGAGTTGGTGGGTGGCAGCACAGGCAGACCCTGACCAAACAGTTCTGAGAACAGGAGGGGAACCAGGGCTGCCAGTGGCTTAGCAAATGGCTGGGCTCAGGAAAGCGTGCAGTGAATTATTGATGTACCTGGTTCCAGGCTCTGAATGAGCAGCATCAGGGGCTGGGCTGGAGGCTGACATTTTGCATCCTTCCCCAGGGAGAAAAGGTCTGTCCATGTTCCCTGGGAGGAGGAGAGCTCTCCCCCTTGCAAAATCAAGGCAGTGATGAAAGGCACAGGGAAATATGGGGAGGAATGGGGAGCAACAAATGTTCTGAATGAAGAGAGAGAGGAAAAATAGATTGGTTTTTCTTTGAAATAACATGTTTACCCCCCAGAGACAGGCTGGCCAGCCACTGCACCAACCTTGCTTTGATTTGAGACTGGATTATATGTTTTATGCAATGAAAAGTCAGCTTATTGGTAATGAATAACATCCCTGCTTGGTCTGGAGTCTAAACTCCTTTTATTGGCACTGTCTGGGGACGACGTAAGTAAGGACACTCAAGGTTGTCACTAGGTGAGCTCTGCAGAGACTGGTGACAGAGGGACCAGACAAGCTGGGGTGCCACGTCCCAGCTCTCATGCAGCCTCACCCTCTGCCTGAGCAGCCCTGGCAGCTGCAGGGAGACACAGCAGAAATTCTGTGACACCAGAGCCCACAGCTTTCAGCATGGGAAAAATCTTGAGATGGCTGGGCTGTTCTCTGCCAGGAAGGTGTGCTCCACCTCGAGCCAGGAGGGTGCTTTGGGATGGCCCTGTGAGGTCCCTCTGTGCAGCCACGGAGGGGCAGAGGTGGACAAAGCCCTTCTTTGTTGCCCCAGGATCTGTCACCACAACAGTGAGCAGAGGCGATGGACAAAATGCCGTGCTTCTGTGGCAAGTGCTTCCTGTTGCAGCAAACTCTTAAAGAGAGCAAAATGGCCTTCAGGGTTAAAGAAATGGGGATGTGATTCCTGGGGAAAATCTGTGCATAAACAAATCTGTGTGCAGCTGCTGCCCCAGGCCAGTCCCTGCCACTGCTAGCGCTCATTACTTTGAACAAGACCAACAGCAGCAAGGAACACCTCAGCCTTCAAGGAAAACCTCTTCCTGACCTTCATCGATTAGCTTGTGGCTTACTCTCTAAAATGGAGATTTCTCATTGCAGTAGCTCTGCCTGCTCTCACCACCTGCCTGAGACCTGATTCCTTCCCTCCGTGTCCTGCAGAGGAGACCTTGGGCTTGGAGGTATCTCGTGGCAGAGCAAAGGCGCATAATTATTTCCTGTTCCCTAATTGCATCGCCCTGTTATTCCAGGAAATGTACTCTTGCTCTGTCAGTAAGAATAAATAGGAGATCTCTGCAACAAGGGAGTAACCGGTAATGGTTCAGATGTGACTGAACTGCAGATAGGAAGGAATTGGTCTTGGATTCTCAAAGTACTGAGAATAATAGCAAGAAAACTGAACTCAGAGACCTGTGAGCTCTGCTCTTCCTCAGAGGTTTGTCACTTAAATTTAGACAGGACACAAAACCAGGAATGTATTTCTGGGGAAAATCTTGGAATGGTGTCCTGCTGGACACAGCAGCAAAGTGATGGCAGGGTGTAGAAGCCCAGAGAAGTGGACTTCAGTTGCCACAGCCCTCCCCCCGTCAGCCCCACGCTGTGCTGGTCCCAGGGGAGCTGCCATCACCCTTGGCTGAAAGCAGAGGATGGTGAGGGGTCAGCTCCCTGGGTTTTGGGATGCCAACTCAGGCAGTATGTGCTGAATATATTCATATGTCCCTTTAATGTAATCCCATCTGAGAGCACAAGAGAGCTCCTGGAAGCCAGCAGTACCTGTTTTTCATATCCTCCCCCAAAGACCGTGTGTACTAAAGGACCTGGCGGTTCCTGTGCCCGAGGACCCTGCCATGATGCGTGGGACGAGCATCTTCACTACAGGGCTTTAAAATAAAAAGCAAACCCTGATGTCCATGGAAGGGCAGGGTACTGCTGTCTGCTCTGCTACTCAATGTAAAACCGTAGGTGAATTACGGGTGAGGCTGAGGGTTGATTTGTTGTCAGACTGGACGCCTGAACCGGGCACGCAGCAGGAGCAGCGCCGATCCCGCCGACACCTCGCGGGAGCGCGGCCCCCTCCATGGAGCGCCGCCGTGCCCCTTTGTCCCGCTGGCTCAGCGCAGGCTCCCGGCGCTCGGATGGCTGCGCCAGCCCCTCACCCACCAGCGCCGCGGGGACCCTCAGCCGCGGCTCCTTCCTCTCCGAGCACGGGGAACACGGCGTCCCTTGCGTGTCCCCCTCCCGCCCGGGGACACGGCCAGGAGGACACCGGGCGGTGCCCGGGGCCGTGCCCTCACCACCCATGCGGCAGCCGGGCAGGTGCCACAGGCGGCGGAGCCCCGACGGGCGGCGGGGGCGGGCGGGGGGCTGCGGAGCGTCCCGCCCCGGCGGGGCCGGCTCCCGGCCGGCGGGACCACCCCTCCCGGTCCCCGCCCTCTCCTCCTCCTCCTCGGCGTCTCTCCTCCCCTCGCCCGGCTCAGTCGGTCGCAGCCATGGCGGAGGGAGGAGAGGGAGAGGAGCTGCTCCGCCCGCCGCTGCCCGCCGGCGCCCCGGGCCCCAAGCGCTTGTGCTCCCGGGCCTGCCCGGCGGGGGGCACCGGGGCCGTGCACCCCCGTCCCGGAGCCGCGGGGGCCGGCTCGGCGGGGCCGGGCGCGGGGGCCAGCGGGGCCCCTCCGGCGCTGCCCGGCTGCTGCCCCGCGGCGGCGGCGGGACCGGCGGGGGCCGCGGGGCCGGCGGCGGCGGCGGCGGGGCAGGGGGGCGCCGGCGGGGGCGGCGGGACCGGCAGCCTGCTGCAGCCCGAGTCGCTGCTGGACGCGGCGGCCAAGCGGGTGGCGGGCAGCTGGGCCTTCGAGCGGGTGGAGGGCCGCTTCCAGCGCATCCCCGAGCCCGTCCAGCGCCGCATCGTCTACTGGAGCTTCCCCCGCAGCGAGCGGCAGATCTGCATGTACTCCAGCTTCCAGCCCGGCCGCGCCGCTGCCGCCGCCTCCCCCGCCAGCGCCGCCGCGGGGGGACCCTCGGCCGCCGCCGCCCCCGCCCCGGCCGGCGAGGAGAGCCCCGCCGCCGGGCCCCCGCCGCCCGCCGCCCCCGCCGCGCCGCAGGGCGAGGGGCTGCCCTTCCGCCGCGGCATCCGCCTGCTGGAAACCGGCGCGGTGGACAACGTGCTGCAAGTCGGTGAGTGCCGGGACGGGGCCCCCGGGGGCTCGTCTGTGTCCGTCCCCGTCCCCTCCTCCCCATCCCCTCCTGCACTTAAGCCTTTTGTCTGGCGCGGTTGTGGTTTGACAGGAAAATCCTGCCCCGGGGGCAGGGACTGCCGTGCGCTCCTTCGGGAAGATGCCGGCTTGGGGTTTAAAGGGGGTGGGAGGGCGAGGGTGACCTCCCCCCGCCTCCTGGGGTGCGTCTGCCCGGGGGTCACCGGCAGCTGCCCGCAGCTTGGACGCCGTCCGTCCATCCGAGGGGGAAAATAAAGACCATCCCTGTTCGCCCCCCGTCTCCCCCCGCCAAGTGCCCGTCGGGGGGTTGTACGGAGGGCACGCAGCCCTGCTGCCCTCCCCGACCCCTCAGCCGCTGTCCCTCTCCCGCCTGAGCACCCCCACCCGCGCTCCCACGGGGGTCCTGTCCTTTCCACCGGGAGACGGGCTTATAAACATAATGCATCTCTCCAGCAGCTCCGAGCGTTCTTCTTTGTCCTCTCCATCAGGGGCTTTCCCTGCTTGGAGCATCTCTACGGGTGGCATCAGCCCCCGCTTTCCTGTTCGCCCCTGCAGGGCTCGTCCAGCGGGGCCGGCTCGGGGGCAGCGAGGGGAGCGGCGGGGGTGACAAGTTGGGTGGACCCGCGGGTGGCACCGGTGACCTGGCGTGATGCGCGTGTCGGGGACGGAGGCGCACGGCCTTCTCACGCTCGTTCGGTGTCGAAGGGGCCGTGGGAATGACGATGGGAATAATGGCATCGTGTTTTCCCTCCATGGGCAGGTGGCTTTTGTGTGCGCTGGCGGAGGGGGATTGCCGGAGAGGAAATGTTCCTCTTCCCCTGTCCTTCCAGCCCCTGTCCCCGTCTGAAATCCGCATATATTTAAAGAGAAACAAATTGGGGTGTTTTACATAGAATAAGCCGCTCCTCGTTGTTATTGGAAGGGATTGAAATGCGCGTTCCCATTAAAATGACATTAGGCGAGAATTTGTTTTGCAAATGCGAAATGTAAATTCATTTTGTGCCAGGGTATGGCGTGAATGAGTGAAGGGAGGGTGGTTTTTGTTGTAAGGAATGGGTAGTTCGCTCTGTTTATTTAAAGAGCCGTTCTTCCTTTTGGGGAAAAAAAAGCTGCTTAAAAAAATAATAAAAATCCCATTTGGTACAGTTTACATTCAGAAGAGCATTATCAAAACATTTTCCATTTGAGATGTGAGAATAGGAGGCAGCAGAAGAATTCTCCTCCCACCTCTGAGGACATGCAGTGAAAATTCCTGAAGCACAAAAGGTTTTTCTCTGAGGATATGATTATAGCCTTTTTTTTGGCGTGAATTAATATTTTGTAAGGGCTGCGTTAAGATGATTAATTATTCTGTTTAAAATACTGTGAAACTCAAAACCAAATTATTTTTTTAGAAGGAGAGGAGTAGCTCTTCAGGAACTTTAAAATTAGGGGGGAGGGAAGATAATAGCTTGCTGAGGGTGAATGTTTTAATGACCTGCCCACCAAGGTGTGGATGCAGTGAGCTGGTGTGGGAGTGGGGGACTGAGGTGATGGTTGCCTAAACCCAGGACTGGTTCAGTACAAAGGAATTTTTTTAAATCAATTTTTAAATTTAATTTTAAATTTATTTGTCTTTGGAACATAGCTTTGATGAGCCTTTATCCAGTTCTGTGAAGGATGTGGGTGAGCGCTGGGGTCAGGTGCATGCAGGACACGAAGCAGAGCAGTCCCATCCCAAAGCGATGTCCAGTGCTGGTATCCAGCATCCCATCTGCCCCATCTCCCTGCACTTCCTGCTGCTGCTCCGGGCGAGCCAGAGAAGGGAGAGGATGGTCCTGGCTCTGGTGTTCCATGTCCCCCCTGACAAGTCCAAACCGTCTCCCCAGCTCTGAAACCAGAGCTCGTGCTCATTGTCCTCGGAGCCGTCAGCTTTTTAGATGAAGCAGCACGTTCTGGAAGCGCTCGCTGCACAGTCGGTGGGTGATTTATCTCCCGTTTCCACAGCCCGAAAGGGGCGCGCGGGATGCTCGCCATGGGAATTTGCCTTTGGAGCTGGCGGGGGGAAGGTTTGGGTCTTGGCCGTGGTGTGGCTCTTCTTCACATGGCAGTGGGTGGGTGACGCGGGGTCAGACACCTCTGTTTTTGTCCCAGGAGCAGCCACGTCACAGCCTTGCAGCCCTGAGCTGGAGGAGGAAAATTTACATCAAACAAAAGACTGTGAAGGGCTGTGTGTTTATAGACGGGAGGCAAGGCTGAGATGTCCTCCGCCAACTTTCCACATCCATCCTGTGGATGCCTCTGGAAGGTGAGGTGGAAGAGCTCCAGCCACCAGAGACACAAACACTTTGTGGCTGTGTGTGTTTGCAATTAAGATAGGAACTTGGGAACCATTATGTCTTGGGAAAAAATAAAAACTCCAACCCTGGCTTCCTTGATGCTCTCCAGCAGTAAATCAAAACTACTGTTCCCCTCTAAGGATCCCTTTAACGGACACCACCGGCTCCCGGTGCCATGACCTGAGGTTTGCACAGTTGAGATTTTCTGTTAATAAAGATCAGATGTTTATACAGTTGTGTTTCTGACTCAGACCTGTGAAAAAAATAGGGACAGTACAGATGTGAAATTCCTTCTCTGTGTGGTTGGAAAAATCCTTTTGAAAAATTGACAGACAAAATCCAGGAGGAATGACCTTCTGGCAATGGAGGATAGTGTGGAGGGGTGAGGGTTGTGCTTATGGGCACAAAGTGCTTCAGGCTCTGGCTCCTTCGTGCTTATAAAGCTGGCAGGTCTGAAAAAAATATATGTGCCACATTATCAACCAATAATTCCTTCATGCTTAGTAAAACTTAAACGAGGCTTAAACCCTGATCTCACTGGAGTCATTAAATTGATTTTTTTTTTCCCTGCTCAAAGAAAGATCTTGGATGTTGAACACAGGCATCTTTGTCTTCTTAAAAACTGCTTTATTATTATGTGTACAGATCCCGTCTTTGTGTGTGTGTGGTGTGTGGGTTTTTTTTCTTTTAATTTTTAGACAAATGACAAAAGCATGCAGGAAAGGAATGCAGAAATGCCAGGCTTAATATAAAGCATGCAACTGCACTGCATGCCGGGAATCCTAAAGGATACAAAACCTTTAACGACAGCAGTTAATTTTTAACAAGTTCACTTGCATAAATATTTATGAACAAAAGTTTTTACACTATTATCTCTTGGGTTTTTGGAGAGAGAAAAGACCTTTGGTGGATTTTGACAGTAAGCTGTGATCTGGCAGAACAAATTCATGTTTCTCGCCTGTGCTCCCCAGTATGGTATAATATGGTTTGCCCTCGAGTGGTCTCGGATGCTGATGGGTGGGCAAATGTCCCGGGTAGTTTTAGGGGGGAATTCTGCTTTTTCATTGGTTTTACAATGACTTAGGGAGAGGAAGCATCGAGCTTTGTGTTGCTCTTTGGATTGTAAGCAGCCGCTTAGGAACCTACACGGTATGTGCTCCTTACCCACAGATAAGCCTTTGTGCCCCGATGGGAAGGTATGCGGTCCAGCCATAAGTACATAGGCAGAATTTACTTTTGCTGTTAGAATAACAATGAAGCAGGGCTTTAAAATGCTCTGGCTTTGTAAACACTTGGAAGGAGCCTGTTTCTTTCAAACCTGCAATTAATTCTGGATATTTTATCTGATGCTTTGCAGGTCAGTCATGAGTACCTTCCCATGTTTCCTTGTCTGGTATCTATGCTGGTCATGTAGGTGCTGGCGTTTTTTTAACCTTGCTTCAACAGCCTTCTGACTGGGCAGAGGTTAAGCAAGACCTGATGCCTGTAAATGATATCTGTAAATGCATTTTAATTGGAGGAGTTCAGATTTGGAAGCTTTTTATTACACTTCAGTTTTCAGCTTGTGTTTGTCTGCTTGTAATGATGCCTGTTGAAATGTAGCTTCAGAGGTAAAAATACTGATGATTTCCAATACGGTTGAAACCACTTCTAGCTTTTTTTTTCCAAGCTATTTTTGGGTTTTAAGCTTCTTTTTTTCTTTTCCCCTAGAAATGCTCACTTTTAGGCAAGCGTTTGGTTTCCTGCCCCTGTGACATGGTACGGAGCAGAGTATAAATTTATATCCAGTGGTGTGTTGCTTTATAGAGCTGTTTATTTTGGGGAAAACACTTTGATGGGGCTCTCTAGGGCGAATTGTGGTTGCTTTTGTTTTGTGTAAAGATTGGTCTCCTCCTGGGTCTGGGTTTAAAGCTGTATCCGGCAGGAGCAGGTTTGGAAGGAACGCCATGGGATGTGAAAGGTTTTTTCAGGTTAAATCCTGGTGTCCTGTGTCTGAGTGCTGCTGAGGGAGTTTAATTTTTCTGTATCCTTATAGTTTTTGTGTGGGATGCTTGTTGTACAACATGTATCCAATTTGCTAATTAATTTTTACTTTGTTTTTCTTTATGGGTAGATTACTGGATCCTACCCTATGTATTAAAATACTTTAAACCACATGAAAGGACCTGGCAGAGGTTCATTAGCCCTATCATGATGGAAACTCTTGTACATTTTAAATATACATTAAGCTCTTTAGGTTTCTAATTATCTTTTTCTTAACATATATAATTAAAACAAAGTATTATTAGGCGTTAGAACTTACAATCTGTTTATTGCTGCTCCCTCATAGGTGAGGTGTTTCTTGAGCCTGTTCTGGACTGTATTATAGAAACTGAAAAAGAAGATGATGAAAACCACCAGAGTTTCTTGCTGGTAGTGCAGGGAGAGCTGGGATGACAGCTGGAATTTTAACCTTTTATTTTAAGCAGATTTATTTATTGGCTTTTGAGTCTTTTTCAAAGAGTATAAACAGATCCTCTGAGGCCGGGATGTCTTTTGAACTAGGTGGTTAATTAAATGATACTAACTTGGAGGCCAGAGACCTGAAAAATAAAGCACAAGAAATAAAATATTTAGTGTTGGCTTTAAGAATAAATAGGTTTGAAACATTTTTCAGAGTATGAGTCCTAGTTTCTGACTTGAGCTGGCAGTAGGAGTTTGTTCTCAGCTCACCTGTGCTTTATAAAGCTTAGTCCTGAGCTTCCAAGTTGCGTGTCATTCACAGCAGATTTTCATTTTGCTCACATCTAGGGAGAATATTTTAGGAAATATTTAACTGTGCTAAAACTGCAATAACATAAACCACATGTGCCTGCTTGCTTTGTTTTTGAAGCTTTGTGTGAGGGAATGTGCTTTGCTGTTATTTGACGCTTGCTTTGATGTTAGATGTTTTATGATTAGTCCCTCAAACCTCAGATAGGACTTTTGGAAAACTTAAATGAGCTTGTCTGTCTGATAGCTCTGTAAAGTCACATTCAGCTGTGAATTGTCTTGTGGTGTGTCAGCTTTTAATTTTCTTTGAAAAGAAAAAAGTTAAAAAAAATAATCTTGGTAGTATTAGGGTGGAAGAGTTTGAGGGCTTTCTTCTGGGGCTGGGGTGTGAGGCTTTGACTTTGTTCTTCTGGCCATTCTCTGAGGAGCCAAACTTGTGTGTAGCATCCTGGGTGAGGTGTTGGGGAAGGATCCTTTGCTTTTCAGGGCTTGTTTCTGCTGGTGGGGCAATGGAAGACACCTGGACAGGTGGGTACTGGGATGGCCTCCTGGCTTTGCTCAGCAGGAGTCAGGTGATGGTTGAACCTGCTTCTCTGTCAATCTTTTCATTTGTGGCTAATCCCAGTGACTTCATTTTGCAAGTAGGTGGAGGTGTGGAATATCTTGGAGGTGTTAAAAATGAACTTGTTGTATGTCCTACTGTATGTTGGATGCTGTATTGAACAGGTTGTGTTATGGCATTGTCATAGTCCTGGTCTTCTGGGGATGAGAGGAGGGGAGGAAAGTGACTTCTCTGGGTAATGGCTCCTGCCACTGCTGAGCTTTCGCTTTCTCTGGCATCAGCATCAATAGAAATTGATCTGTTTTCCAATGAAAACAAAAACTGAAAGACACCAAACCTTGGCTGTGCTAATAAGTGCAATAGGACAAATCTAGCATCTGGAGCCAGGATGTGGGATGGCAGTGGGGAGCTCTCCCTGTCTGCCCCCAGAGCTGCCAAGGCCCTGGGGATGCTGTCTTCCACACTCAGGAGAGAAGTGCTGAGCCCATTTCATTTTTCACCTGCATTCATAAGGGATTGATATATGGGCTTGACCCCCAAGATCTTTTGTGCTTTTCCATGAGGAGTTGGGAAAGGTCCTGATAACATCTCACAGACAGGCACAGGTCCTTCAAAACCCCTTCTTGGGGCATGTGGGTAGGAAAGCATCTTCACGGTCTTAAAATAAAATGTCCCAGAAATAAAATGCATTTTTTCAAAGGCTTTTTTCTTTTCTTTTAATCCTGATGTTTAAATATGAATAGATTCCACTTGATTGGTATGGTGGGTGTGTTTTATTAAATGCTGAGGATTCACCTGTGCAACAACCACCACATTTCTCTCAAAATGGATTTTCTAGCGCTGCGTTTTAAGAGCATTTGCTTTTTTGTCTCAAGCTTATGGCTTAGGATTTTGTGCAGGATTGGGGTTAGTCCTTGTAAAATGGTGCATTTAAAGTAATGCACAAATTAATAAAACCCTGGGCTTTACTTGTCGTTTTACTTGTCGCATTGTAAGTGCGTGTTGCCAGGGATTTTTCTTCTCTTCTCATTTTTTTTTTTTTCTCATTAAAAACAAAGGCATGAATGTGCTTAGGAAGCAGATCTGCTGGGATGCCGGCTTGGAAGGGTTGCATGCGGATATATTGGTCCAGCTTGTTGTCTGCAATTGTCCTGCTGCTGTCGCCCCGGGTTAAAATGGGGCAGGGGGGTCTGTGTCCCCCTTGCCATGCCCTGCTTGTCGCTGATGCCCGTAATGAGCTGCCTGCACCTTCACCACCCAGCTCGTTTGACCGGGGCCGCTAATCATTATTGAGCTTTGCTCAGCAGGATGCAGCGTGGTATCTGCCTGGCTGCTGTCCTTGCACCTGGAGACGGTGCCAGTGTCCCCGCAGCTGCTGGAGCGGGGGGATTCCCCGTGGGAACGCCGGAGGCTTCGTGTCTGGGACCTTGGCAAGGTCAGGGCAGCCTGTGCCCCTGGTCTGGGTGCTGACCAGTGGCCCTGGCCTCTGTCCTTTGACTGATACCAGCATGTTAGTGACTGCTTTGGGACACCAGTCACTGTGTGGTGTTTAAAGGCTGGGGTGGCAGGAGGTGTTTCGTGCTGTGCCTTGTGTGGTTGCCTTGATGAAGATGAGTGCTCTGTCAAAGGAGTGGTAAAGCAACAAATAGTTCCTGAGATAAGTAAAATTTCCATTAATGAACTACAATGGCTTTGGGTGCCAAATTAAAAGAAGTGTGTCTGGAGGATGAAAAATAAATGCATTTTCTGTCTCACTCGCTAATTCTCATCTCTTTTGATTTTCTTTATCATCAGAAAGACATTTTTAATTTTTTTTTAAAGCCAGTTGTGTTTATTTTGGTAACAGTTCATTGGCTGCTCTGTGTATAGAAGCTTTCTCTTGAAAGTACTGAAACTATATTAAAAGTGCTTTTGGCTGTCATCTTTTATTTTGCTTCTCCTTCGTTCTTTTCCCAAAGCTGGATCGTTGCTATATCAAATGCTCTGAAACTGTCTGGTAGCGTTTTCCCTGCGGTGCTCCGTATAAACTGGAAATAAAAAGGGAAGAAATTGCAGGATTTGGATTTCTGCAGCTTTTTCCCCCTCTGTGTGTGTGTGCGTGTGTCCCATTGAAGTCTGAGCAGCTGTCCCCATCCGCACAGCCTGCTCGCTGATGGCATGCACAGATCTGTTTCTTGTGTTTAAAAGGAGAAATAATACCCCAGTGTTCAGAGAGGGGCTGGGGGGTGAGTGAGCACCCAGGGAGCAGCAGGTCTTTCCTCCTGCCTGCCCCTGCCTGCTTGGCCCAGTGACCAAGGGAGCTGGAGCCCCTGCTCTTGTCCTTGCAGCCTTGTGGCTTTGTATCCCAGCGAGGGGAGCATCCCGTGCTGTTGCTCACGGGCTGTCCTGCTGCAGCATCTCCACCCTGGGGTGGGCTCCTGCACCCTGCACCAGCGACCTGCAGAGGCCCCATGGTTTTTATTCTATTCTGAGGGTGTCGAAACATTTTGGCGCTGCTGCAGCCGCTCGCTACCGGCGTGCTTTGAAAAATGCCCAGCAAGTGTCAAGCATCTGTCTGCGAAGGGGGAGGAAATCCCCCCCCGTTATTATTTTCTCCCGATTGTCCTCGCTTGGTGTGGCTTTGGCTATTATGGGTTTGTAAAATAGAACTATATATGACCTTTTATCTTACAAGAAATAGGTTAAGCCATTTTTAAAGAAAGTGGTGGAGTCAGCAGTGCTGCTAAGGAGATGCTTTCGCATGGTTGATAGGCTGTGAAGCCGCTCAATGGACTTTGGTTTCAGAGACAATATCTGTTTAAATTAATCTTTGTCAGATACATGCCACTGCAGACAATTCAAATTCCATTTGCTTTCTGATCTCATAACAAAAAAGCACCTTACACTGGTTCTTTTATCGGAAAATTAACTTTTGTCTGTGTGTCCTGGAAACAGGGGTGGCATAAAATCTAGTTAAAAGGCTCTGTTATAGGAGGATTCTGTTTCTTTGTACAAGGCAGACTTTTTTTCCCCCTTCTTTCCCCTGTGTGCATTTAAAAAGAAGACGAGTGTTTGAGATAGATTAAGGAGAATGCCAGCAGATGGACCGATTCTGTTGTTGCTGCTGGCAACCATCTAAGCAGCCATTTTGAACAATGCTGATACCGGGGTACTGATAACACAAAGATGAGGATGGGATAAATATCCAGCTAGTCCCTTTCTCCTCGCCTGCTCCTCCTCCCTCCCTTTCATGCTGCTGCTGCAGCCCTGTTATTAGAGAACCCGATTGTTTCCAGAGAAATGCTTCATCCTCTTAGCTCAGCTGGTGGATGTCTAGCATTGCTTATCTCCTTGATTTTCGTCACGGTTGGTGGAGATGCTGGCAGATCAGCTTCTCCCAGGAGTGCCCACAGCATTGGTCATGAGTGGAATGGGATGTACATTTGGGTGTTTTGCAGTAGCAATGCTGTTTTCCCTGCCCCGGTAAAGCATGGGGTGGTTAGCCTTCCCTTGTAAGTGGAGACAGTTTCCTTCCATCCTTGTGCACATTTTATGTGCTGAATTACAAAGTGGGGGGCATGAGATTGAGATCTCCTTCATGCCAAAGCAATTAGCATGGGGCAATGATTGTGAATTGAGAGCATCCCCATTGCCTGGTCTCTCTGTCCCTCTCTCCCACTCGTGGCATTGTCTTGCTCTTGGGTATCTGGGTCATGTCCTTCTCCTGGACCTGCTGCTCTTGGAGTTTCTTAAGGTCAGTACCAGTATCTCTTTGGCCTGCTGGATTTTTGACACTGGAATTGGTGGCCTTCTATCTGTCTGGTTTCCCAGCTTCAAGGAAATAACCCTTTAACTAATGAAGAAAACCCAACCAAGCTTCATCTTTTTCCCAGCAAACAACAAAAAGGCTGGTTTGTGTTTTGCAGTTGGGCCAGGATGAGCGCAGGGCTGTTCGGGGGAACCTTTGCCCTGAGTTCAGTGTGATCCTGAATGTGGGATCTGGAGAGTAGTCAGGGGATGCTGTGTAGCCTTTAAATGTTCCAGGAGCTTAAGGTGGGCAGCAATAAGATGGTGTGTTCCTCTTGCCTTGCACAAGTCTTTAGACCATGGGCTGAAACTTTCATCCAGCACCTCTTAGAACTTTGAGTGAGGCAGTGCTCTAACTGCAGCTTTTGGTCCAGTTAAAACTTCTTTGGAGTTAAAAACTGTGTGGATAAGTCTCAAATCTGTATAGAATAGAATCATGGAACATATATCTAATTATACACAGTAGATGGAACTTTACTGTAAAGCAGCAGATGTAAGGATTAAAAAAAGGAGCTGGGCAAGCATTTTATGGTTTTCCGTTTTAATTTGTCCCTTGTGTCTGGTATGTTTGAGGCAAAAGTTACTTCTTTTTTTTTCCTGTTGGGAAGTATCTTTTCTGTATTGAGCTTCCCCTCTTTTAAGCCTGCATTATTTCATCTTTAAGATGTGGACTTGTCATCTTTAAGGTACTTGCTAAAACAAAGAGCATCTGCCCTGAAAGTAGAAAAATCAGGCTATAAATTCCACTTGGAAATGTTGTCATGGTGTGTTGGGAAGTTGTTGAGGTCAACTGAGCTCTCTAAAGACTTGGACTGAGAAGCTGAGGGTCTCACTAGGCTGTCTTTGAGGTTAGCTGGCATCACTGACAGATGCTTTTAGTGCACTCAGAAGGCTCCAGTCCCTCTGTTGTCCCCAGTCACCTCCTTTTGTGGCTTCTGCCCTGTTGCTTCACCTTGATTGGCCTCCTGTTGCATTAGGAGATGCCTGCTGCAGACTGGAAAGTGGGTGAGGGAAGAAGTGCCTGTTTTAAGTAGATACCTTCTAGGAAAGGTGATGGGTGGGGCAATGGAGTGTGGTCTTCTGCCCCTTTGGCTCATGATGAGGTCAGACCTTAAAAGCTCTGGCAAGTTTTGGTGGAGAGGAACTGCAAGCCAGTGTGTGACAGAGCATGATGGTGAACTTGGGTGGCTTCTAGTGTGCTGCTTCTGCTCACTTGTCACCTCTGTGGAAAATATTACTCACCCACAACGGGCACAAAGCAAGTGCTTGTGAGGGTGACCAAGAACGAGCAGTGGGGGTTTTAGAGTACTTTTAAGCTATGCTCTCTGAAATGAGGCAGAGTGGAGCTTAGCCCTCTTCTTTCCCTGAACCCCTGGGTGACATGGAAGGGTACATTGCCTCCCCTTTGTGGAGCTCTCTTCATCTCCTTCTCTCAAGCCTGACTCAGTCTGCTTTAGCTTCCAGGGACCCATCCCACTACATAACATTCAGATTCTTTGGCTAAGAAGAAGATGCCCCCTCCTCTGATAGCAGCCAGCTTTTTTGAGATTGAGGAGTATCTTCAGTGGTTTATGAGGCTGCTGATTTCATCCTGACCATGTTGTTTGGGGCATATGGAAAGAGCGAGTATCTTCATCTGCATCACTGTCCGCTTTGAGTCACAGCCCTCACACAGCTCGAGCATCCATTGTCTCTAAAATTCATTGCAGTGCCATGGTTTGAAAGGTTCCCATGTGCTGTGCTTTGCTTAAGCTGGAAGTTATTTGCCAGTGGCTCACAGTGGGCTGCCTTCCCTGTGGGATATCTCAGAGGCAGAAGGGAACTGGAGGTGTTTAAAAGCTGCTGCTGTACTTGCTGGGAAAGGGTGCAGAGTGATGAAATTTTGCTGTGTTATCTTTCTGTGTTATGATAAAAATTTTCTGTGACTTAGGCTCTGAAAAGTCATAAAAACTTAGTAAAACTAGACAGGATAAAGATGAATGGGTGGTTGTTTCTAGTCATGGCTCAGTTTCTCAACATTCCCCATAGAAAAGAGGGATGTGGAAGGATGACTTAAAGGGGATTGATGAACATTCCCTGTATCTGAAGGCGGCTCTGCTGATGTTTTCCCTTGCCTGCCTGGTTTTTGGCTTGTTTCTGTGGCTCCCAGTTCAGCCCTGAGCCTGTGGTGCAAACACTGTGGGAAGGCCTGATGCCCAGGAGGGTTTTTTCCCCCCCACCCATTCCCACACCCACACAGAGGTAGGCCACACCAAGGTTTCCTGGATTGAGGTTTGATGAACCATTAACCTAAAAATGCCCTGAGTAGGAAGAAAGTGTTTCCAAGGCCTAAAAATCTTGCAACGCTTCTGAAGTGGGAATGGGAGCTGTGGTTTGCCTAAGCAACTTTTTGTGCTTCTGGCTCTGCTGTGAGCTGGCTGTGCTTTGTGGGTGCAAGGGTATGTTTGGGATCTTGCTCAGATGGGAAGGCAACCCTCCGGGGCTGGGTCTGCCTTCCAAGCAGATGTTGCTTTGGCGTGAGGCTCAGCAGGTTTAAGACAGGATGTCCCTTTACTCCAGAGAGCTGAAAGCATTGAAATAAGTAACAGGCTGGGAATGTCTGAATCCAGTTATGAGTTCCTGGGGAAGAGGATTTGGCAATGGCAGGATGTCTTGTGGGCAGGCTCTGTGCTGGGGCTGGGGAATGCACCTCGCTGTCCCGTGGGCTCTGCTGGAAGCCAGGTACTGGCAGGGCAGCTTGGCTGCACCAGCCCCTTCCTCTTCAGGACATGCCAGGCCCAGTTCCAGTGCTGAAGGAGAGCACTGCCCTCCTCATCCATTGCTTCTTCTGTTCTTCAGTGAGGGGAGGACACCTCAATGGAAAGGTGGGTCTGTGGTGTCAGCCAGACATGGCTGTGTGGGGCTGTGTTCAGCCGTGGCTGTGGTGGCACAGTGAAATAGGGGTGTGGTGGCTCTGGGGGTGGCCCAGAGGATGACCTGGTGGCTGCAGTGTGTGTGGAACTGGAAGATGGGGCTGTCCAGGGAGGTGGGCACAGGGACACACGGGTGGGGGAAGGTTGATTTTACTCCAGAGCTGTGTCAGTGGCTGGGACTCGGAGCCTGTCTGTCATTGAGTCCCAGTGGTCACATTCCTGAGGGCTTTCCTAGAGCTGCCTCAACAGCACGGGTGACGCTGCAGCTCAGGAAGGAGCTGTGACAGCAGGATCCTGACCCTATTTTCATAAATAGTAACAGCATCTCTAAAGGCTTCGAGGGCTTGGTTGGGAACAGAACGGCCGGGTTCCCCTGTGTCTGGCAGTGGTCAGCAGCAGATGCTTGGGGAGGAGATCAGGAAGCAGGGCTGGAGCAGAGGGATTCTTCCCTGGTGTGAGCAGTCTCTCCAGCCAAAGGGCTGCCCTGGCTCTCAGCTGCAGTGTGGATGCAGAAGGAGATGGTTTGTGACAGCAGCCCTGGCCCCACATCTCCTGAAGCACTGGGATTATCCCCGAGTCTCCTGGGGCGTAGCATCCCTGCTGTGGGTGTCAGCATGGCCCTCCCTGGCAGGGACTGCTGGCACTGCTCTGGGAGGCAGCAGTGGTGCAGCACTGCTGGGGCTAAAGAGGCTTTTGGAGAGACCAGTTCGATGCCATCCTGGATCTGCAGGCTGAGGTTTGGGAGACAAAGCAAAGGTATTAAGAGCTGTGGATTTAACAGGATGTGAGGAATATGTAGTAAAAAAAAACGTGCAGTAGCACCAGTATCTATTCTTTTCCTTTCTTATTGCAATCTTCTAGATGGTTTGACTTTGCTAAATATTTTAGCACTTCTCTAATTGTAGGACAAGTTAAATTCCCAGTGCTAATATTTCAACAGAGTTAGCAGTCTGGAGGCAGCTGCAGCTGTCTGAAGGTCTGCTTCATCTTGGGGTGTCTGCTGTGTGTGTCTGGTCCTCTCTGAGATGCCCAAGGTTATCCATTGAGGAATGTGTAGGGATATTTGCTGGAAAGAAGCAGAGCTCATCAGCCTCCTGGTTGTGTAGCTTGTTTGCTGTGGGTTGCAGTGGAATTCGTAGCCTGCTGTGGAAGATGCATCCAGAGGATGTCCCGTGGACTGCTTTGCATGGAAGAGCTGGTGCTGGGTAGATCCTGTGGGATCTCTTTGCCTCATTGGTTTTGGGCAGCATTACTGTATTTGGAACATGCAGCGCTCTCAGGAGGTTGGGTGAAAGGTTTTCCTTGGAGTTCAGGAGAAAGAAAGCGTTTTTTCTTTAGAAGGGTAACTTGGGGTCACAGAGAAAGAGAGAGAAGCAGCCCAATCTTGCAATTTAAATATATTTAAAGATTCCTTCTGTTTAAGTTTGCTTCCTAGCCTTGATCAGAAGGAAATGCTGTTAGCTACAGAGTGGAATAAATCGAGGGCACCCTTATCTGTGCAAGATAAATTACTATTGTTTAGGAAAGACACTCCAGGGATTGAAGAATTTAATTAAATACACAGGGATTATGAATATGCATGTAAATTAGACAATCTAGATATGACATGGCTACAACTGCAGGGAATTGTTCAAACTTAAAAGTGTAATCATTCTTTTTATCGGGATGTGGGGATGGGTAACAAATGAGAAGATTCCCTTTCCCATTTCCCTCTGCCCGGGCCGGTCTCAGGTCATTAGGCAGTGGGAATTGCCCGTCTCGGATCAGCCCTCCACAGGCCCGCAGAGATGATGCTCTGCAGCCTTTCTCCACCCTAATGAGCCACTGCAGGAGCTGAGGGAGAAATGGGGGCTGTGGTGAGGGGCTGCCACTGCCATGACCCAGATAAGGGGTTTGGGAGGGTGGGGGATGTGATTTGCCTTCTGCTGAGGCAGGGGAGGAGGTGCTGTGGGAAGGGTGCGCGCTGCAGGCTTGCTGCTGGCTCTCCCGGTACCTCCCCCGGAAAGAAGGATGCTCTCCAAGGCATGGGAACATACGTGCTGTGGTTTCAGAGTGTCTTCCTAAAAATCAAGGGGCTAGGGAGTGCAAATATTGATTGGTCAGCTTTTCTGCCCCTTTCTGATGGTTTTATAGGGGTGCCCCCTTCAGTGTGATCACTGCTGTCTAGAAAGCAGTATGGAAATAACAGAATTGTTTTTTAGAGACTAAGATCAGTGTGAACAAAAGAGGAAAGATTGAAATATTTCTTAAAAGTCAAGACACCTGAGGAATTTACAATGAAATGTGGGAATGTGCTCGTGCTGCCCTCCCTGCCAGGTCTGTGCTCTTTGTAGCATCCTGCTGATGTGCTGAGCCAAGGCAGGTTCTTCAAAGGACATTAACTGCAGTATATGGTGCTGCCTTGAATGTGTTTAATTTGCAACTCTTAGAGGTGACATCTAATAACAATGCAGGGAAATATTTTTCTTTTTTTCCCCTGTGTCTCCTTTGTTTGACTTTACCTCCATCCGCTCGGTTTCATTGTTCTGCTAAAATCAGATTTCTCTCTAGTTTGAGTCCAGGAGACCTTCAGGTGAAGAAATAAATTGCTACAAGCCCCCCAGCCTGTGAATTACATGTAATTTTTAAAATAGACAGTGAAACGTGGACATGATCTGACTTTGAACTTGACTTGTTTTTAAAAAGAAATAGAGAGGCTGGATCTTGACTAGCTGCTTTTCCTCACCTTTCAGTTTTTTGCTTTTCAGTTGGCCAGAGGTGGATGAGATGGATGTGTTCTGATGGCAGGTCCCCATCGGGACCCCCGTGAGCCAGGAGCAGAGCTGAGCCCCTGGATGGCTTCCCTGGGGACCTGGGGGTGATCTGTAGGGCCAGACCCTGGTCTGCCCTGGGTCACCCCTCCGCGGGTGGAGCACCAGCTTCTCTCGCCTCCTCCACCCCCATCGAATTGAGGCCTTATGGTAATCAGGAGCTCAGTCCTGTCTTGCTTGAGCCACGTGGGAACAATTCCTATTTATCACTTTGAAAAGTGGCTGATTTTCCAACCCTTGGCTCATGGGTTCTGATTAAAAAACAACAAAGAAAGAAACCCCCCACATCTGACAATGTGAAATATTTAAAGCCTCCACACTGCACATTTTTTCGAAGACCTGCTTTTTATTTTTGTCAAGGAAAAATATAATAGGAGAATATTTGTATGGGTGCACAAGTGCATAGAGAGATTTGAACCTTTGTAGTAAAGTATTTCTAATAAAAATTTAATGTCCTCAAGACAGTGTTATGGCAGCTCATTACTACTAAAGGTCATTTGAAGAGTATTGATCCTAAATGTTACAGCCGAATGTAAACTTTGACTGTTACAGTTATTAATGTGTATTTATGATCTATGGGATATGTGTAAAGGGAAAATGAGAATCTAAACGGTATGCTGAGCTCATTTGCTTCAGGATTGCCAAAGGCTGAGTTCATGCAATTCACCTCGGTTTTAAGCATGTCTGTCATCTTTGTGTTACGTGGATTGAACCTTATTTATTTTTATTTTTTTTAGCTGCAAAAATACTTTAGTCCTGCCCTAGAAAAAGAATGTGTTCTTGAATTTTTGGTCATGCCCATGACACAGCCTGAGCTTTCTTTCTGTGCCTAAATGTATATTGGGGAGCAGTGCTTTGCATTCAGCTTCCATGCTGACACAGAAGCACCAAGGGCTGAACTTTGTGTGTGACTGAGTTGCAAGCATAAGTAGGAGCACTGAGGAGCATGAATCTATTCTGAGTGTAATTAGAAGGTTATGCCACTGAAAAGCAATAATGTTTTTTTTTAAACTGAATTAATTAAAAATGTTAATATTGTATGCTGAGAGAACAAGTGGTACTATATTTATATTTTTACTATACTGTAATGCACCTATGTTTGTACATTGGAGACAGAAAGGCTGTATTCACAGGGAATTTTAAGGCTCTTTGTATTAAAAAAAGAGAAAAATAGACAAGAAACCTGTGGTGGTAGGAGGAAGATAAACGGTGCTTGTGATATTTCAAAGTCACATTAATCTTTTTTTCTTCCCTTTTTTTTCTCCTTTTTTCTTTTAATGTATGACTTTCTCCAGGGAAATTGTCTCCTCATGACTGCAGCGGATTAATGTGCACAGATCAGCTCCTGCATTATTTTTCTGTTTTGACAGAGTAGTGATTTTTATATGCACGTCCCTTTCTGCTGAGATTACAGCTCGTGTTCTTGGGGTTTGGAAGAGTTCCCTGCCCAGGAGTGGCAAGGAGCAGGAGGCAGCCATTGGGATGCACGGCGTTGGCAGGGAGCTCTCCGTGGGTTTGGTGGTCAGCTTGGGGGCCTGGTGGAGGTCAGTGAGGGTGAGTGCCCACAGCCAAACCCTGCTGGACGTGCTGGGACTCGTGGCACAGGGTGCTCTGCCTGGTGCCCTCAGCATTCTGATGTGGTTTGGTGAGAATTTGGTGCTGCTAGCGAGGTGTGGGCATCCAGTAGTACAGAGGAGCCAGTTTTGGATGGGTTTGTGACTGCACTGGCAGTCCTTCAAAAGATCCTGCTGCTGTCCAGGCTTGTTGATGTCAGCTTATTTATTTTAAATTGCAGTTAAATATATGTTTTTCTGGTGATCTATGGTAAAGTTTTGCTTAAACAAAAACGTGACAACTGAGCCAACTCTGGCAAACCTGTGGGAATGGGACAGGTTTGGCGTTTCTTCTCTCCCTGTGGCTCCCACAGTATCTCTGGGCACAAACTTGACGTTGCATTTCTGATGATCATTGCATCCTGTTTTTAATGGTTTGTCTAGACAGTGCTGACATAACTATGAAAATACTTTGGTGACCTAGTCTAGAATTAGTGCACATGAAGAAATCAGCCCTCGCTTCTGATGTTTGCAATCAGTTTGAATGACTATACTGTAGCACAACTTAAGAGGGAGGCAGATTTGGAGTTGCTCCAAAGAGCAAGTCGTGAGCAAAACACATCCAAACAAACCCATGTGGTAAATATGCATTGTGTAGGGACAATGCCAAAATGCAGGTTAGCCACAGCTTGCCTCGGAGCTGTGTGACAAGTTTATGGAGTCTGGTGTAAGGCTGGAGTTCCCCCTTGGTTGGCCCAAAGTTTTTCTCGGAAGCACGTAACCCAAACTCTGAACTTGGTCTGTGTGATGTTGTGCCTTGCATGTGGAGAAACTTCGTCAGCATAAAAACAATGTGTTCCTTCTAAACATCAGCTGCATTGTTGACAATGCCTTGGATTAGGAGTTTGTAAACTTTGGGAGCAGTGGTGTGTCCAGTCAGTTTGCTCAGAAGTACCTGGCACGTCAGTGCTGGTGACTCTCAGCAGTTTAATGGCACTGGACTTCACTGGGCCTGGTTTTGAGGCCAGTCTGTAGCACTACCCTCTCCAGAGTGTGTGACCTGCCTTTAGATTACTAATCCCAGATATTTTAAGGTAACATAAACCTCCTGAGCTGTAGAGACTGTGGATATTTCTACAGACTCTCTCCAAAGAAACCCATGTATGGTTATTTGCTGATGTGAGAACTTGGGCACCCTGGAATAAAAGTGAAACTGGAGAGGTTCTTGGTTGTAACGTAGCAACAAAGCTGTGGGAAAGATTTGGTTTTGGTGGGGGTGTGTAGTGCCACATTCAGTGGGATTGGTAGCCTTTGAGAGCTGGATTGCTGCCCTCCGAGGGGACAACAGCACATCCCCCATTCCTGTAGTGTAAACAGGGAAAAAGGGGGCAAAATATGAAATGTTGAGTTCATTTGCCAGGAAATAAATGACATGTGGAAGGGAGTCTGACAGAGTGGTACAATGTTCTGTTGATACGTAGCTAGGTAGCATGTGGAGGCACTTCCCAGATGTGGGAAAACTGTCTGCTGCCCCGAAGAACTCTCTCTCTGTGTGGGAACGCCAAGAGGTTTCCAGGCAGCATGAACAGAGAAGGAAGAAGAGGACAGACAGGGTGTGTGCAGGGGTTTAGTTTTCTTTAGGGATGAAGGATAGGGATGGCAGTGCAGGTGGAGCCAGGCGCAGCACCTTGTGCCAAGGCTCTTTGGGGGCTTGTGGGTTAGTAGGAATTTAGGATGGAGAAGTCCCTTTGGGTGGCAATGGAGTCCATCCTGTCAGCATGAAGTGTTGCTTTGTTTGCCCAGCAGCTGTTTTTATTCTTGGATTGTCATGAGCTGCAAGTGTCTTGGTGGAGAGGGGCAAGAGCAGGAGCCCATGAGCTGGGCAATGAGCATAGGGTGAGGGCTGGTATGCAGCGGAAGGTGTCCCCTCTGGTGTGCTGTAGGATTTGTTGGTGCAAATGCCTAAAAATTCACCTCCTACTCTTCTTCTGCCTGGAGAAACCCTAGGGCAAGCAAGAATGAAGAAAGATGGCCAGTGAAACCTGTGGATGTGACCTCAGTATGGCACTGAGGAGGGCTGGAAAGGTCTCTCAGGTTGATATCTGCAGGAAAAAGATGTGTGGATTTATTGAGGAGGGCAGTTAGGGATTTGAACAGCTTTCTGAGAGACCCCTCCTGCTGTGGATGGTTGGGGGTTGTGTGCTTGGGGCAGCACCAACCCTGCATTGTGCAGGGCAATGTGGTGGATCCAGGTCCATCTCCCTGCTGCCCTCCCTGTCTGCGCTGGCATCTCCCTGTGTGGGGACAGCAGCAGGGTGGAGGAGATGTGCAGATGTGTGCAAGGGCTTGGTGCCTGATGATGGTGCAGTGACTTTCTGTGCCCTTGAGCCTTTGCAGAAGCACCATCGCAGTAACCAAAGGACACCGGTCATGACATTTCCAGGCCGGTGGGGAGCCTGGCCCGCCTGCCTGCTGCTGTTGGAGGAGGTGTTTCATGACTACCATTAGTTACGTGCTTCAAGAGGGAGGAAACAAACCTTTACTGAATTGGAAACCTTGTGAAAAGGTCACACTTGTGAAAAGCTGCGCATTTTAAGACTGCTCAGCTCTGCAAAGCTGCCTTTGAACTGGAAGAGTGGGAGTTTAACACCCTTGCGACAGCTCTGGGCGTATTAAACCCACAAAGCCGGAGCTGGAACCAGCCTGGAGTTTAATTCTTAGCAGGTGTATGGCCTCACAAGGGGAGAGAAGCCTGGCCCTGGTAGGTCTCCAAGGAGAAGCAGCATCAGTGTGAGCCCAGACCTTCTGCCGCACATTAGAGTATCCACTTGGGAGGGAGATGGTGCAGTTGGGGAAAACTCCTGTTGTCACTCAAAATCAGCAGACATGTGAGGATATGGCTTCCCAGGAACTGTGCTTCTCCAGTGGAAATACTCAGGTTTTTAAATTAAAAGATAGGGTAGATGTATTTCTTCTTGGGTTTGGTTTCTATATTATGTTCAGTCCCTTTTGTCTTGGACACTCCCCTGTTAGTAATTTACTTATATGTAACAAAATTGTCTTTCTCTTGGTTCTTCTTCTTGGTCTCTTTGGGTACCCGTTTCTTCCTTGTTCCTCTAAATAGCCAACTTCCCAGAGTGCCAGCACCATCTCTTCCTCTGTCTTCTCTCCTTTGCTGTGGCAAGGTTTGCTCACCCCAATGAGCAATGCTAGAGAAATCACTGTTTATCATCACCCAGCTATTAGCATAGGTAAAATGTTCATTACTGGCTCTTAGTTTGAGACTGTAGGTGCTAATGGCCCCATTCCAGAGGGCAGCAGGCACTTGCAAAATCTCGCTGGTGAGCAGAAATTGATTGCTATTGATCCATCAGTCTGGGAGCACCAGCCGGATGTTTTGAAGAGGATTTAATAGTGCTTACAGGGCAGCTGCTCCCTCCTTATCTTTTGGACTCTTTTGAAGCTTACAGATAAGGCATTCAGGCTGTTCCTGCCAAGTCAGGACCCAGTCAAGTGTGCTGGGCATGGGTGCCCTCGCCCTCTCAGCTGGAAGTTGCCCTCCATGCCTGCACTGTGAAGCACAGAAGGGACCTTAGCCCACAGTCAAGGTGTCCTCACACAGGGGTGTGAACGTGTCAGCAATGCATCCTGCATCCTAGTGAAGTGAGTTGGACCCTCCTTGCCCACTGAACTCCCTGAGTTGTGATCCTTTGCATCCCTAGTGCAAAGTGAACTGGAGAGCTGCAGGGAGAACATTTGCTGCCATGGATCTGGGTCATGGTATTATTTCTGGAGAACTTGGTCTTTTGTGGTCATGCTGTAGCTGAAAATGGTCACCTGCTCTTCATTGCTCTGCGTAGATGCTTTGGGAATGTGATGTGTGTTCTCCTTACAGAGGTTTTTGTGCAGCCACAAGTCCATAACTGAGCTAAGGCAGCAGTGAGCCTGCAGGTGGTACAGGTTTTGGTAGCAGTGTCTGTAAGCAGCAGGAGAACCTGCAAATGCTGAATTTGCCATCTGAAAAAACAGTTTCCTGTTGTCTGTGGTCTGCTCAGGCACAGAGGCTGAGTGATCTTGCAAATCCAGCATCCCACCTTGACTGTGTAGTTTTTTTTTTTCCTATGCCTGATCCAAGGGAGACTTTGCTGACATTCCCAATGGGTGTAAAGTATCCCCTGCTGCTGTGCCCTTTCCATTCCTCCTCAGCTGAGACATGCCTCAAGGTTCTGAAAGAGTGGGACAGGATTGAGAGGAGCAGGAGATGCTGCAAACAAAAAATGCTGCTCACGGTGCAGCCTGATGGCTTATGGTTTTGGTGAGAGCTCAGGGCATTGGGAACAGTACCAGGAAGGGTGTCTGAAGTGAAGACCTGCTTAAAACCAAGAGAAAAGAAAAGCAGGGAGTATGAATGGATGGAGTCCAAGCAAGTTTGACCTCTGCTTGTCTCTGCTCAATATCTGAACCTCTGGGCACCATGTCCAGTGGGACCTCTGACTCCTGTGTGTGAGCTGACGTCATTTTAATTAAATTGTGCCTACCTGGCTTGGATCCTGCTGGCATAAGGGATTACTTTGAAGAGTCATCTCTGCTGCATAGGCTCTGGGCTCACTGCTTCTTGTGCCCAGCACAGGTTTTCACTTCCCCCCACTGTTTGCAGTTGCCCATCTTTTCCTGCATCCCAGCAAATGAGTTGGGAAGCAGGTCTGGGGCAGGGTGAAATGCCCAGCTTTGGGTACCCAAGTACTGCTTGTGTCTGTGTGAGGCTGGCACTGTTGCTTGAGGGTCAAGCCATGGCAGGTGAACACTTCTTGCAAGTTAATAAATCAGTGGTGTGCCTTTCCAGGCTGAGTGTTGCGGGCCAGGGAAGAATTCTTCACAGCAGTGAGTCACCTGTTTGTGGCCCTTTGGCAGAGGGACTGCTGTGCTGCCTCCAGTCTGCAGCCCTCCCTGTTCAGACACCATGGGCTGGAGAAAGTGCTGATGCAGCCTGCAGTGTCTGAAACACGCCGTTGCCATCTGCCTCCCTGATGGAGTTGGAGCGGCTTCTTTTTTTAACCTGAGTTTGCTGAGTCTTGACTAATTAGCTGCCTTTGGAATTTGTAACATAGAAAAATGCCTGCTAAGTTTGGGATGGAGTGGGGGTGCTAGGGCACTGTACAGTCAGAGGTTTGGTTTTTTTTTCTTTTAAAGGAAAGAAGTCTAATTAGAGCAAGAACAGATATGCAGTAGTCTGATTGGCTTGATTTCTAAAATTTGAATTCCAGTGGCTTTGCTGTTTCTGAACTCAGTGAAAGTGGTCATTTCTCTAAACCGTGGCCTTACCTGGTCCAACAGTTCAGTGTGTTTCCGTAGGGGAGGGAGGTCATGTCCTCCTGCTGGTGTGTGGGCTGTTTGGGGAGTCACCTCAGTGTGCCAGTTTGGAGCAGGTTGTCAGCGGGATGGGAATGGGTGCGAGGTGCATGGGGATGTCCATGGTGGGCTCATGCTGAGTTCCAGACCTGGTTGGAGACTGTCTGTGTCCGTGTTCCCTTTGCTGAGGATGAAGATGGACACTTCAGGGGTGATCTAAGTGGAGAGCGAGGGTCCTTGAGCAGTCAGGACAGAGGGTTTCGTTGCTTTAGTCCAGAGTAGGAGAAGATCAGTCTTGACTGAGGTGGCTCAGGGTGGTTGGTCTTTCAAGACTTCTTCTGTCTGTGTGACTCACAAGAGTTCAAAGACTGTCTCTGCTCAATCTTGTGATCCCTCAGCTGGAGTGATTTGGAGTGTGAAAGGGATATTTCTAGGTAGGGGAGGAAGTCCACTTGCTGTGGGAAGGGAGCACCATCCACCCTGGTGTTGGCCCCAGACTCAGATAAACAGTGTGCCGGAGCAGCCTTTACTGCTTTGAAAGGAGATCAGCGTGTGAGGTCCATCTGGCACTTTAAACAAGTATGTTTATTTCAAAGTGAGCAGGCTTTTTGATATTTGGGGTTGAATTGCTTGTTTGAACCCGTAACAACCCTCTCTGCTCTATCCTGTTTCTCTCGATCTGCTGTTGCCAGTGGGCAGAAGGGCACTTCAGGGTGATGGAATTAGTTTTCCTTCATTCTGGGTCCAAAAATTCATCCAGTCTTATCTTAATGCAGATCTTCAGCTCGTAAACTGGAGTGACAATTCGATGATGCCTGGGCAGCAAACCTAATAGGAGGCCAAGCAGAGCTGATGTTTCACCCTTGCCAGCAGAATAGCAGACTAGCTCGCTGAGACATCCCTTCTCTAAACAGCTTTGCCATGCAGACATTTCACAGCAGCTAAGATAAATAATTCTTCTCCATTTTGACCATTGTGATGTGTCTTTGCCGGGCTGGGGGAAGCATTCTGGAGCTTACTTCCCTGGCTGTGAGCTGCTGTTAGGGGCTGATGCAGATCCCAGCTCCTTTTCTTTCTGCTCTAGTCTGTGAGCAGAGAGAAGGTGCTCTGCCTTTCCTAAGGCTTCTCTTTCTCACCTTTTAGATCTCCTCCTGGATTTCTATGAGAAACTCATTCTTTTTGGAAATGAACTGTTAATATTTGGTGCCCCACTAAAAGTCATGGGGGATACTGTGGCTTGGGGTGCTGTAGAAACTGTTTCTTTCTGATGTAATGCTCACTTGATGTTCTGATTTGTATTATTAATTGCAGCCACCCAAGAGCTGGGGGGAGGGTGGACTTTGCCCTTCAAGGTTGGGATGTTTGTTCTGGTGGGACTTGTTTGTGTCCCAGCTGCTCTCTTCTCCATCAGGTGACTGAACAGTTTGGAGGAGACAGTCCATTCCCCACAATCTTTAGCTGGTGAATTTTGCTCTGGAATTCTACTCTGTGCCATTGGACAAGGAAAGGGAGCCTGTACAAATGCAAAATGAAAACCTTGTCTCCTGCTATTTTTGAGAACTTGCCTGTAATTATGCTTCGACAAAAGCTACACCTGGCAGGAATATTAGAAGACAAGAAGTTGCAAATGTCTCCAACATCAACTTCCTGCAGTACCTTTTAGCTTGGCCTGTCAGTTGTTGATTGGCAGGAGCTATCAGAGGAACACAGACATGTTTTGCTGATGCTCTTGTGGCAGAGATTTAGTATCCTTCCTTCATTTGCTTCCTGCTTGCTTATTTTTGTAGTTTGGTTTCTTTTTTCGAATATGTATTTATTGCTCCCCACCTCCTTCCTTTTCCAGCTTTGCCATATTTGTGTTGTCTGTCCTGTCCCAGTGGTCTGAGGGCCTGAAGATTAGAGGGTTACCCTAAAGGATCTGCAGAAGCAGCCAGGCTAAGTTATGCCGACCTGTTTTCAGATGGCTGATGTTCATGCTGTGGGAGCCCATCTCCATGGGAAAAATGTACAGAGATCTGCAAACATCAAAGAGTTAAGATGTTTTGCTCCTGTCTCTTTAGCTTCCCATGGTGACCAATCCAGCTGGGCAGTGCAGGGAATAGCCCTGTTGAAAAGTGGGAAGGACACGGGCTGCCTGAAGTGGCACCAAGGTTGAAAAATACCCAGCACGTCAGAAATGTAGCAAGGATTTTTTTTTTTTTTCTGAAATCTTTGTGCTTTAACCCAGAACTGGACCAATATGTTCTTTAAGATGCAGAAGCTCAGAAGATGGCAAATACTCCAGGACAGTGTGTGGTGAACCTCTGTGGTCAGATGATGGCTACTTTGACACAGGCAAACCCCGCAGCGGGAACAAAGTGGAAGATACCAGCTCCTCCTTTCCAAGCAGACCAGTACCAGGTGGTTCCAGTTCTCCTCAGGAGAGCTGAGGAGAAGCCAGGAGCTTGGCTTTCTGCTTGTGATGGTTAATGCTGCTGTAAAAATCACATTCTTGGTCGCTTGGGGATTGGGATGCAGTAGTGTCTCCAAAATAATAAACTGCTTTGAAACTCGGAATGAACAAGTGTTATAGATTACGCTTCTCCTGCACTTTCTTCTTTTTGTCTAAACCAAATTCATATTGCAGAACTTAAAAAATATACAGTCTAATCTCCCTGAAACCTAAAACCATTGATCTTTCCTGTAGGGCTTCATGAATGTGTTTTATTTTTGCAGCGTAGCTGTCATCTTGAAGATCAGTGATTAAAGTAAGGCTTTTTTCCCTAAAGCCCCATTTTTATCTGCTGGTGAAGCTGTGGTGAAGCGTTGAATGGGTGCAAGATTCATAGCAACCCTTGTATCAGGAAGCAGGAATTGGTTGTTTGTTTGCCACCACATACCTACCTCACCATCAGTGCCCTTGGTAATGTTTATGTTACGTGACCATAATGTTCTGGGAGTGGGGGGAAAGAAAGACACTTGGGGTTGAAAAAAGGCTTGGTTGCATATAAATATTTTTTTGTTTGAAGCCCATCCAAACAAAACCAATTTTTAAGCTATTTTGGGCTGTGAGAAAGTATGTTCTTCTCCTGCAGATGTAGATTGAGTGTTAAAATACTCAGCTGATGTCCTCACAAGGACCAAATCACTGGGAAAGAAGACAAACCAATTAAATGCTGGAATGGAAAACCCTTGGCGGAGAACCTTTGCCTGTGTGTGATGTGAAACTGCTATAAAATACATAGAGGTACGTTGGCAGAGAGGGAAGAATGCCAGTTGAGGGCTGAAGAGTGGATCCATGCCATTTTGCACTGTTAGGATGTCATCACACATGCACAAATCTGCTCCTGTCATAAATTGGCCTGTTTGATCCTTTTCCTTTCCAGAAAACTAAACAGAAGCGTGTGTCCCAGCTGGGAGCGGAGGAAGTTGGTTTTTGCAGAGTTCTTGTTCCAAGCAGGAGAAGAGCTCATGTACAATGGTCTGCATCTTAAGTTTGCACATTTGACACTTAACATCTGTCCAGCATACAACATGGTTGTGTAAGGTGTCCTGCTTAATAACCAGGGGAAAATACACAGTGCCAAGACTCATCCTTCCTGTCTCCTGGGGTTGATGTGGGGTGCTTATCCCAACAACAGGCAAACTCGTGTTTGGTGGCTTCAGGGGCTTTCTTCTTGTTGGAGCCTTTACTTTCAAGAGGAATTTTACTTGATTGTACCGTCCATTTGTTCCTTAAGTAGATGCCTGAATTCTCTGGGTCTGTGAGGATTCTCAGCACAGAGACTAGAGACATGCTGGTCAGGACAGGTGGGACAGTGGTTAAATTGATCGTAGTGATCTGTAAATACCACCTTGCCTTCCAGGTATTTACATAAATAGAAATCAGAGTAAATATTTGTGTTAGGATAGACCCTGCCATTATGCCAGCTGATCTACAAACTCAGGAAGAGACATGTTGCCTGCCAGTGTCATCTTGGCAACGTTAAGTGGGTGCAAATGTGCCTGTTTACCCTCAGGGTCTTGGGGTAGATTTCTTTTTTTAAACGTTGTTGAATCAGTTGAATGTGGGGTGGTGTCCCCCCCCCCCCCCCCCCCCCCTTTTAACTTTGAGATCAGAATTATTTGCCCTCCAGATTAAAACCCAGCTTTGGAAATGAGAGTGAATTTATGGAGTGTGGTGCATTTTAATTAGAACATTTAATTAGGAGAGAATTCATGAGAGTGGGTCTTGTTTTAAAACGATCAAAGATGTTAAATGAAAACAAAAGGGAAAAATTATAGAGAAGCATAAAAGATTTATTTTGGGTATCTTCTCTACTCATCAAAGGAGATCACCTTCTGTCCTGTGCTTTTTGTTCCAAAAATAGCTGAGGTGCTGCCTGATTTCTGCAGGTCGATGTTGATCTCTCTTTGTAATTAACTCCGAAAACAAATTGCGCAGTTGGGAGGGGAGGGAAGTGAGTGTCAGCAGGCTGCTAAAATCGCTCAGGTGTGTGAAATGGCTCCACTGTCTCACGCCGACTGCCCAGGAAACAGCGCTGTGGATTTCTCGCCTGTGTTTACCGTCTGTGTCATCTCCTCAGCTCCATGCTGACAGTCGCTTTCCATGTGTGGCAGATTAATCTCCTGAGACTTCAGCCCATCTCCTCTCTGGGCTGCATTAGCATCTCCTTGCTTTTGGTGTCAAACCATGAGCAGCCAGTGTGGGCATCATGTTTTTCTGATGGGCAGTGAAGCAAGCAAGGAGCTGGTTTTGCCGACAGACAACTTTGGTCTTGCTGTCTCCAGGTGGCAAATCATGTTGGGTACTGATTCCTGCTCAGGTATGTGTCTTTACAGAGATTTGCAAAGAAGCTTAAAAATCAGCATCTCTTTGCCAACCTAAAATACAAATCTCTATTTTTAGCATAGAGCAAGATCTGGTGTCCTCAGGAAATGAAGTCACTGACTTCACTGCATCACCCGTTTCTGCCATGGAAACAGTTGGTGAATTAATGCAAGTTTTGCACAGGTTTAACAGCCATCCTCCTCTTCAGAGAGAGGGGTGGGAGGAACATTTTCTATTAAACTCAGAATTGTTGTCTTAAGTTATTAATTCCTTGCATCCTAATGTATTTATCTCTGGCTGCAGTGAGGAGTGGAGAGCTTTGAAATCTTCTTAGCTCAAAGGATGCTTTCTGCACCAGGGAACAAAGAAGCAGCATTGCTTCAGTAGGACAGTACATGGATGTAAAGACTGCTTTACATGCAGTGTGTGTCTGTGTACACATGTAAGCACTCCATACAGACAGCATGGCCAGAACTTTGCTGTGGTTTTGAAGGCATGCAGGTCCCTGTGTCCCTCAGGACCATGCTGTGTGTGATGTGGGTTCTGTGTAAATAGGGCATGCAGCATCCTGAGCTTCATCCAGGTGAGGTCAGGACCACCACTGGCTGTCACCAGCTGTCCTGGCTGCTTGGGACTGAGACAGAAGCATGAGAAACTGGGATGGTGGTAGTGGAGGCTGTAGACCCTCCTCACCAACATGCGCGCCTCATCTCTGTTTCCCAGGTGTTATATCAGCAAGAACGTTTTGTCCTAAAAATGCAGACTTCAGGACCTGCTTTTACAAGGAACAGGATTAGATTTGGGATATTTTTGACTCCTAAGTGGTTTGATTCTCTGCCAGCTTTGCTGTGTATCTCCCTTGGTACCCCATGGCTGACAGGAGCACATTGCAGGGTGCAGTGTGTCAGTGCAAAGCACTCACCAGCCTGTGGGGCACGTGGGTGTGACCTGCAGGGATGGAGTGTTAGTTCAGCCATGTGGCTTTGAGCAAGGTCCTCTTTGGGGCTTTTTCAGTCTCTCTTGTGCGGTTGGCCACACTTTCTGAAGTTGTTTCCATCTCTAGTTGCTTGGGCTCACTCTTGGCCAAGAAAACATCAAGTTGCTGAAATTATAAGCCAGGATCATACTATTTATGTTGGAGGAACAGCGCAGTTTACATAGACGGGCTCTTTGCAAAATCAGCTTACACTGGCTTTTAGCAGTTGAAGGGAACAGCTGTGTCAAGTTAGAGATGCTGAAAGGGAGTCCAGCTCAAGAGCAGTGTCCTTGTCCAGCATGACAGCGGGCTCTCGGGGAGGGGCAGTTGTTTTTAACCCGGTTTTTGCCAGGGTTCAAAGCAGGGGTGGTTTGGGATGGGGTCTGAGTGCCACATTCCCCAGGAGGAGCCAGGATCCTGGGGCCCTGCTGTTTTGTTTACCCCCATCCCAATGGTGAGTAAGAGGCAGGGCCTCCCTGTCTCCATCCAGATTGTGTTGAGCAATGCTGTGGTGCTGGCTTGATGTTTCTGGTCTTGCTGGAGAGCAAATGTCCTTGGTGTGGGTTTCTGCACTCTGCTTTTCTACTCTCCTTCATTGTGTGTGAGCCTTGGGCTGCCTTCCCAGCCTTGCCCTGCACCCTGAACCCCCTGAACTGAGAGCAAAGATGAGTTAAAGCTTGAAAATCCCTGGGAGCGAGTGGGTACTGGGAGGCCATTTTGAGCATGGTGGGAGAGCTGGAGGAGATCAGGCTCCCCTCTGATCTTGACTCTGATGTGAGCAGGTTTTGATGTGAACTAGTTTCATGGCAGGATCTGGAAGGTGTTTGGGACATCTCAGTCTGTGTGGCATATGGCAATGTGTGGGAAGGTGATGGATATTTTGGACCATGGGACAGCTGGTAAAAAGGCAACTGTTGGGCAGATGTGTCCCTTTTGAAGTGGTTTGAATGGTCTGTTGTCCCTTAAAGCAGGGAAGCTCTGTCTAAGTGCAGCTTCCTGTGCATGTGAATGGCCCCAGAATCTCAGGTAGTTCTTGCTGTGTGAGCTCAGGTCTCCACAGGAGCACCAGCATTGCCAGAGAAGCCAGCTCCCTCCCACAGATACTTCCCATGGCCAAGCCCTGGAGAAGGCTCTTGCACTCCTTTCCTTTCCAGCCTTGGAGCTACTTTGGGCAGGGCTGACCCTCCGTGTCCTCCTGGTTTCCTGTTGGCACCTTTGCCCAGCATCAGTGGGTATGTTGAGTAAGGGAATACTTTCTCACACCTGGTAGCATGTTTTTGCCACCAGAGCATGTTTTTGGGCACCACAGTTGTGTTTGTAGGGAGCAGGCTGGCCAGGGTCTGGAAATAAGCATTTTTAAGGCAGTGAGGGAAGGAAGATATTACAAATATGATTAATGGCAGTGGGTGTGCATCTTAAAACTTCTTTTAGTTGTTATTTGATCTTTCTCCTGCAAACTCAGCAGCTGACTTCTGCAGAAGATAAACACATGGGAGGAGAATGAAGAGGGGCTCTTTGGTCTTCAAAAGCAATTAAGTGTTGAATATCTGACTAGAGACATCTTGAAGAGGCCCAGACTTCAGCAGGAGGGTGTTCATCCTTTTCTGTAAAGCAGATCTCATTTAAGGGCTCTCAGATGGACAACAGCAGTTGCAGGTCACTTGGGCAAAGAGTGATTCCTTATGGTGAGGGGTGCATGGAGCTGTGCTGGTCAAAGGCAGCTCACACCAGGGCTACATTCTGTCATACAATCTATATTTAGGCTGTGTTTTATGTTCACCACTGTTGCTTCAAAACAGTTTAAAATACAGCTGATGTTGATAGAGGTTGATGAGTGTGATTGGAAGTTTGGGTCCTGGTGACCCTGTTCATGGTGCCACAAGGTCTCTGAGAAGGTGGAGGCAGTGAGATAAGTCAATGGGTCGTGTAATTCTGATACGCAGGAAGGCAGATGAGTGTAGCCACCAGCGTTTCTGTAGCACTGAATTGGCAACTGTGAGCTCCCAAAGGGCAGGGGCTGCTGCTAGTCAGCTGCAAGTGTTCCTGGAGATGCCCCTGGGTGAAATTTGGCATTCCTTTGAAACATGAGGTGGCCACCACATGCTGAAGTAGGTGACAGGAGGTGAGGGCAGAGCCCAGGTCACTAGATCTCTCTTCTTGACTGCATCCAGTTTTCAGTAGCAGGTTTTGGTTAGAGATGTCAGCTTGTATGGCCTGTTTGTCCTTTCTGAATCATAGAATCATGGAATGGTTTGTGTTAGAAGGGACCTTAAAGATCATCTTGTTCCAGCCTCCCTGCCATGGGCAGGGACACCTTCCACTAGACCAGACTGCTCAAAATCCCATCCAACACAGCCTTCAGCACTGCCAGGGCTGGGGGATCCTCCCATGACCCCATGGATGGAATCCTCCCATGTCCCATATTGCTTTGTGGTGGCCTACTGTTATTTAGCCTGATCTGAAAAAGGATGTGGAAGGACTTATTAAAGCACTGACCGAGTCCTTCAGCTGCATCTGTCCGTGGAGAGCAGGTTGAAAATCACGTGAAGGACATGGAATTAGTTCTTGGAAATAGTCTTCTTCTAGGCTGCTTCCCTGGGCAAGGAAGGTGAATGAGGGCCAGGTTTCTGTATTACCAGAGACTTTCTGCCCAACTGTTCATGCAGCAGAAAAAGTCCTGAATTCAGTCAAAGCTGAGGAACTGGGCAAAGTTTTGGAAGAGGTTTGGTGCAGACTCTTGCTCCTAATCCAAGGAATATGGTATCTGCTTCTAAAACAGCCAGGGGCGAGTTGTCTGGGATCCAAGTCGGCAGCAGAGCAGCAGGGCCTCTCACTGGTGCCAGTGAACTTTTGATGTGCTTGCTGGCTGAATCCCACACTTGGAAGGCAAATCCAGGGGGGAAATTGCATCTATTATCCAGGCACATGCTGTTTGGGAGGAACTCCTGCCTGCTGTCCACTGTTTAAAAGCTGTGTGTCTTTTTCAGTATAGTCTTCCAAGATCTCTAATAGTCAGTGGAGACATCAGTGCTGCCTGGAGATGATGCTGTCCCAGTCCTTTGGGGTGTGTAGATGATTTTCTTGCAGTTGATGTTAGAGGAGCCTTGTCTGCTGGCTTAGTCCCTCAGTGATGGAATTCCACCATAACCTGTATGAGTAGGATACCAGCTGCTCCATTTTGTAGTGAATTTAGCTCATTGGCACAACATTCTCATAGATACCAGTCCTTTCTGAGACCAGAGGAGGTGTAAGAATGTGCAGGCCAGTTGAATCCATGGGTCTGACTGAATGCTGCTCATTCACTCTGTAACACTCGAGGATTAGTGTGAATGAATCTTGAGAGCCTACAGCTCCATGTGATGTGCTGGGAGATCTGGAGGAAGAAATGGGTGATTTGTTCTTTAGGAACATTTTTCATCTTTTCACATCTGTTACTCTTTCTCCTGTCTTTTCTCCCCCCAACCCCCAAATTTGCACTTTGTCATTAAAACCAGAAAAGAAAAAATCCCAATATGCATATGACATTTTACAAAAGTGCTCTCTTTGCTCTTAAAATCCAGCAGTTCTGCTGTACAGCATTCATCTGTAATCAATTAGAAGGTTTTTTGATCAACAGAAGCTGGAGGTTCAGTTCCCTGGAGCTTAGCACTCTGCACGAGGAGGTGGGATTGCCTTGGCACCTTGTCTCCTTTCACCTGGAGAAGGAAATTAGAGCTGCAATGAATGAAACTCAGTGAGGCAGAATGAGATGAAAAAACTCCAAAGAAAGCTTGTTAACCCTATTCCAGCCCCGTTTCAGTGGTGTTAAACCAGATGGTCCAGGTGCAGCTTCCAGCTCAGGAAGTTCTGAAGCTGCTTCTTGATAGAAGCAAGGGAGAAACTCTCTCTGGGGGTTGTCATTCCCTGTCAGAGACAAGATAGAGGTGAAAGCTTTGATCCAGTGCACGTTGGCCTGTCATTTTGGGGTCCTGTGTGATGTGCTGCCAGTGGTAGGACTGAGATCTCAGGTACCTAATTCCCCCCTGACCCATGACCTGCTCACCTCTCCCTCCAGAAACCAGCCCAGTGTTGTACTGATGCCTGATTGTAGCCCTACAGAAACAAAACTTTCTGGGGCAAACCTTTGCTTTCACACTGCTTGGAGCCCGCTCTGGTTCCTCTGTCTTTATTTCTAGTTGTCCCATGGTGTTTGGAGGAGGCATGGCTGGGTGAGGGGGAGGAAGGAAAAGAAAACTTAGGCTTTAAGTTCTAGGAGGAAACTGAATATCCCCATGTGGGGACAAACAACCTGAGTATTTGATTTCTTAAAAAGAGGGATTGAAACCTGAGATGTCAAAAATTAGGTTGGGCCAAAACTGAAATATAATCAAGGAGAGGTTTGTTCTGGATGTTCTTGGCTACCAAAACAGGTCTCTTCCCTCCATGCTCTAAAGAGAGCTGACTCTGTAGGAAGCCTGCCCAAGACTGGTTTCTTTGGCTTCACAGCAATTGAGAGCAGCAGCAGAAGCATCATCCTGTCTGATGGAGCATCAGGATGTTTCTGCCTGTGTATGCGGCAGGGGCATAAAAATTACAAATAAAAGGCAGAAGGGCTTTTGAGAGGGTAATAGAGTGCAAGATGGGGAGTATTAAGCCCATCTCCAGCCATAATTAAACCTGCAGTTGGAGGGTCTGTCACATTGCTTCAGACCCTTGGAAAAAAAATTCAGTTGCTAGCTTCATTAGTAATTAAATGTCCAATTACTGTATGTAATGTTTCTGCTTTGCTGAACTCCACAACTGCATTCATAAACAGCCCTAAGGAAGGCCTCTAATCTGTGCCATTGTTCTTCAAGTGGTTTGCACATGCAGAAAAAGAAAAGAAAAATCAGGCAGACATACATAATATGGAAAGGAAAGGGGGAAGGGGTGGGAAGAGGAGGAAATCAAATCAGCATCTTCCACCTCCCTCCCCCTCCCCGAGGTAGGATCTCTGCCAAGCCCACAGAGAAGCCCTCAGGCCCCTCGAGCATGCAAATGTAATTTTCTATCCAGACAACACAGTATTTTTTTTTATGAAATGAAGTCCACCCCCACTCCCCCTGAAAACCTCCTCAAATCCCTGAATGCACAACAGAAGCAAGAAGAAAATTACAATGAAAGGAGAGAGAGAGAGAGATGGGAGGGGGGAGAAAAAATAAAAGCAGCAGCAACCCACAAACAGAAGGAGAGATGGAGGGAGAATTGAGATGAATATGCAGTGTCCAGAGTTTAAATAGACATAAAAGATAATGAAGGTGGGGAGGGGGGGAGGAGGGAGGAGAGATTGTAATCAAACAAAATGATTTTGGTCCTCTTCAATCATCCCTGGTTTGCAGGCTGTCATTTTATACAAATTAGAGCTAGGGTAATTGTATGAATATTCACTGGGATTGAAATCACGTTTATTAAAGGGAAGGCACTCTTCTCAGGGCCCACTGCGCCGCTCGGCTTTTGTTCGCCGGGAACAACAGGAAAGTCACTTGTGCAGTGAATGAGCACGGCATCCACGCCCCTCCCCTCTGAGGGGCTGGCACTGGGGTCCTGGGGGAGTGCTGGGGCTGCCAGGGCGCTCCTGGGGATGGGTGGCCCTTCCCCTTGGGCTCAGGAGCACAGGGATGTGTGGAGGTGCCCATCTCGGGAATAGCAGCCATGGCTGTTATTGGCTCTTCACCCTGCCTGCAGAGGGGGAACAACAATTGAACCAATAATATCTTGAAACCATTTGGGATTAAATAATTGCCACGTTTTTCAATAATAAGTCCAAATTCACATTAATAATGTGATCTCATTATTATTATTATTGCTATTACTACTATTGCTATTATTATTGTTGTTGTTATTATTATTTCCCACCCTTTAAGCATTGCTGCTGAACAGAATTCTTCTTCCTGCTCAGGAGTCCGACCCAGGTCTGTGTCACACATGTCTGGCACCACGCTGGGGACGGCTCCTCTCATACATAACCAATCAAAGATGCATTCAGGGCCGTTGTGAGGAAGCTGGGGATGATTATAAGTCGAGCTATCCAAGCCTTTTGCTGACTGCTCACCCTCGCATATTATGAAATTTCTCTTAGAAGGGCAGACAAAGCCTTTTGAGCCCGTGTATGGTGATGGCCTCACTTGGATGTCTGGCTTTAACCGCTTCACAATGTCAGCCTCTCGTTTCTGAAAAAAGGCAAACGTATCCCATTGTCGCATGTCAAGTGCCCGGCGCTGCCATTGAGCAGCCCAGCCGTGGCTGTAACCCATCCCCAGGTTGTCAGGGCAATGCAAGGGGATCGCTCTCCGCTCCGGAGCCGGCGGCAGGAGGGAGGCGAAGCTGACCCGAAGCAGAAACGTTCATTTAAATATTTGATTGTGCCTTAGCCCAGTGATGGGATGGGTTGTCCCTTCTCCAGGACAGCTGGGCTGCAAGCGATCTCGAGGTGACTGGGTGTCATGTTTGGTTATTGTTGGTGTAGCCATCTGTAATAACTTGCAGTGCTGTGGGAGGATTGCCCAGAGGAGGAGATGTGCTGGACTGTGAGGCCCAGGACTCTTTTTCTGCTGGTGGTGTGAACAGGTTCTCCCATCAGCCCAGGTGCTGTGCATCTGTGTGACAAACCCAGGTGAGAGTAAGAAATCACCTGATGGGAGACCAAAAGCATTTTTTCTTTTTTAGAGCTACTCTTATTTTTCCTTTCCTTTCTTTGGATCTAAGGAAGAAGAACTCAGATCTGAGGCAGCCAGCCCTGCTAATGCAATGGGTACATAGATAATTGGTCTAGCTTGAACCTTACAAGCTGTAAAAACAGCTAACTTAACCTAATTAAGGAGAGTGTTTGGGCTGGTTTTTTGCACCATGTGGGAACATCACTGGGGCAGACTGCAGAAAAATGGTTACACATGTAGCATCACAAGATTTCTTCTGAAATTGCACTGACTGTAGCATCTGCCTGCGCTGTGGAGGGTCTTGCCTTCTCCAGATGATAAACCAAGCCAAAGGGACAACAGATATTCCCAACATTTTCCCAGGCTCAGCTGAGGCCACAGGGGTTTGATCTGATAGCACCAACTCCGTAAGACCAGCCACGGTAGAGCAAGGCATTGGGTTCTGCTCCCAGCAGGTTGTGTGTTGGGCCAGGGCATCGTCTGCAGTGCCAGCCTGCTGCTGGGCCCAGTGAAACTTGGCTTTCCCTTCTCCTCTCTGTCCTGCCCAGACCCTCCCATGGAAGGTACTGCCCCACCAGTGCCCCGGCTGTTGCTCAGCCTGATGCTGCTCTTGACTGAGCTGGTCAAGAACATGAGGGGAGGCCGTGTGTGTGCCTCTCCTTGGGGCCACAGCAGTCTCTGGCTGCCCTGACTCAACATGGCCTCGTGTGCAAATAACCCTGCAAGGCTCCAACGTGGGAGGCAGCGTGTGCTCTTTGGGGCCACCAGGCCATGTGGTTTCTGGTTTAGCACCCCTGCTGGGGGACTGTGTCCATTGGGTGTTCATAGGCATCCTTGGCTTCCTGCAGGCCTGATGTAGATGCAGAGCTGCCCATTTGTTTCTTATCCAGGGTTTTCCTCTTCTGGCAATGCTTTGTGTTTGAAACCCAGTCCAGACCCCCGCAGAGAGCCCCCCTATTGAACTGCGAGGTGCTGGGGGCTGTGCTCAGGGAGCTGGTTGGGATCAGAGGCTCCCTGTGGTGTTGAGGGCAGAGAGGAGGAGTGGGCTGGTGGTTTGAAGGCATGGGATGGAATGATTCCCTGTCTGTTGATGGTGTCCTTATTGTTTGGATTGGTGTATGTGTGCTTGCCAGACCCTGCAGATCCCCAAGCCCAGATAAAGTGAGCCAGTGCTGTCTCCTGTGACATGGGGGTCCCCAGAGACCGTGGATGGGTGTGAAGCTGAGGTTTATTTAAGGGGGAAACAATGTAAAGGTCAACCCCATGGGATGCCAGGCAGCAGCAGCGGCATCTCTGCATTTAGATCTTGTTCTCTCTGTGTTGTGTGTTGCCTGGCTCTTCTTTGGCTTTTCCAGCACAAACAACTTTGCCAGGGTGGACTGATCTTATTTGCATACAGAGTCCTAAAATTTCTGAAGTGTATTTGAGCTTGTGGAGACCATGGTAAACCTTTTCTGACTGCTGGGATGTATCACTGAGGGAACTTTGGAGTAGACCTATAGGACCTATACTGCTTTAGGGTCATCCGTGTTGCAAGGACTTCTTGAATTGGCATAGAGAATGGGCTGTTCCCTAAGTCTGTGCTGGGAAGCCTTTTTCTGGTCTTCACATAGGGAAACTTTTTTTTTTTTTCCTCTGAGTTCAGTTGTTATTGTCCTAGTTTTTGAGCAAAACTAAGAAGAAAAGCCCTCAAACAGTTCGCTATTTTGTTATGATACCAGGAACAAGGAGTCTTTCCAACAGAAGAGATAATCCCTTGTCTCATTAAGTTTATGACTTCAAAAAAAAAACTCCTGCTGGCCGTTTTCTGTGGGGACTGTTTTCTGAGGCAGCTTCTTGGGTTTTGAATGGTTTCATTCCTCAGCGCTTCTTTTGAGTGGAAAGTTTAAAGATGCGTCATCTTGCTTGAGCAGGGCGATAAACTGTGAAGCAAATGTGAAGAGCCTTAGAAAAAGGCTGTACAAAATGCAGATGTGGGGGATTAGAAAACAGAACTGCACTACATCCAGCGATAAGTAAGGTCGGACTCAGCAATTTCTGAGCAGTTGCACCAGGGAGGGGCAGGGAATGATGAATTATTTGCTTTTTGGCTCCCAGCAAGCGAAGCAGAGGCGAGGAAACCTCTGGAGTAGGTTTGTGCCTTGGATGTTGCAGTGTTCTCTGGACAGGCCTGGGGGTGGCAGGGACGTGAATTACACTGCAGTGTGTGTTAGGGGCTGTAGTCTCGTCACCTGTCAGCCAGACAGGGCACAGGGATAAAAACGTCCCACTGGATTTCGTGTTTATCAAGTGTTACATGCTCCAGAATGATTGGTATTTCCATGGATGAAACACAGCTGCTGGCAACTATCTCTTGCTGCTGTTTGGGAGATACAAAGTGAGAGGAGGGACTTTCAAGAAATAGAGATTATTTCAGGTAAGGAAAACCCAACATGTAGCTATCAGGGGGCATACCCTGGCTTTAAGTTTTGGAGGTTGGAGTGCCCCAAACACTCAGAAGTTTGGCTTTGGTGGCTGAGAGAAAAATCAACTCCTGCCTGGAGCAGGGTAGGCAGGAAAGGAAGCCCTGGACCTTGGCTTCCTTCCTTCCCATTTATTTTATCACATCTCTGTTTGTCTAAAAGTTTGTGCAGTTTCCCCAGGGCTGAAATTGCTCTCTCATGGCTGGGGGCGCTGCACACCTTGAGGTCCTGGAGAACCTGCCTTGGTTTTGCAGTGCTAATCATCACCAGGGCTTTTGGTTTTGCTCAGGAAATAAGCATGCAAAAGCTCCAGTTAAATATTAAGGCCCCACCTCTAGCTCAGGATTTCCTACACAGCCCTCTCCCTATGAGATTATTTTTGTGCCTTCTCCTTTGGCTTGCTCATCTTACTGGAGGAGCAAAACTGCTGTCAGTCCCCTGGTGCTCTGGGGTAAGATCTGTTGATGTATCCTGAGGCCAGAGTCTCTTTCTGTTCACAAGTAGTTTTCGGGGCACAGATTACGAGCGCTACGATAAAAATTTTGACTTGAGTATCTTTATTTTTTTCTCCTGATCAGGTCTTTGATCACTTGTCTCTTGCTAACCAGGGAAGCTCTGAGACTTGGGGAGATTTCAGAATTTCCATCTACCCCAGATTTAGTTGCCACTGGCCCAGCCTCACAAGGCTCTGAGCTCTCCAACTGCCTTTGACTTGGGGAGTAGCTATGCAGGCTCACTTTCTTGCCTGAGCTTTTTGATAGACCAGATCCACCTTTTCCTTGTGCTGAGCCTGTATATGCCCTGTCTTCACAGGCCTCCTCCTTGGGATACCTGTGGTACAAAGACCCCTGAACCTGTCCCTGCCAGGTGCACTCCACTAAGATGGGAACCTGTGGATGTAGGTCTCTTTTCTATTTCAAGCTTGTGGAAAGGCATGGGCATCCTATAAGTCTGTTCTGCTGGATCTCTTTTGCCATTTCTTTCTCTTATTTCCATTTCTTTCTCTTCTGAAGACTTTCCAAGGACATGAATATTATGCGGTGAGCTGTGAAGGACTTGAGAGAGAAAGCTGTAAAATGCACATCAGCCACTCCATAAATGTCAGGGATGCTGTTCAGAAGCATGGCTACTCGAGTTTAGCCAGTTCTGTATCTCAAATGATCCCTGCAGATTTATTAGATGTTTCAAAATAGATTTGAAATAACTGGATTTAGTGTTTCTGGCGATTCCTTGAACCCTCTTGTTTTTCAGCCAACTTGCATAAATGTGCCAGTCATGGGCTGCGATGTATCAGCCAACTTAGCAAATGGTTTTATTTATAGCTGAAAGAGTGAAGCCAAGGAGTATAAATCCTGAAAAAAGTATAAACTGTATTGTGGAATTAATAAACTTCAGATTCATGGAATTTCTAATGTTCCACTGATGGCTAAAAAATCTGTTTAATGGCCGCTGAGTGATACTTGGCTGCAAGGCAGAAACCCCAAAGTTGTCTTAACTCACCAGTGATATTTTTTAGTGTTTGTGTGCTGGCGCTGAATGGCTTTGCTGAAGGATGGAAAGCTGACCTTCTCCGCCGCCTTTCTGCAGCGACCAGATAAGATTTCAGATCTCAGCTTCGCTTCTTCTGTTGATGGTCCGTGGCTGTAGCCCAAGAAGCGCTGTTAGATGTCGGGCTGTTTATCTGGAGGATCAGTTGCGTGTCTGGCTAACTTTGGGGGTGTGAACGATGTTCAGTGCTGAAAGCAAGTGCAGGGGAAGGAGCTGAGGAGTTGAGAGTGGTTCCTGTGCTTTCAGAGCGTGTCTGGCCAGCCAGGGGAAGTCCAGCCACATCTCCAGAAATATCAGTATGTGTTGGACCTTTAAAGGTAAGTAGATCTGGGCTGTTGAAGTGGCATATTCCTGCTTCATCTTTCATCTCCATTGAAATTGCTTGTGATTTTGGTGTATTTATAAGCTGGTGACGGTAACATTCTTTTTCACAGTGCTTCATTAAAGTTTCAGGACCTTATTGCACATCCTTTCCTCGTAGGTCAGTGTCAGGGCAAGTGTGTTGCAGAGATCTCCTTGCTACATGGATTATTTATGTGGGAATGCATAGGACCTGTGTGGGCATTTAACAGCTGCTGGTTGGCAAATCAGTGTGTAGGAGTGTTGTCCTGGGTGGTGCTGATCAGGGAGCCTTGGCAGCAGCCTGGGCTTGGGGTCCTCTTCCTGGGTGGGGGGTATGGAAAGAATGGTTACAGCAGAAACCAGCAAGCCTTCCTGTCCCCAAGGCATGGGTGTAGTGTGATGTCTTGAGCACGTGGGTGCTCTTGTGTGGCTGCAGTGAGCTTGGGGTGCTTGTGGGGCCATTCCTACAGCCTGGCTGAGTGGCACTGATGTGCTCCTTGGCAGCCACAGTGTGTCTGTGCCTGCTCTGTGTGCAGGTGATGGCCAGGTCTCCTCCCTGATTGTTGTGTCCCTCATGGTTGGGTGTCCCTGACCTCAGAGAAGAGCAGTGTCTCCAGGATCATTAGTGTCAGTCTCTCATCTGTTACTGTGCTTTGTTAACTTGGACCAGCCTGGCTTTTCATGCATGTGGCTGCTGCTTCCCATTGGAGAGATTGGCTCTAAAAGCCTAGTTATATTTTATTTATTTAATTTACTTTAGAGCTAAGTTCAGCTAAGCAAGTTTGCACTTTTCTAGGTTCTAGTGATTGACGTTGTGTTTGAACACCACGTTCAAAGCTAATATTTCTTGCAGATGCTGAGATAAGTATCTGTAAATCTTTGCATTTACCATTATCCCCAATTTTCTTGTGCAGTGCCTGCTGTCACCGCATAAGGGTATTTATCCTGCACATAATCTGATTGGAAAATAACGCTTTGAAACAGAAAGGAAAATACACATTTCAGGTGGTGTTAGAAATGTCAGTTGTGGATGCTTAAACAGTCCTGATTGTCTGCAGCTTTGGGCATTTGGGTTTTCAGCCCCCTATTGTTACATCTAAAGCTGCTTATTGGAGTCCGAATGGGTTAGAAAGGCACCTTGTTCTCGAGACCCTCAGAAGTCTGCCTTTCCCCCACCCTGGAGGATGGCTTCTCACAGCCCAGCCAGTCAAGCCTTAACCCTTGGCTTAGACAGCGTGGGGCCGAACAAAGAGCTGCAGCTTTCAGATGGAGCAGAATAAAAAGCTATTATTTCATAATAATACTCTACTCTTTCCTTCCAAGGATTTCCTAAGGACTTTACAAATATTAAGGCCTGGGCAGTCACCCCCATGGCTGAGAGCTGGAGAAGTGGCTGTGTGTGGGCATCTCAAGAGCTGAACATGAGGCATAATCTCTGCCCTGGGGTGGATTCAAGCCTCGAGTTCTCTGGGCAGTTCGTACATCTAAGAGGTCAGTGTGTGGGACCATGAGGATTTTTGGGGCCAGGAGAGCCTCCTGATTTGCTTTGTTCTGTACCAGTTTCTTAGCCTTGTTCTAGCTCCATGACCCTTGCCAGTCCTTGTTGGGTCTTGCATGAGGCTGGTGAGTGTGGGATCAAGGATGCTCTCTGCACAGTGCAGATGGCCTTCATGCCATGCCTCAGGCAGGGAAGATGGAAAGATTTCAGTGCTCATTTAGATGCCACTGTGGGGGTGGTGGAAATCCAGCTGTTTCCTGGACTGGTTATATCCAACCCTCTGCCACCATCACAGCATCAGGTGGGATTGAGGGATCTTTGTGCAGAGGGATGTGCTTGCAGCCCCTTGTCCCCGTGGTGGGAGGAGAGATGGAATGTGGGGTGTCTTCCCTGTAATATCAGGCCTGTCATTGAGCAGATCAGACCCCTCCTCAGATTAAAGATGGGAGCTTCTCTTACTGGTGAGGCTGAGACTCTTTCCTCTTTCATCCATCTTCTCCTGCCTTTGTGGTCCTCTGGGGCACTAACAGGAGCTCTTTTAAGTTGTGAGTTTTTCTTCTCCCACCTCTTCTTCAATTGCACCTTAAAATTGGCTCCTCTAGGCATGTTGTGTGCTCTCAGCTCTGGGCCAGCTGTGTCTGGCTGTGAGCAGCAGTGGGTGAGCAGCGCTGAGAACCTCCTGTTCCCATGGATCTGGGTACTTCTGTGGAGGGAGCACATGGCACTGCCCTCTTTGTCCTCACATCATCCCTCAAAGACCTCCCTCTGGCCAGCATTACAGACCGGTGGATAGATCAGCTGCCATTTTCTCTTTCAAACAGTGACAATAAGTCTCTTTCCTTTGCAGGGACAATTAGTTTCTTTCCTTTGCGAGGTGTTTGGTTGGAATGGGCTGACCCCTCTTCATGGAAGGAGGGCCTTTGTCCCTTATGTCCCTGGGAGAAGCCACAGCATGGACCATTTATGGTTTTTCCTTTTAACACAGTGACGGCGGCTTTGTTTTCTACGTTTAGTTTGCATCTAAGACCAGGACATGGCTCACGCTGTGTCCCTGATCCAGTGTTTAAAGCTTTGCTGTGATATAAGTTTGGCCTGGGCCCTGCAGGGTTTAGCTTAATTTTTAAAGCTCTCAATGTGAATAATTCCTTGCTGAATGCAGATCGCAAGAGGGGATATTGATTTAAAGCTTTAAAGCTGGTGGTTATGGATTAAAAAAAAAAAAAAAAAAAAAAAAAGAGAGAGGAAAGAAGGAGATTTACTGTAGTCAGAGCTGGTTGCCTAAATGTCCCTTACAGACAGGCTTTTGCTGAGCTAGGTGTGGGAATGGCAAGGAAGCCTGGTGAATTTTAGCTTTAAATTGTTGGCTGCTGAGAACCAACCCTGGGGTACACTCGATAGCTGTTTGCTGTGCCAGGGGAGCATTTGCTGCTGTCTGGGTACAGACATGCTGTGGGGCTGCAGCAGCTAACCTGGGCCCTTCCCTAGGGTAGGGGGTCAGGGGAGGATGTGTTGGGTTGGGCTGATGCTGCTGTGCAGCCACACACGGGGTGTAACCAGGGTGGCAGGTGGGGAGCACTCAGCAGAGCAGGGCTGTGGCAGCTTGGAAAGAACGTTGTGGGAAGGGAAGCTTTGGTAGGGAAGATGCAGTGGAAAATCAAGAGAATTAAAAGCAGGCTGTACGTCCAGTTAGCAGACAGGGCTCTGAGGTCACTAATGCTGGTTATTTGGATTTCAAAGAGGATCCTATTAGCCTCTGTGGCGGAGGACCATTAATCAGTGGGGCGGGAGCTCGGGCTGGCTGGAGAAATCAGTTTTCAGTGTCCTTGGTGTCCTGCCGGGCTGGCGCTGCTGAGCATCCTGCACAATGGTGGGTTTGTCTGGGATGAGGCACTTGTAGCCAGAGGCACTCTGTGGGATGGGGAGCACTAGGCCCCTCTGCCTGGGATCAGTGCAGGGATATACGGGTGTTGTGGCCATGCAGACCCCATTGCAAAATCCCATCTTGATGCTGCTGTCCCAGGGAGCATTGCTGAGCTGCTCAAAACGGAGTTATGTACCTTTGGCAAGCATCCAGTTAAGTTTGCTAAATGGGACTTGGGGAAAAAAAACAGTGTTTCCAGGTGTGACTCTTTGTGATCCTTTGGAAATATAATCTCTGGCCTGCCTTTTTGTTCCAATTGAGAACATGTGCCCAGGAGCCATTTCCAAAGGAGCTTTAAGCACAGGACTCAAAGTAACATTGGAAGTTTGAGTTGGACTTGCACAGCAGCCTCGCTCTCCAAGCCTGGTGCTTTAAAAACCTCTTACTATTTGGAAGAGTCATTTGCTGTAGAAAGATTTAATAAATAATGCAGAAGGAGACCAGAGATGGTGTCAGAGAAGGGTTGCTTAGGAAAAATCAAGATGAGGATGTGGTGGTAGAATGCAAAACTTTTTGTTCTTTTTTTTTTTTCCTACTTTTTGGTAGTTTTTTCCGCAAGAAAACTTCCTTGCTTGAAATATTTAAATTTTTGCCAAAATTCGTTTATCTGATATTTGATCTAACCCTTCATTATTATTTAAATCTTCCAGATATCATCAGAGGAGGAAGATATTTATCAACAATTACTAGACCTAACATCCATAAACCTCAATAATTTCTTCTTCTACATTTAGGCTTAAACTCCCAGTCTGATCCATTGTGACTTTGTAGGGACTGATAAGCAGAGCTTTAAAAAAAAAGGACAAAAAAAATGGTTTTGTATAGAAATTATGGCCATTGCTTTGAGAAACTTGATTAAGATCAGCAAGTCTCTGGCTGAACTGAGTATACTTAAAATCCCTAATTGTCTGGCTTTTTGTCTGCAGAATGAGTTTATAAGAAAAAGGAGAACCCAAGCCTACTATTTTAACATGCCTGGAGCTCGTGAGTAGAGCTGGGTTTCAGAGACTCCTGCCTTGTTTTGGCTAAGTCCTTAAAATGGAGATCTGGGGATTAGCGTGGTGGGCCTGGGGTCATCTCTTTGCAGAATGTGCAGTCCCAGACACACAAGATCTTTTTCTTCAGACGTCCCTTCTGGTTGTGGTGTTTGAGCCTTTGCTTTGCTCCCTGGCTAAGAGCAGCGTTAATCATAGGACTGGAATTTGTGACTTAACCAAAGAGGCGTTTTAATGCTTTTCCTGTCATCGATCAGTGGCTGCAAGCCACTGTCTCGGTAGCGTGTCCACATTGACCTCTGTGCTGGTGCTCGATGGGTTCCCGTCCTGCTGGGTGCCTCCCAGCCCAGGAATGCCTTCCAGCATGCCTGCCTTTCTCCTTTGGGAAGGATGCTCTGAACTTGGACCCCTTAGAGACGAGAAAAGAGGCTTTTTGTGCACGCTGCAAAGGGCTCTTGTGTCTGCAGCAGGGCACGACAGAGACCTTCCTTCTGAATCTGTACTTGGAGAACAAAAAAAAGCCCTTGCATCAGAGCTTGCTATTTATATTTCTAGCTCTGAGACTCCTCAGCTGCATTATTAATGAAGCGTTTACCAATTAAGATAGATGAGTCTGCTCTTGAGGGTGTTTGTTAAGGTAAGGAACCTTATTAGCATATCTGATAGATACAGTGCCAGGTGCTGATTAAAACCTTGTTGACTCCCCAGGGGCAGAAGTCTTGAGGAAATAAGGTGGAGAAAGTTGTCCTCTTTCCTGGCTTTGGCCGTGCAGGGAGCAGGAAGAGAAATTCAGCATCCCTCCCCAAAGGCAGAGCCCTGAGCCTGTGAGCAGCTTGAAATGGGCATGGGGAGGAAATTAATCAGCCTGGATCAGAAATTCCAATAGCTGGAGCGATGCAAGTGTGATTAATGCCTCCTGAATGTGAGAGGTGGCAAGATGCTAGTTTTGCTACTCGTGCAAGGCCAGCAGCCTGTCAGGCGAGGAATTAGTTTCCAGTGTTGACCCTATGGGTTTGCAGAGGTCTGGAATCGATGCTTGCCTATGTAACAGTGTTTCAGCAGCTCACTAAATTAGGTTTGCAGGCAAAATGATGCTGTGAGGTACAGTCAACCCACATATGAAACCAATTTCCCTTTGAAGCAGCACTAAAGAGGGCGACCAGAAGAGAAACGAGATCATCTTTAGGTCTCTCGTGACCTACAAGAGTTGAGAAGTGTGTATTCACTTTCCATATTTATTATAATATGGCAAAGGAACTGTATTGTAGGCTTTAATGATCCGCATGTGAAGAGCGTCTTAAAATAGACTTCAGATCTCCTTGGAACATACATATGTGTTTATAATTTTACAGCTATAAAAATATATATTTACTGAATACATGTACTTTGTTTCTCCATCTGCTAAATATAGTCACGTATGAAAGTTATATAGAAAATGCAATTTTCCCCCGAATTATCCTGCTGTCAGTCTGCTTCAATTTCAGCGTCGGCAGAGGCGAGGCGGGAGTGGAGATGGGCACTGCTGTGCTGCCAAGCAGGTGTCTGGGAGCAGTGTGCCTCAGGATGGGGATTGCTGGGGGTGGGGTTGGTGGTGCCAGCTATTATGAAGCTTTGCCCACCAGTTCACGAGATAAGATCCTGTTCTCTGATTGGCTTGTAATTTTGTTGGGGGTTTTCAACATCTGTGCTTGGAGTTTTCATGGTGGATGTTGAATGGTTCGATTTTAAGGGAGGGGAAAAAAATTATAAAGTGGTCCTGCCATTTTGGAGAGTAAGATGTTGTGTTCACCCTGTTTCAGAAGTCCAGAGAGCACTTCTCAGAGTTTGCTGCGAGACTCAGCGCAAGGGGAATGGGGAGGAGGTGCCTATTTTGTGAGATGTCTTTGCTGTCCCTTTGCAGACGTGGTCAAATCCAAGAAAAGCTGGGATTTGCATGTTCTCAGCAGAGACTTTTTGATTCTGGCAGCTGGTAATTACCCAAGTGCCTTCACAATGGGCAAAGCTCCTTCCCACATGGCTCCCCAGGGAGGCAGGGCTGGATGCTGGCCATTCCCAGCCAGTGGCTCCTGTCACTAGAGTGTCTTGTCCTCTCACAGCTGCTTTGGGGAGCAGGCACAGAGTGGGGAGTGTGTCCCTAACCACAGCAGGGCAGGCAGGTAGGGCTGGGCCTGGCAGGAGACATTGGAATACAGGGCTGTTCTAGGCAAAGGTAGAAAATGGCAGTGTTTGGAAGAGGGAGACTTCCCAGGGTCCGGGAGAAGCATAGGATGGGACTGTGCAAGGACACATCAGGTCAGTTTGTCTCTGATATTTCCCAGTTGTGCAGCTGGAGTCACAGCCCTTCACCGGGTGCTGTGTCTCCTGTGCACGGTCCTTGCAGAGGGCTGCAGAAATGCTTGCACCACGTTTGGGAGATCAGCAGATGGTTTCTCTAAAGAGAGCCTGAAATGTGACTGTTGCTAAAATCGGTTTTTACAAAAACCACAAGTTCTTCAGAAAAAGCATAATTTCTCTCACAAACTCCAGCTCAAATAGTCTTTAAAATAAATACACTTCTGTGGCGTCTGCAGTTGGGCCTGGCTGGAGAGCCCGGAGTCTGCCTTGTGAGAAGTGTCATGACTCTAGAGTTTGTTTTGGTTCAGTTTTGGAATGTTCTGCTGTGAAGGAAGGAGCCAGGCAGTCATCAGAGCAGTTCCTGGGTAGGATCTGGAATGGGTGACTCCACCATTCCTGTTTCCTGTCCTCTGAGCTTGGAGCAGGAATTTGAAGAGCCCTGAGAAATCAGTCACCAGCAATACATCTCCAGACAAGAGCCTGCTGAGGAAGATGCTATCTCTTTGTGGTTTATTCCTGTCTGCTCTTTTGGGACCCCATCCTTGATGGGATGTGAGTGTTTCTGGCTGGTTTCTGCAGCAGAGCAACAAGGTTAGCAGCGCTCTTGGACCTCCTGCTTCCCAACTTGCTGGTGTGCTGTGATGGCAGCATGGCAAGTCATGCTGCTGTCTGCTGACGTGCTGAAGCTCCAAGAATGACCACAGGCCTCTGGCACACAAAGGGAGGTTTCAGCTTTGCACCCCTAAATGCCAAGGATTGACTTGTTTCTTGCATGTCCAGCTGCCAGGGTGGAGGTTTGTAGCCCTGGGGAGTGCAAAGGTATTAACTTCAAACGTTGTTACTGGGTTTTTCTTTCAGAGCCACAGTTTGGTCTCAGAGGAGCATCCCAGGAAAGGGCAGCGTGCCCATTCCTTTGGCCTGTCTGTCCCTGCCACGTGTGTGCTGCGGTGGGGTTGGATGCTTGTGGCAGTGGGTGGGTCCTGTGTACGGGACAAGTTTCTTTCCTCAAGGATGTGATTTACTGAGAGACAACAGGAAGGACAGTTAGTGGTGTAAAGCCTGAATGAAATGGGACCACACTGTGGTCTTCCAAGCTCTGCCTGTGGGGAGCTGGGTGGGTGGCGTGTTTGCTGGTGTTTTCAGGGATTCCTTGTAAGCAATTGAGGAACATTTGCTCAAAACTGACAACCAGTTTCTTTCTTCTGTTGCACAAAAATGCTACCAATGAAAATAGACAAGCTCTCTGGGTCATTTCCAGATGCCCTTAGTAAGACAGAAGTGTTTATTTTTTATGGGCCAATTTTTGTAGTCTACCAGAACGTCTTGTACTGTTAATGCTGCATGGAGCAATAGCTCTGCAGTGTTTAATAAGAGCAATGTGCTCTCGGGGATATTCAGATTGGAGGTAGTTTCCTCACATGTACACACTCGATAGTGTGTGTTATGAAACATCTGGGTCCAGAACTGCACTAAAAAAATCAAATGGCCAAGTCAACCTGAAAGTTGTACCAGGGCTCTACCTGGAGAATCACCATGTGCAGCCTTCTTCTCTGCTGCAAGGCCCTTGAGCAGATGGCCTGGCTTTTTTTAATCCCTTTTCCTCCTCCTCCTCAGGATTTGCAAGTCAAGAGTAAAACTCAGCTTGAATTTTCTGTCAGCATAAGGAACTGTAGGTCCAAAAGGCTTTCTGGCTGCATTTACAGGGCTGCATGGGAGGCAAAGAGCCTTTGGTTCTCCTGCCTCTGTGTCTGCCCTTCTCCTGCTGTGGTTTGTGGCTTTACCTCCAGGTCTGGACCGCTGATGGTGCTGGAGTAGTGGGTGGCTGGTGTAGGAGGATGTTGGTGGCAGCAGCTCTGCCACAGCATCCTGGCTGCTTTGGTGCCTCCAGCCCCTAGGTTCGGCATCTCAGAGGTGTGCAGCGTGATGCTGGTGACTCTGCCTTGTTTTGGGGCTTCTCATGCCTTGCAGCTGCTCTGTGACCCGAGTGTCTCCAAGCAGAGTGATGGCAGGTGTCTGGGGGAGAGCATCCATGCTCTCCATTACATAGGTGCTGCCCAGAGCCCTCAGTGTGAGTGAGCTCTCTGGCTATCGGACATAATCCTTTCCATCAGCTTCATGAGGAACAGGGTTGCATTTCCTCAGAAGGAGCCTTACCTGCTTTTCCTGGGCTCTCCGTGCTTTTACTGCGGGAATGGAGAAGGATGGGTCAGGCAGTGGCTCGAGGGCTGTGCAGCTCTGTTGGATGCCACATCAGTCGTGGCACCACAGGCTGGGACGTGGTTCTTTTGGCTGAATTTCCTTCTTTGGTTTCACCTTAAAACCTGTCTTTCCCTTTGGGATGAGTGTTTCAGTGAGTGATCTTCAAGGTTTAACCTTTCTGATAGGAAATCTGTTCAGCTCTGGCTTTCATCATGGCTGCTGTCCTTCAGAAATGTCCCTGGCATCTCCATGTCCCTGTCGGGTGAGACTTGTTTATAAGATTTTGCTGCAGAGCTGGAGGAGGTCTGTATGTCTATCTTGCTGAAGGAGATGGCAGAAAAAGCAGGACTCAGGGAGCTGTGGTGCTTTTTCTGCTTTTGCTTCATGAAGGAAAGCAAGACCAAGAGCTTGGCTTTAAGGGTGTCTGAAGTTGCTATCTGCAGACTGGGAGAATGTCTCCCCCTTGGCTTGGAAAGGCAGTGGGCTGTGTTTTACATGAAGCCTGTTCAGTGTGGCTGGCATTGCACCATGTACAAGAGGGAAACCATCTAGCTCTCATTTTAAACGAGGATGGGAGATGCAGTGGGAATCAGCCCTGGAGCAGACTGCTTGTTCCGGGCGTGGGCAGCTTGCCTGTGAAGTGTGTCAGCGTGGGTGAGGGAGCCAGGAGGGACTGAGATGCTCGTGTCCAATGCTCTCAGAGGGTCCTTCCTCCAGTGCTGCACCAGTAACTTGAATGACATCTGAGTTACGTGCTGAAACCTCCTTACAGATGTTATGAAGCCATGCTAAGCCCTTATCAATGTGGCTTCCTGAAGGGACCAAGTTCCAAGGATCTGGGACCCTTCTCCCCTTCATGTTCACTCTCTGCATTCTCAGACTCTCTGTGTGTGGGATGGGCTGTGTCTGCAAAGAGTTGGGCTTAAGCCTGAGCTATTCCAGTCAGTGCTGGTAGGTTGGGGGCCCCTGAGGGGTGTCTTATGCTCTTGTACATGCTGTGTGTGCTTCCTGGGGGTGCTGAGAGGAGCACATAGAAAATGATGGGCTGACCAGGAAAAACATTTCCCCAGGAATGCAACACCTGGTTTCCCCCACCTCCACAGCTGACATTCTAGAAACCAAGAGCCTTTCTCTGTTCTTGTAGATCCCAGCTGCACTCTCAGCTGTCAGCAGGAGGAGGAGATAAGTCAGGGTCTTGCTGGGAGAAGCCCAGATCAGTCCAATTTTGGTTGAAATATTATGTAGGTGTCATGATGGACCATGCAGCTCTGCTCAGCTGTGCTGTGGGGGTGCAGCGGTGGAAGTGGGTCTCTTCTTGTCCATGCAGCTGATGGAGAGGAGTCCTGCTGACTCCTTCAACAATGCAGATTTTGGTCTAATGGCTGTGCATGGGAGAGGTGATTTTTTTGTATAGCTCAGGTGGTGTGCTGAACCTAAACGTAACAATGTGGACAAAAATCACATGGGTTTTGGTGAGTCCATGCTTTACCTTACAGTGTAGGTAAAGAGCCTTCAGTCAAGGGCTGTCTTCAAAATCTGGATGGTTGAATAACACTTGAAGGAGAAGGTACTTGTGCTGAGATGGTGCTGGATCCCTTGTTCTGAACAAGCCTCACTGTTGTCTTTATCTTTTGTATGTCTGTCTGCAGAGCAAGAGTGATAATTAATGCACAGTGGCTCTCCTGGGTTCTGCCAAAGCCAATACTGGCTTTCCAAAGTCAGCTCAGGAGTACTGAAAGTGCAGTTTTAGGCAGGGCTGTGGGTCAGACCATTCTCCATTTGGCTCTTGATACTTTGATTGTCAAGCATCACTTGAAGCTTTTCAGTTAGCATTAAAGTGAGAGCATCAGTCTAAACTGGGGCAGTCCTGGGCATCAGATGATAACATATTTCAAAAAATTACCTTAGCTTGGCCTTGGTGATGAGAGGAATGGTCAGCATCACTTTTATATACTTTTAATGCAGCTTTTAATTTTTAACTTCTTTCAAACATTTTTTTTTTCTTCGTAGAGCTTTTCTTCCACAGCAAATGCACCAGTCATTTCCTGAGGAACTGAACTTCAGCCTGCTCCTTTAAATACCCCTATGAACCCCAGAAGGGACATTGTCCCAGCTTTGCAGTCAGGGAAACCAAAGCCCAAGGAAAGTGAGAGCTTAATTTCAAGAACACCATGTGGTTGTGATCCATGTTACAAGCAGTGGAGACCAGGGATGTTTTCAGTGGGGTTGGGTCTGTGGCCCCTCTGAGCCAGGTGGAAGACCACAGACTTCTGGAGAGCTGGAGCTCCTGCCTGCTTCAAGTCCTGCTTGCCAGGAGAACACTCTTATTGAAGAAGCAACGTTGGGGTTTGGTGGAAGGTCTGAGTCTGGGACTGATGTGGGCTGGGTAGTTGGTGCCACATCACCTCCCCAAGCAGTGCAGAGCAAGGGTGGGAAGGACTCTCAGAGCTTGCCAGCCAGCAGGACCAGGGAGAGTTGGGTGTTGTAGGAGTGGAAGGAGGTTGTTTGAGAAGGCTGAGACCACACAGTGGCTGGTGGTTTCACGTGTGTCTCTGGAGCAGAGGGGAATGATGAGATACATCACTTGCATGCCTCTGCTCTGGCTTGATGTGGTCTCCCCAAGTGAATCAAAGCTTTTGCTTTGAAGCCAGAGGAGGGGGAAGGGACTGTCTTTGTTCTGCTTTTTGGAGAGCGCTGGAAATCCTTCAGACCAGAAGACTACACCCTTCATTACCCTCTGGGTTATTTGCCCCATATTGGAAGTATGACTCTGTCATGTGAAGTATTTGATTATTTATACAGTTAATGTTTAACAGAGTTGGAGTATTAGAATTAAACAGGGGACGAGCTTCCAACTTTACATGGTTAAGGGCTAATAAAACTTCTCTGATCCAGTGTTTTCCTTTCACCAGAGGGGATTTTTTTCATTAGCTTTGGAGTGTTAAAAAGAGATCTCCTGTATTTGAGGCAGATTGATCTGTTGGCTCCAGACAAAGAGAATGTGCAAAGGTGTCAGCTTAACTATCCAGTCGACACAGATACAGGAAGCCAAAAATTTCAAGGTGTGTTTAATTGGTATCTTCAGTGGTGGTAGCTGGATCCAGCATCTGCTTTGGATACTGGGTGATACCTGTAGCCCACCCTGGATGTGGAGGAGCTGGGTGAACAGTGATGGGTGAAGAGTAGCAGGAGGCTGGACTGCCCCAAGCTGGCGTTGTCACTTGTGCCTGCCTCCACCATGCTGTTCCATCTGTCTTCTTGCTGCAGGACAGCTTGGGGATGAACACTGGTGGCCCTTCAGTCATCACATCTCCCAGGGGTGTTGAACTGGAATAGCATTTCCCAAGCATTTGGCTTGAGGATTGCAAAGGTGTGACCAGCACAGTCCCATGACTGCTGTGGTCCAGGGGTCAGTAGGAGAAGAGAACAGTTGGGATTGGCTGAACTTCATCGAGTCTGGGATGGTCTCAGGGGATTTGGTTTTCATTTCTTTTTAGTTCAGTTCACTCAGACTTATGGGTCTGGGGGTGTCTCACCCCAGCACACTTCATACCCATTGCCTGAATGCAGCAATGTCTCTTGGTGGCACAGAGCTCTCAAAGCTGTGGTTCTTACAGTAGTGTGGTTGGAGATGATAGGAAGGTAATGTGGGTTTCAGACCTTCATTGAGGGGGAGGCTGAGGAATAAGGGCTTCATGGCATCCTAGAGGTCCCAAGATTGTGACTGCCCCAGGGGCATCCTCAGTGCTGTTGCTCTGCACTGGTCACTTAAATCAAGTTGGTTTTTAGCAAACCACCAGGACTGAAGGCAGCCATGACTGCAGACCTGCCACTTGTATTTTAGGTGTCCTGATTACCTGCTGTGAGTTTTCTTTCCCTTTTATCTCCTATGTACTCCTGTCTGCACAAATGCTGGATATACTGTGAACATAATTTCCTTTGTGCTGGTGTAGTGATGCAGTTGATAACTTGTACTGGGTTGGAAACAGCCATTTTTAATTCCTCCCTTGTGACTGGAGAAACAAGGGGGATGTATGAAAGCAAGGCTGTTGGAGCGGCTGTTGCATGGGTGGAAAATCCACAGATGATGTTTTGCCTTTGCAAATGTACATTGTGAGCATGAAGGGAACTCTGTTCCTCATCATCTTTCCAACCATTTCTCCTCACTGTAGATGACGTAGGAAACTGTACTGAAGAGTTTTGTTCTTCCAGTTCCACCCACGAGCATCACCTGCTTGTTGACTGAATGGAGTGAGACTGTTTTCAGCTCTCCTGGGAAGTGTTGGTCTCTTCATCCATGATGAGTTCATCTCTAGGTTTAATGGAGCAGTTTCTCTAAACAAGGAGCTGAATTGATTGTCAAAGGTTGCACCTCCTCTGCAGGATGTCAAGGTCATGATCTGTGAGAGCAGCCTGTAGACAGATGCACTCATCATTCAGATGCATTTAGCTTTTATTTTAAAATGTCTATTTTTATTTCCATTTCACCTGCTAGGTCCAAAATTTGGTGCTTCCTCCCCCCAAACATGACTGAGCCCTCAACATAACATAGTAGTCTGTGGGGTTTCCATCCTCCACAGAGTGGAAACTGGTTCCTGGGGGAAACAGCAACTGGAAAGTGTAATCTAGCATAGAAGTATTTATTTTTTTAAAGACAAGTGGCAACCCCCTGCCCCTCTGCTGCCTTGTGTGCTCCTGGTCTGTTTCAGACTTTAATAAATTTCTTGTTTATCTTGAGGAAGCAAATTAATAAGTAATGGCAGTTGCTCTTCAGAGAGAGATGCTGCTGAGGGTTGGAATCATTTTAATTTGGCGTGTGTGTTGTTGAAGGACTGTTTGCTGTTGAGGTGAGTGCATCACTGTCAGAGCCTGTAAAGGCTGACCATTCCCTGTGCACACAAGTGGTGGGTGTGAAGTTCTGCAAGTAGGTCTCTGAGCAAGGGCTCAGGGAGAATTGAATTGGTCTTGCTGGGAACTTTAAGGCTCTCATTTCTTTTAGCTCTGGGTAAATTTGAAACCCAGCACAACTGGACAGACACATCTTCCCTGTGTATCACTGGGCAATCCTAGTGTTGCTCCTCCAGGCGAGCATCGTCATTCGGTGTGTGGTGCCAGTCAGGTCTCAGCCCCCTGGAGATGCCAGAAACCCACAGCTGCTTCCTTCAGACACCCACCTGAGGTGGTGCTGTGTTTGGTTTGGAGGTGACCTTGGCCTAAGTGTCATGCATACCCCCTCTGTGGGAGTGTGGGCATGATGGTGGAGTCTGGCTGTGCATCAGGCTGATGTTAACTTCTCTGAGCAGCTCAAGTTACTCAGAAGCCATAAGCCATGACAAAAGCAGTTGTATCTGCTTAAAATGTTACAAGCTTTGGAAAGCAAACTGAGTTTATTTCTGTACCTTGGTGGTTTCAAGATCATGCTTGCATCTTCTCGAAGTGCCTGTGATAACCAGGGTTCTGATGTGGCTCCACAGACTGAGGCTTTTCCACGGCAAATGGTTTGATAGTGGTTGTTCAGTGGTGTGTGCTGCACGTTGGCATCCTGGAGGAACTTTCAGAGGTCCAGCACAGGCTGAGATGGCACCTCCTGTAGGAGAAAATGGCCTTTGTGTTATCTCCTGTCCGTTCCTCACCTGCAAAACCTGAATGTGAGGGTACTTAATGGTGTACACACAGTCGGTGCAGCAAACTGTGGGAGTTGCTAAGCAGCTGTGGAAGTGGGGTTAGCAACACCCAGCATCAGGGCAGTATGGAATCCACCTGCACAGATACATTTGCAGGGGTCATTTTAGTGAGGGCATCATCAGCCCTGACCACTCTCATTAGGGCAATTAATTTTACAGTGAAGTACCATATATAGTTAGTGGCAGTGGTTTCTGGAAAGCCCAGACATGGGAGTTTACTTAAAACCTTGCAGATATTACAAGTTGAGCCCCAGGAAGATGTCTGGGGGTAAGGCAGGTCTGGAGGTTTCCTTCCTAGAGACACAGCAGTGGAGCATGGACTCCTTGCATACTTCCCAGCCACTGCTCCCTGGCCTTGAATTTGCTGCCAGACCCCTCTGTCTTGGTTTCCCAGGCAGGGGAAGGGGGACTCTGCTCCTGCTCATCCTGGAGCAGGAAAAAGAGCAGGGTGCAGCTCCTCAGGTGCACTCTGCCATCTGCCCAGAAGAGAGACCTCCCCAAGCCAGGACATGTCACCCACAGTGTGGGACTTGCTCCTCCTTTTCTGGGCATGCCTATGGACCTGCTTTCAAGGGTCAGGAAGATTTCCCCACCATGTTTTCCCATCTCTCAAGTGGGAGTACTGTGTAATACTTAGGGTATGTGATTATTAGGGCAACTCCTAAAACCCTTTGCTGAGATTGTGGGTAAAACCACCTTCTCTCAAATTACTGGCTTCCCTTTTCAAAGGGAAGAGAGGAGTCAGTTCCTAGTTGCTCATCTGGTTTTGCTTTTTACTTTATTTCTTTCCCATTATGCTGAGCTGACTGCGTTTTTGGTTGCTTCCAGTTCCAAATTGTGATGAATGTGCTGATAACCCTTTGGTACCTACTGTGCTGCCAGGGAGCTGTGCCTGGCTTGTCCCATAGAGGATGGGGGCTAACCAGGAGCTTCAGGAGGCTGCAGAGGTGGAATTTCACCCACAGATAGTTATCTGAGATATTGCAGCCCTTTCCCTCTCCCCCTTTGTAAGAGAACTTAATTACTGAAATAGATCTGTGTTTAGAGGAGCTGGAGACCCTCCATCCACTGCCAAAGGGGCCTCATGTCACATAATGGAAGAAAACCATCACTAAATGTTTCACATCACGCTTTTCCCTTTTCCCTTCAATCCTTTGTATTTAGCATTAACTTCACAATATAGGTTTCCTTTTGTTTTAATTGTGTTGGATTCTAGGGAGAAGGAAAGGATCGTTCCTTTGTTTTTCTTTCTACTGTAGCCCCAGCCATCCCGATGACAGATCTTGTCATTACATGGTGTCATTTTAGATGTTTGCACTGCATCAAAAGCAAACGGAGGAGCCTGCAGTCTAGGCTGTGGGTTGAATAACAATGTTTTTCCAGGGGAAGAAAAAAAAAAATCTGTGAAGTTTTTAATGAGAAACATGAGTTTCACAGAGGCAGCCTGTACACTGCTCCCGACCCAGCAAGAGCGATGGCTCCTATTTCCCTGGATATCAGCTTTTGTGGCCCTTTGTGTTTCTGAAGGCTGTGAAGCTGTGGAGTCATCTTGGACTTGAAAAGCAGGAGGGGGCTGGTGTTTTCCTGTGCATGGTGGATCTTCCGGGACAGCTTTCCAGTTGCGTGCTCCTTGCTAAAGCCGAGCTCTGTGATGTGTGGCTGGGAGATGCTGGGCACAATGTGTGTCCAGAAGGAGAAAGGGTGGTACTGAGGGGCTTAAAATCACTGCACGGGAATCTGCTTTTCCTGAAATGCCTGCATGCTAAAGATGGTGAAAACTGCTGATGCAGGAGAGCAGAGCATCTTTGTCAGGCATCTGTCTCCCAACCACATTCCTTTCAAGCAAGGAGGGCTGCTGGGGAAGTCTCTGCTCTGCAGACCTCCCGCTGCCTTCCTGACTTCTCAGAAAGGTCATGTGAAGACTAATGTGATCAAAAGGGTTTTTAAAGTGTTATTTAAAGCATGTTGACTGTTCTGCAGAGGGTTTCGGTCCTGCAGAATCGGGAAATTTCACTGCTTGTCAGCCATGACCCAGAACTTCGCTGTGGGGTCTCACCAGAGAGGACATACTGGCAACTGAGGGCTTTTATGTGGTTGCCTCGCTTGGCTTGGTCTTATCCCTCTTTGATTTTCCTTGCAGTGCATGAACACATTGCTTTGCTGTTGCCCTCTGAAGTGTGTTGAGGTTCGTGCGTGGTGGTGTTTGTACCAGGGAGCTGTTTGTGGGAGTTGTGGAAATGGTTGTACCCAGGAAATGGCAATGAGTCTGGCTGCTCAGGCACGGCCTCTGGGCTCCATGGAGCTGACTCTGAGTAGTGTTGGATGTGATGCATAATTTGGTAGAACTGGAGAATACCCAGAAAAGGCCCTGGGCTGTGTGGAAGAGGCACAAAACATCCACCAGCAGGCTGAGTTGGGCTTGGAGACTGCCACAGGACATGTAGATGCTTTGCCAGGGCTCTCCACTGTCAGAGTTGGTGCTTCTCAAATACCCTCAACACTTTCCTTGCATGATGGATAAAAGCTGTGCCACCCTCCTGATGTTACACCTTGTGATGCAAAGTCCTCCAGCCTCTTGCTGGGTGGTTTCTCTTGCTTTGAAATTTATGGATTGAAAGAAAGCTCAAAAAAACATTTATTTCCACACAAAATCAAGGTCTGTGCCTTTCCTTCACCTCACTTTTTGCTGGATGTTGAAATACAGCAGTCAGTCTTCCCAAACTTGATACCACCTCTCATCTCCTCTTCTGAGATGGCTCTGATCAAGGCTCTCTCCATGGGATGATGACCAGCCCAGCCACTGGTGTGCCAGCAGGTATTTGGATAACTCCCTGTCCTGGAATTGAGGTCCCTTTCTTCAGAAATCTACTCAAAGAGTTTCCAAAAATTATTCTGGAATAAAATGTCAACAGAGGAGGCTGATCTGGAATAGCAATTGCTGAATAATTTATTCTGCAATGAGCAGATAATTTCCCTACATGGAGCAGCCCAAATAAGCTCCAGAATTTAAGCTTTATTGGTTTGGGGGCCAGAGTGGGGAGGAAATGGCAAAGTTTTCATGAAGTTACTGAAGTGAGCTAAGCTGTTTAAGTATAATAATATTTCTGCAATATAAAGTGTGTGTCTGTGGTCTCCTTAGTGAAATTATATATATATATGTGTAAAAAGAAAAAAAAAAGGTGGGTTTATTCTAAAAGTCAGCAGGAGAGGGGAGTCATTCTGGTGCCTTCTCCTGGGGTCTTTGCTCAGCTCCTGAATGGGGAGTTGAGGGCGGAAATGGCAAAATGGTGTCACCTTAGAGCTTTTTCCACTTTGGGGAGGCAGTTTTAATGCAAAGCCATTTTCTGTGTTTAGAAGTGAGGTTCTCGGAAGGAAGTTAATTGACCTTTTCAACAAATTTGTTACTGAGACCATTACCAGAAATGCTGTTGAAATGCTTTGTAAATACAGTGTTCATTTAACAACACTGCCAGTGACTTAGAAAGTCAGACTTTATGCTCTCTTAAAAATGAAAGAGCTATTCTTAGTGGAAAAAGTGTCTTTTTGGGGAAGAATTTGGAGCAGATTTTCGCGTTGAATCTAGGCTGCCTCATTCCCTTGGAAGGCGTCTGAGGGCCAGGAAAATCATAACTAATAACTTCCCTATAAATTGTAGAGCTGCTATTTTAAGGTCTGGTGTCTCAGGGAGGAGCAGGGTGGTGTCCTGCTTCCCTCCATTACTGTGTGATGCCCTGGTTTGATTCTGATTAAGATAGTCCTGCCCTATACAAGACCAAAATGTGGGAAGAAGACAAGTCAGGAGCTTCTCAGGCTTGGTTTTGCTTTTGTTTTTCAATATTGGTAAATTGAATTTGTGTTTTGATTTGAAGATGGCCCACTCCCGAGGCAGCTTTAAATGCTAAAATACGCATTGAATGCAATTAATCGTTGCATGTTTGGAGACAAAATCCAGAGTTGCTCCCCAGCCTCAGGGTAAGTCCTGGAAAAGCGGCCAATTCCGGAGGGAGGTTGTGTCTCAGAAAAACAGGTCAGCAAGGCGAGCAGATACCTCGAGAGAAAAGCATGTCCATGGCTCTGGATCAACTTCTTGCACAAGCAGAGGGCCCTATGGAAGGAGCCCTTAAACCAGGAGCAACGGGTTAAGGGCTCTGGCACAGGAGGCACTTTGCTTTAAGGGCCGGGATTATGTTTTTGTGGCGCTAAGAGCTCTGTGAATCACCACATTAAAAAGGCGATGAAGGGAAGAGCACTGCTCCCTTTGCTTTTGACTGTGATGAAGTTCAGTGATCCCATCATGGTGACGCTTACATGAAGGGATAGGAGGCAGTTCCTAATTAGAACCCTTTTATGTGCTAGAAGCCAGCTTCTCAGCTGTTGGAAATCTGGGTGGCTTCATTGAAGTCAGGAGACGACCCCATCTGAGTCTCGTGTGTGAGTTTTGGCATCTCCCATCAGTTTCCTTGAGGCAGCCGAGGTGGTGACAGCGCGGGGCTGGGTTTGCTTTGTGGCAGCTCCAACTGATGGCACGCATGAGCCCGGAAGCTGCGGCAAAAGTGAATTTCCTCCCTGTGGATATTTTCTTTCATGCTTGAAAACGCCCTTGCATCTGCTGAGCAAACACCTGAACAAGGAACTGTGTTGCTCCTTGTTCGGGTATAGCCACTTGTAGGCACAGGGAGAAGAGGAGAGGGCTGGATGCTTTGGGGATGGTCACAAAAATGCATCACGTTTTCTCCCTTGACTGTAAGGATGCTGCATTCACTGCTTCTGCTTAAAATTGTACTGCACATCTTCACCTTTCTCACATTTCTGGTTTTTGTAAGAAAAGTCCTTATATTCAAGATGCCTATAAGTTAGTTACACTGTAGCAGTAGAGAACTGAGATTTGACAGCATTTTGCCACTAGTTACTGCATCACATGTTAACCAAGATGCAGTGAAGTCATCGTCTCTTCAAGCCCTTTCTGTTGCTTCAGAACCATCATTTAGATTGTCTGGATCTGACCTGCTAGCAGAGGAATTCAGCTTGCAAGGCTACACCTTAGCAGAGGAAATCAGTCCAAGCTTTAAAACTGGTTGTGTTTTTTTCTTTTTTGCCCAAACCGTATGTCTTCAGAGCAAGGGTTGTACATCTGCATAGATTAAAAACCCATTTGTGGGCAGGTGTTGGAAGATTGTGGAAGGTGATGCTGGAAAGGATGGTCTTGGCTTTGGGGCTGGCAACAAGGACCCAAAAAACCTGGTTCTTAAGAATGATATGGGCAACAAAGAGCACTCCAGGCTGGGGAGAAAATGGAGAACATTTTGTAATACTTTTGGGTAAAATCACAGATTAGGACTGGTTGTCTGGAGCATGGCCTTGGGCCAGCCAAGCCCCTGAGCTGGGTAGGGGGAGGGGAAAAACCTCCATTTCAGGCTCCTAGATAAACAAACACCAGAAATCTCGTAAGGGTAATAATGGAAATCACTGAGAAATTGAGTTAATACAAGGGCATCTGTGTAAGTGAATGCTCGGGACAGGGAAACGGCTTTGTCCTTTAACTCTAGTAATGCTGGAGCAGATGGGAAGCGCGGTGTGCTTCACGCATTAGCTGGCTCGGATAAAGAGCAAGGCAGAGGCCGGTCCTCTTGGCTGATTAGAGGTTAACAGGGATAGAAACCAGCGGATTGACTCTTCATTTGCAGGAGGTGTTGTGGGATCAGAGCAGATGGCAGAGAGAGCGTCCCTCCAGCTTACTCAGCTGCTCAGAGGAGCTTACGGCTCCCTCCAGCACAAACAGCCCCATTCCATCTCCTCTGTTTACAGCTGCAGCTCTTGCTTCTTCCCTGGCCTACCTGGAGAGGTGGTAGAAGAGTATTTCTCCCAAACCTGTGGTAGTGGGTGCCTGAGGCCGTAGGTGTGTGGTGGGGACCCTTGCAGGCATGGTGCATGCTCTCCAACTCATCCAATATCCCTTTGTTTCGGCTCCTCCTGCGGCAGCTCAGCTGCGGGCATGGCTCCTTCCTGGGGTGATGTTAATGGTCTTTGTTAGCTCTGTGAAAGTGGAGGTGCTTTTCCAGGATGATAATGACTGGGCAAGGGCAGGAGCATGGTAGGGACCGGGAGGAGGGCTGCAGGGGGGAATCTTTTAGCAGCAGAATTGTGGCTCTGTGCTGCTGGGGCGGCATCCTCCTGGCCAGTCATCGCCTGCCTCCTTCATCCCTGCCAAAGTCTGTCTCAACAGCAGCACCTTTGCCTGCGGTCACAAAACAGAGTAGCTTTGGAGAGGAGGGAGGATGGAAACTCATAGCAGCTCTGCTCATTGACTCGCTGGAAGCCTGGATTCCCTATTTTGCAAGGGAGAAATGGCAATTGATTCAGCCTTACCCTCTTTCTTTCTGTCTGCCAGTGCTCTGAAAAGGCACATTTTATCTGTGTGTGACAACACCTGCCTAGGGTGCCTCTCATTGAGCCGCTGAATCAAAAGAGCAACAAGAAAAGTGGGTTTAATTGCACACATCTTCAGCAGAGTCTTTCTTGCACTGGCAGCACAAAAGGCCAGCCCTGTGCTGGTTGAATGGAGCCCGGGAGGGCTGGGGCACGCCGTACTCTCGTTACTATCGGAGGCAGATGATTCACTTTGCTGGAGCATTGTCATGTGCAAATGAGTTCATGAGCCCATCTCCTTTCCAACTGCAAGGTCAGGGACTGAGCAATTGTCAGCATCAGCCGGCTGGAGGAATTGATCTAGAAGCTGGAAAGCTTCGGGAGATTTTACTAACCTCCGCTTCCCACCGCCCGAGCACACCGACACCTTCCTCCCGTGGGTGTTGTCTACATTACAAATATTGACCGATTTTGAGCTCATGTTTAGAAAGCTGCTGTTTCGAGGCATGGAAATGTGACTGAGAATGGCTTATAAATAACACTCGGGTGCGGCAATTATTATTCATTGCTAGTTATGGCTTTCACACACTGGAAAAACAAATGGTTTTTCCACTAGGAGCTGGAGCTGCAGTCCGTTTAATCACTAAAGAGCTTGGAATCACTTTAGTTTAAAATAACTTTCCGCTGTGGTTTGGAAATTTAAAAAAAAACATATTTGGGTCATGTTAACCTAGTGTATACAACTTGCGCTGAGAATTTCAGTTTACCTCGTGTACATCTGCTGAGGCCCATAAATATCCATCTATTCTTTTCCATTTGGTTTCACAGAGCTCCTGCCTGCCTGAAGACAGAGCTCCCCAAACACAGATTTGGAGTGGGGTTAATCTGGCTAGAGGTGGAGAATCCTGGGAGCTGAGCACAGAGTACAAGAGCAGTGAGCAGCCAAGCTGCTGTCAGCCACAGCCACCCCTCTCTGGCTGTGATGCAAGGGGATGTGGCTGGTGCCTTCAGGAAGCTGCGTGGATGGACTTTCCATCACGTGGCTCCTAACAGAGGCTGCCCAAAATATCAGCCTCAGGTACTGGGAGGTTACTTAAGGTTTTGACAGCTAGGTGTGGTTGTGAGTTCTTTATGTACATGGTCCAGCGGTCCATGCTCATGGCATGGATGTGGTGCACATTTCCCTCTACTGAGCCATTCCTTGCCCTGCTTCAGAATTATCACAAGGACAGAGAAGAGGCTGTGGAGGAGACAAAAGAACCACAGTGCCATGAAGAAATGTTCCCCACGTTACCTGTGTGTTACTGGCCATCACCCTCTCACGCAGCAGTGCCAGTGCAGCATCCTCAGGGTAGGGTCCTGCAGGTGGCTGCAGCTCTGTGGTGCTTTCCACCCCTGCAGGACCGTGCCAGCGCTCCGGGGAAGGCGGGCGACTGCCACGCCTGGGAAGGAAGAGCTCATTTTTTCCGAATGGCACAACTAAGCAAATGACAACTGTGACTTCAGTCTGGGCTGCAGTGTGAAATCCGAGGGATGGCTGTGAGCAGCAACTGCCAGAGGGAGCAGAGCTGAGCACTCGGGTTCCCAGCTAGCGTGGTAGGTGAGGAGGAGTCCTCCTCTCTCTTGCAAGTGTTGGTGCCACACTTATGAGAAGGGAAGGGGCTATGCCTGGCTTTTGCTTGCTTTCGGGGTTTAAATTTCCATCTGGGCATCTGCCTGTCTCCAGACTCCAGGTATTTCAATATTACCAGCCTAAATGTTTGCTTTATCTTTAGTGATTTGCTGAAGGCCACAAAGCAAGGGGTCTTTGCAGCTGGCCTCATGGTAGTTTGGAGCTGCAGGACAGGCTAGTGGTTTCTCCTGGTGGTTGGCATGAGGATATCTGGGTTAAAGATGTCCTGTTGAAAGGCTTTCTGATCTTGCAGTACTGGAAAAGTTTGCACAGCTTCTTTTGGTCAAGTAGGTTTAGAAATCAAAGAATTCACCATCTTGGTTAAAAACACTTCTGTTGAGGTGTTAATACTGTTGTCCCAATAGCAAAGTCTCCTACACTGGGATCCCTGCTAAAGGCTTGATCCTTTGTAACTGTTTGAGAGCCCAGGAATTTTTATTTTATTTTTTGTGGATCCATCCTCCTCCCAGCCTGCAGGGTTTGTCAACTCTGAAGAGGAGAGTGCTGCCCAGATGACAAGTTTGTAATGTGGAACTCACAAACTCCTGGAAAACAATTCTAGGATCTGTTTTAATTTAAATCAGAGGTGCAATGTCCTGTGGCAGAAAAACAAGGAAGGTTCTTCCTCCAGTGTTTTGTCCCCATTTGATGGGTTGGATAGCTGGGATTAGAAAGAGATGAGCTCATCATGCCCTGTGTGCCCATGAACATTCATGGCACCTTTCTGTGCTTTTTCTGGGGCAGTTGTGAACACTCAGCTCCTTTTACAACCTCGATCAAAGAGCCATCCACTGGGAAGCTTCTGTGGTAAAAGTAGGAGAGGGTGTTCTGGGGCAGGGGAAAGGTGAAGATCTTGGGACAAAGCTAGACTCTGGAGGGGCATAATGAGTCTGTAGTTACAAAGATGGTATTTAATTATTTATTTTCCATGGTTTTCAAGCCTTGGCACTGTCACTTTGCTGGCAGCAAATCAAACACCAAGTTAGCTTATGTTAAGAACAGAAGATGAAGTCCTAGATAAGCACTGGGCTGTAGGAATATCTTAAATTGAATGTACAGGGAGGACACAGAGTATGTCTTTGCTCTCAGTGATCAGGGCTGTGTTTCTCTCTATTGAAGCGTTGATATCTCAGCTCCTAGGATGCTCCTTTCTTCTAGGATGTAAGATGAGCAGAGAGGAGGGTACAGTGACAGCTGTACTTTTCCAGGACTACCTACAGCTTTTTGGTGATAGCACCAGCGTTCTGTGTGGAGCAGGAATGTGTGCTTCGATGGACTATGAAGTAACCACACCAAAACCTACCTTTTATCCACCACTCTTCTCTGGGACTGTGATACCCACCACTGCTGGGCTCGTGTGCTCAGCAGCCGTGGTGCTGGGGTGCAGACTTGGCTGCAATGTGGTAGCTGCAGTCTGACCTCACGTTAATGTAAATATCCACAAATAATGCCTCTGTGCCTGCCAGCTCATCTCTCTTCCACCCCTCTGTGTTTAATTTCTGACTCAACTTTTGATAAATGTTTTGTAGAGTTCCTAGTTTATCCTACAGACCTGCTGTCACCACAGCTAAAATCTAAACCAAGACTTGACTTGGGGCTCGAGTGCCAGATGAACTTGGCAGTCGTTGACATAATGGATGGTCCTGTTGGATGTGCAGACCAGATCTGAATTGTGAAGAGCAGCTCTTGGAGCAGATGGGAGAGCACAGCTTTTGGGATGCCTGAGAATATCCTGAGGAATATCTGGACAAATACTCTGTCGTGAGAGGCCGGATCAGACCACAGTTGATATATTTTCAGACTTATACCGGTCTGAAACAGATAATTTGGTTAAATGAGTTCTTCCAGCCTTACACCAGTTAGCCCCAAGTGGGGTCTGGCCCACAGTCGTGTTAAAGTAAGCATTTCAAGGCAGTGTTTATGGCCAGTAATTTGTCCTAGAGTGTTTTATATATGTGTGTGCAGGCATACACATATGAGGATATACGTACATACTTGCTCAGGAACGCGGTTTCCAGTCCCTTTAACTTGTTCAAAAAGTAAACCAGGGAGAAACTGGCAGTGAGTCGGAGCCGCCTGCCAAGCATTGCAAACCAGAGAAGTGGTAAAACATAAACACTTTGGAGTTTATCCTCTGGATTTATATAGTTTGGCTGCCAGGGGACGGGCTTGTGTGGAGGGGGAGGCTCGTCAGCCCCTGCCCGTGCTGCTGCTGCCGCGGCGCCGAGCCCAGCGCCTCCAGAGCCACGCTGCTCCTGCTGCCGTGAGCAGGGAGGGCACTGCAGGGCTGGGCGTCCCTCCCTCCTGCTCTGCTGGCCACATGGGCTGGCTTTTGGGTGATGGCAGCAGAACAGGTCTGCTTTTCCCCCCGCCCCGGCACTAAAGTAAAAGCAGACCTCCTTGACGCTTAATCAGATTTGAATGTGGTTTTTGGCGTGGCTTTAAAGAGACTGGCAGTGAATAGCTGGTTTTGATGCCATTTATTAAAAACCTCTGGTAGAATTTGTCTCCGAAAGCCTTTGTAAGAGCTGGCAAACGCACAAGGGTTTGATGCAGTTAATGTATTTTAATCTTCACCCCCCCACCCCTTCTCCTTTTCTGTCGCTAATTGTAGGGCTCTCAGCTGTCTGCTGCCTTCTCCAAGGGGATGGCAGGCTCTGCAGGGACCTGTACATACACAGGCTTAATGAGGTTGCAGTGGCACGGAGAAAAGTGAGCATCCTCCTCAGGGAGGATGGCTGGGATGGGCACTGTGAGGTGCCAGGTCCCACACCATGTTCTTCTGACAGGGGGACACCAGATTGCCCTGGCTGTGTTAATTAACCTTCTGGTGCAGCCTCACTCTCTTGGAGGAACAAGGTAGATGAGTGTGAGAAACAAGGATATCCCTTTTCCAGGTGGCTGAGCAAGTGCAGAGTGTTGGTGTTGCACCCACTCAGCAACTGGATCATGAGGAGGACTCCCTGATGCTCCCATTCAAAGTGAGGTTGATAGGCATCCATCACTCAGTCTTACCTCACTTAGTCTCTCACTTGCTTGGTACATCCATAATTCTTTGGACCCATGGGGCTTTCTGAACCCATTTCATGTTCCTCATGTGTCTGGTTCTTCTGGGAGCTTTTTTCACATTTTATGCCTGAAGGCACTGCACCCACTTTCTGCATGGTAGGAACTGTCAGGAGCCCCATAACATTGGTGTGAACGATTTGTGGAACTCAGGGAGCGGTTTTCCCCCAGCTGTGGTTTGGTCTGTGCATAGCTCCTGTCCCTGCTCTTTGTTTCCACTGTGTGGAAGAGCTCAGAGCTGTGACCATGCCCTGGAGCACTCTACCTGGCCGAGAGACCAAAGCTGGAATTGCTTTGCATTTAGTTTGTGGATTTTTTTTGTCTGCCTCATCAAAGAACAGCAAACGTGGTCTTTTTCTACCAGCCCTCACTCATGTGAGTTGCAAATTCAGCGAGAGGGAGGCGTGGATGGAAATGACTCCCAGGAGAGAAACAGTCTGAGATACTTAAACAAATGGGAACCGAGCAGCTTTGCTCTTCCCCTGAGGGTTTGGCTGTTAAATAAACTCGCCGATGAGTCTGGCTGTGTGTGTGTGTGTTGGTGCAGAAGTGTGTTTGTATACACGGGCTGGGTGTTGCTGGGTGTAAGCCACGGGGATGGGCTATGCTGGGTGCTGCACTCCTTGGTATATGAGAGAGAGACACAAGCAGTCTTGGCTTTCCTTCCTGGCACAGCTGGCATGGGTGGTTGTGGTCAGAGAGAGGCTAACCTGACCTTTCCCTCTTCTTCTTTCCCTCTCCAGGGTTCCACCTCAGTGGAACAGTAACGGAGCCAGCGACTGCGACAGAACCAGAGATGACCTACAAGGTGGCCATCAGCTTCGACCGCTGCAAAATCACCTCCGTGACGTGTGGCTGTGGGAACAAGGACATTTTTTACTGCGCTCACGTCGTGGCGCTTTCACTGTACAGGATCCGCAAGCCAGACCAGGTCAAACTCCGTCTTCCCATCTCAGAGACCCTTTTCCAGATGAACAGGGACCAGCTCCAGAAGTTTGTTCAGTATTTGATCACAGCACACCACACCGAGGTGCTGCCCACCGCCCAAAAGTTGGCTGATGAGATCCTGTCATCCAACTCTGAGATCAACCAAGTGCACGGTAATTCCTCCCTCCTCACTGTGTGACCCTGGCTCTGTGCTTGGGGCTGGGGTGGTGGTTTTGGTGCCCATGGTGGTGTTCTTCATTTTACATTTGTCTTTGGATGCACAGAAAAGAGCTGTCAGTGTCACACTGATGTTAATGCATGGGTGTTGGGACCGCATGGCTGGGGTGTCCCCAGCCTGCCCTCTCCTCTTCTTTATGTGTTTGTCTGTCAAACATGGGCTTCAACAGGCAGGAAGAGGCAGAGCTGACAGGCTGGTGGTGCACAAGGACAGCTCAGAGTAGAATGGAGAAGCTGAGGACGTGGTGCTGGGACCCTGTGGAGAGGGAGCTCCAGTGGGGATGTGGCACTCCAGCACGTGGGGACACAGTGTCAGCCTGAGCCCTGCACTAAGTCAGATGTGGCTGAGCTGGTAGGAGATAAAGCTTTAATCTCCATGGGTGTTAATTTGCCCATAATAAATGAGCGCCGCTGTTCTTACCTACTGCACAAAGGCAGTGGAGATGTGTCCTGGGGCTTTGTGTTTGGAAAATGCTTTTGACTTCCTCTCCTGAAAATCTGGGGGATAGTGCCCAGCCCAGCCCTGCTCCACTGGCCCAGGATGTGGCCCAGGCTCCTGGGGATCTCCCACAGTGTCTTTTCAAGGAGCCCAGGAGCTGAAGTTGCCCAGGGTCTGCAACAATGAGCAGCTCCCCGCTGTGCCAATCCCACCAGCTGTAGAGCAGAGATAATAAACACTTATCTGCCACGGAAGGGCGTTGCAGGGATTAACACGTGCCTGTTAAGTGTTCTGAAGATGAAAAGCCCCATATGCAGCCTAAAATACCATCTGAACTAGTTGAATCCACATGTAGAGAAGTAAGGCCGGAGGTTCACCGTCACCATGGGGGTGATGGCAGCTCTGATCTTAGATGTGTTCATCTCTCTCAATCTGGTAGTTCCTGTTCCTACCTTGGGAGAGGCCTTTGTCTCCTCTGCTGGGCCACATGTGCTGCATGGGTGGTTGTGCTCTAACTAACTGGCTTTTGCAGGGGGGCCTTCAATTTCTGGCATTGTGAAAGAACGAGGAGCTGTGATGCTGCAAGGATCTGGTGAGGGCCATTCCCTCTCTGAACTGATCTGCTGAAGCTGAGGCTGGGCAAGATCCTTTCTTGGCCATTGTTTGAGGCTGCTTTCTCCTAAGCAGATTGAAGTAAAGCTTTTAAGGCTCTGAATATTTATTGTTCTAGAGTCAGCAAAAGGCTGGTGGTTGAGAGTCTTACAAAGATACAGTTGTTGGCTCCAGTTCAATATCTGCGTCTTGTTTTTACAAGTGGTTTAAAAAAAAAAAAAACAAAGCAAAAATTCTCACTCCCTTAAAATTTACACACTCCAGTGTGTGATTTTAAACCAACAGAAACATGGTCACCCCACAGAGGGTGGCACCTACCTGACACCCCTGTGGCTGCCCGGGTGGTCACAAGTGAGTAAACACCTCTGCAAGCAGGAGAGCAGCCTTGTCTCACCCTGGGGAAGGATGCAGGTCAGCCTTCATATGTTGACACGCTCTTAAGGTGATCCATAGCTCATAAATGTTGCTTCCTGTGAAAAGGATGGCTCCAAACCCCTCACATTCAAGTTCAAGGTGATGCTGTCCCGGGCTTTGATTCTTGATCCCAGACAATGTTGCAAGTTTTGCCCTCTTGGTCCTGCCAGAAGCACAGCCACAGTGCAACCAACTACACTGCAGACCTGCTTGACCCCAGGGTGAGGAAGGGCTGCAACCATGGGGGTCTGTTTGTGGGAGAGGAATTCTGAGTTCTCCAAATGAAGTGAATCCAAATTTGTCCACCATCTTGTCCTTCCCAGATGTCAGTCATGCATTTGGAGTGGGTCACCAATCCTGGGATTTGTAATTCTTTAAGCCATGCTCTACATAGAGCTTTATGTGTATTTCTTGACCCTTGGGGTCACACCCCAGCCTTGGGGTTGGGGCCAAGGTGTCTTTTGGCAGGCCAGCCTCTGCAACCCAAACAGAAACCCACTGTGTGCACTGGACACCTGAAGTTATTACACCCTGGAGCAAGAATGTCCTTATTTTTACCCTGTCCCTCCTTCTTTTGAGAGTATGTCTGTTGAGCTTTGTATCAGCATCAGGTCTTCCTCACCTGCCTCTGGTTACTCTTTCCTTGTTTATATGGCGAGGTTGTAGGATTGAGGAGCTGTTTTTGCACCAGGCTGGCTGAGGAATGCCCCTTGTGCAAGGGGGTTGTCTGATTTTGTAAAATAAGGCTGTCAGGGATGCTCCTTCTCCTCCTGCAGAGCCCGAATGGCAGAGAAAATTACTGTCCATTGTCTGTGGCGCTCAGCTCCGGGCACTGGAGCTTTGTTCCTTGCAGGAGTCTGTAGCCGCGGGCTGCGCACCGCGTGCCGATCTTCCCGGCTGCCTTCCTAGAAGGAAATGCAAACTATCCAGTAATGATGGAGGCTTGGAGCGCAGCCAAGGCGCTTGCGTGTTCCCGGAGGATTCAGGCCAAGCAGAGCCTAGGTGTGCCTGCAGCTCTGCTCCCCACTTGACCTCTGCCTGCTGAAGTGGGTCACGTTTCTGCTCCTGTGCCTCGGCTGCGAAGGGCAGCGTGTGCCAGCGAGAGCATCTCCCGTGTCTGGCACCTCCGCGCTTGGCGTCTGGAGTGGCAGCTGGAGGGAGGGCACCAGGGTAGGTTTCAATGCTCCTCCCCAAGGGGACAAAGCCAGCAGTGTGGCTGCCTGGCACAGAGCAAGGCTGCAAGGATTGCACTGTGCCAGCAAAAGTGACTCGTGGCTGCTTGGTCTCTCCTGGTGGGTGGAATGCTGGGGGCAGCCAGAAGCTGCAGTTGGAAAGCTTGGGTCCAGCAGCTGGGACTCCATGGGAATGAGGATCATCTGGTGGTGGCCACCTTGGCACCCTGTTCGGTCTGCTCTTCTGAGAGCTTAAAGATGGCACGGTGCCTGTGGCCCCAGACTTGGGGCTTAGAGGTTCCCTTCATGCATCACTGATGAATTCTCCCCCTTCCTCGCATAAAGAGCAGGAGATTTTGGCACACCTCATGTTTGCAGCTCTGTAACTCACCCAGCTTGAGCAGCATGTGGACATGGGAGAGGGTGCTGCTGCCCTCAGTCCAGGAGTTGTGGCTGGGGTGGTCTGTCTGGCCCATGGCAATGCCAGTGGATGATGCTGTACCTGTGGTGCTCAGCTAGCGCCATCAAAGGGCTTGGGATGCTCTTCTCAACCAGAAGGGAGAAAAGCCCCAAAACCTCTGCTGTTGCAAGGTGCAGGGGCAACTCCCTCTGAGGACAAGCCATGTGAATCACCAAGGGGCCTCCGTGGTCCTGCAGGGTCTTGGGAGCTTCCTTGGAGGAGAGGACCTTTGGAAAACCCTCAGAGGTAATGGTCCCTCATGCTTTGACATGGGAAAAGCAGATCTCCTCTTGCAAGAGCCATAAGAAGCCTGCTGCCTCATCCATTCCCTTTTGTCCTACATGCATTCTTGACCACCTTAAGCTTTCCTTCAGCTCCTGGGCTAATACTGTCCCACCTTGCTCCTTGTGCACGGCGAGTTGGCTGCCAGGTCAGTGTGCAGCAAGTCCCTGCCTGTCCTGTCACACCGAGCCAAGGCTGATGTTTGAGGAGTCCTCAGGCACTCTTTGACTTTCAGGTCATCTCGAGACAGCGTCTGGAGGGCAGCACCAGTAAATCTATTTGAAATTCTGCCTTCCGGCAGGGGAGGAGGAGAAGGTCAGATCTCCGGGACATTCATGTTCCTGTTTGCTGAGCTGTGGTGGATTTAAGGGAAAAAGCACACCTGAGTGCTGGAGAGAAAGGCAGCTCTTCTCCTTGTCTTGCAGAGCAGCTGGGGTTGCCAAATGACTCCAGAGCACGAGTGGTTCTTGACAAGCAGCTTCCAAAGTTGGCTGCACCAGGTACTGGTACCAGCTGGACCACATTGCTCCTGTCCACCATGCTGGGAGCCAGTCTGGATTCCCTTGTCCCTATGCTGTCAGGTGTATGTGAATCTTCAGGCTGCCCTGGCAGCTCCCTCTGACTTGCCTCCTCTTGAAAATGAGCTGGGAGTCTTGGCAGAGCTGGATTCCTTGCTTTGCTGCTATTTTTAATCCCTTGTTAGAGTTCATTTCCTTTCTGGTGCCTGGTTATTTTCTCTTCAAGGTTTTCTGCCGTTTGCTTATTTGTCCATGTCCTCCCCACCCCCCCGCCCTGAGCTGATCCTTCACATCTGTTTTCTCTCTGGACGCCGGGGAGGAGCCTGGAGGCATTCAGCAACACCACCATGTGCAGTCATGAGATGGCCCTTGTGAATGGCCACCACGACAGCCAGCCCTGCTCCAGGCACCGCTGACCCCGGGGCTGGCACGGCCAGGCCCCAGAGCACTGCTGGGTGCTGGGCACAGTCGCGTGAAATGACCATAAGGGAGATGCTGGAGCAGACACCCTTATCACTGGGTGGCTTTTAGCATCACTTTATCAGCTCCAGGTACTGGTTAAAAATTATAATCATGCCTTTTTCTTTGTATCACCTATCCTGCTTCGAGTCAAATGTTCTGGGAGTGCTTTCCACGCTACTCAGCTGATGTATCTCCCCTTCTTGGGTTCAGGAGCTTGGGTTTGGGACGTGACAGTGCTTTGGCGTGACCCAGAAGGTCCTACTGCCTCCTCAGCCCTGGAAACCTGCGGCTTCCCAGTCCAGGAGCTCCTTTTGTTTTCTTCATGTTGGGCAGCTAATTTCTGAGGAAGGAGTTGAATTTTCCATGCCTGACTTCACTCTGTTTTCTAATTTGTAGATTTTTCCAGTCCTTTTTCCTCAGTCATTGTATTTGCCAAGTCTCACTTGGCTGTCAAACAGTTAAACCCCCAAGCTCCCAGTGAGGGGGGAGCCCAGCTCGGGGTGTGATGGATTGCATTTTTATCTCAGTTTCTACAGCCAGTGTAAACGGGCTGGTGAAACACTCTTTCCACTCAAGATGTGCAATGGTGTTTCCTTAAATCTGAATCCGGCAGGACCAAGATCCAGCACATCTGAACCAGGGCTCTTTGGAGCACGAATGCTGCTATATGAGAAATGTGTTATGCAGGCGCCGGGCTGTTTTACATGCCGTTCCCAGCTCCTTTGGAGCTGAGACATGGAATCACTCATCAGCTGCGTCACGGCGTGCCGCTGCCGAAGCCCCCACGGTGTGAACGTTGGCAAGGGGAAGTGGACAAATCCTGCCATTAATATTTAAACCCAGCACAAATCCCGTTGTTTGCTCTTAAATGTTTATCCAGCTCCCCAGCGTAATTGGGCAGCCCGTTATCTGCCGGGTTGTGCTGCACGTGTGGGAATTCGCTATTACAGCCCTCCCTCTGAATCTTTTATAGGAGAGAAAAATACATTTACAAGCAAATTGGGGCTTTATTTGGAGGCGCGGGAGGCGCGTTGCTAATTTGGCTGCGGCCCGAACCCCAACGTGCGAAGTGCTCAATGTGTTGCGTGGGAGGAGGAGGTTTTTATTTAGCTGCACGCTCCCTTCCTCGCTGCTCGGGCTTTCCGTTGCTAACGCTATGTGTGAGCAGCAGGCACGGCGGGGTAGCCCCGGGAACCCCCAAAGAACAAACCTACTTTTTACATTTTGTGACCTCCTCCTCCCCCTTAATCTGTCACAGCGGCCACGGCCGTGGTGAGGGATGAGGGATGAGCTGAGCTTTGGTGGGATGGGTCAGCCCAGGTGACCGCGCTCTCCTGTGCCTGCAGGCAGACAGGTGACCCTGTAGAGGCAGTGGAGGCCGCTCTGGATGGCTGCAGCACGCAGGATGGTGGGGAGGAGGATATTAAGAGTGCAAGCGTCTGGGATACCTAGCGATGGGGCGGGATAAGCGCTCATGGTAGACAGATTAGTCATCGGTTCCTGATAGGGGATAATCACCGGCTTGTCTGCTCTTTATCTGCGAGATAAGGATGAGGCTGGGGGAGGGAAGGAGAAGGCACAGAAAAGCTCAGAGGGCCGGCACAGACTGTCCCTGTCCCTGGCTGTGATTGTCCCTCGTGGCTTAGGACAGGACTGTGGGCTGACTCTGGTTTTACACTGAGCAGGACTTGCCCTTGCTGGGGGCTCAGGGTTTAACTACTTCTCCAGGGGAGTTGGGATCAGGATCAGGGCATATGTGGCAAAAGGCCTCATGCTCATGCAGGAACTGTGATTTCCTTTCTGCTGCTCCAGCTCTCATCCCAATTATGTGGTTGTGTCAACTATAAATTATTCTGCAGAGGGAGCAGCAGCATCCTGTCCCTTCAGCATGCCTAGAGCTTGCTGGAACTTCTCTCAAGCAGTGACTGTTAGCAGAAATTAAAGTAATTTTGTAAAGGACATTAATACAAATAACTGTATCTTAGCGGGTCAGGAGTGTCCTCAGCCTGCTGGAGGAGCAGAACCCCTGAGGTTGATGTTGTCTTGCTTACAAGACAGGAAGAGACACTTGCCCTGCTGAGCAGGCATCCTGGAGCACAATTTTCATGAATTGTATTTGAGCTCCTGGTTCAGCAATGCTGGGGTGTGCACAGCATCCCAGGCTGTCTCTGTAGGAAAGTGATGTCTGCTCCCCAACCAGATCCCAGTTTTGAAAAAGACATCATGAAGATTTAATTGGGAATGTGTCAGCTACAGCATCCCATGGCTCCTCATGCAGCACCTTGCTCTTCCTGTGCTCACCCTCTTCCTCTCTTGAGAGGGAGATAGGAGAAGCAGACCAAAGTGGAGTGGAGCATCCTCCAGCTGCAGCAGTCCCTCCTTGGTACTGATTTTCCCTAAGGAGTTTCTGTAGAGCAGGACCCAAAAGCAGACAGCTGAAAATTCAACTTTCTGTTCTTTGTGCTCTTGGCTGTTCACTGGAGTTGTGCTACTGCCTGTCCTGTGAGCCCTGGAACCCATGGCTGGGATGTAGGATAGTGTTTGGGCAGGAAAATGGGAATTGAAAAGGGCAAGGTGAGGGAAGCATGATCCAACTTGTTTAAATCAATTGTGGGTTTTCTTTCTTTCTTTTGTTCTCTGGAAGATGAAATGCAGCGTGTGAATGCATATGTGTGCCTGCCAAAGGCCCTGCTCTGGTCACAGCTTGCTCTTTGAAGGGTTATTGATCCTTTGTTCTTTCCCACGGAGGGTCTCTCTCAGGCAGGTACACTGATGCCCAGGAACTTGTCCCCTGTCCTAAAGCAAGCGAGGGGCAGGACCAGGTGTTTAACCCAGGGCTCTGGAGCCCAAGTGCAGTAGTACCTTTGTTAGACTGTTCCAGACATGGGGAAGGGCCTGCAGGAATTGGAGCTTTACTGATGCTTTAACAAACCGGCCATGTGGAGCAGGAGCTCTGGGCGCTCCCTGGAGCCGCAGAGCGCTGCGGGCTCTGCAGCTGTGCTGCCTGCACTCCTGGGGCTTGGGAGGAAGGCAGGTCCCTGGTCTTCCTCAGCCTCATCTCATGTGGAGTGCAGAGGGTGAGGGGCCATGCAAGCATTAGCCCTGTGGTCAGGATATCCTTCCTGATGGCTGCTGCCAGTACTGTGTTAGGACAGCACAGTGCTGCCACTCGGGCTCACTGCTGAGGAATCAAGTTGGTTTTCTGTCACCTGAGCCGATAAAGTAAAGGTGGGTTCCTAATAAAACAGAGGTAGGTGCACTCCTTGCTAGTGGGACTGCTGACCCTGCTGCCATAAACATGGTTGTCTCTCTTCTTTCTCCCCCCTCATCCTCTCAGGCGCTCCTGACCCCACTGCTGGGGCCAGCATCGATGACGAGAACTGCTGGCACTTGGACGAGGAGCAGGTCCGAGAGCAGGTGAAGCTGTTCCTATCTCAGGGAGGGTACTACGGCTCGGGGAAGCAGCTCAACTCCATGTTTGCCAAGGTGAGGAGCCGGCTGCTCTCTCCCATCTCTGCTCTGCGTGTCACGTAGCTGGCACTCGCTGGCTGCCCTGGCAGGGTGCCCATCACAGCTGGGAATCTCTGCTCCAGTGCCTTCTCGCCCTGTCGCAGAGCAGGCAGTTGTAATCCAGGCTCTGGGTCAGGCCTGGATTGTCTCACCTGCTGTCCTGGCAGGTTCTTTCCTCCCATGGATACCATGGTCCCTGTGCAAGGAAGGGCATTCCCCCATCTCCCCTTCAGCGCAGTGGGGAAAAAGCCAACCCTGCAAAGCCTACCAAGACCATGGGAAGGTGGAACCATAACCCACAGATCTCACCACCCTTCTTTGCAGAAGGGCTTTGCTTTCATGTTCTTAATCTCAGTCTCCTTCACAGCCTGGCTGTGGCTGCTACTCAACCGGGCTCCCGTCAGCCTCATCACAGCCATTGCATGAGGGTTATAATGCGTGACTCTCCATTATACACACACACATATATATGTATGTATGCATTTACATACACTCTGAACCCTCAGGCTGAGGAAGCTGTGGGTTGCCAGCCAGGTGAATGTGTCTTAAGCACCTTTGAGGGGCCATGGTTTGTCTCACCCAAGGCTTTCTCTTTGTCCTTTCCAGGTCCGGGAGATGCTGCGCATGAGGGACTCCAACGGCGCCAGGATGCTGACGTTGATTACAGAGCAGTTCATGGCTGATCCTCGGCTCTCCCTCTGGAGGCAGCAGGGGACAGGCATAACAGAGAAGTGCCGGCAGCTCTGGGATGAGCTGGGTAAGGGTCACTGCCTTGCAGAGAGGAGCAGAGTTACCTGTCTGCTGGCCCAATGGGCATCATTACAGACGCTCTGTGGGGCTCTGCTTTGGGAACGGAGACCTTGAGACATGCCAGGACCTTACTGCATCCCTTGCTGGGGAATCACTGTGAGACAGCTGGATCAGGCCCAAACCACACAGTTCAAAACCTTAAACCTGCCCCTCTCCTGCAAAAGGATCAAGGATGATAGGTGTGCAGTGTGTTGCTGGTCCTGTGCTTCCAGCAGGCTGGTATTTGGTGAGCTGCCCCAAAGCCTTTGTGAGGGAGGACACAGGGCAGGTGAGCCCCAGGGCCTGGATGTAGCCTGGATGTGGAAGTTCTGTTCCTGGGGGAACCTTGATCCAGAGAGGGGAAGGCGGGTTCTCAAGTCTCATCACATCTAACAGATTCTGCCTGCTGTGGTGCACGTTTCCAGAGTGAGGGGGGCAGGATGGGCAGCACAGAGCCTGGCTGTGAGGGAAATGCAGTTCTGGGTAATTCTAGCTAAGCACCTTAGACACCAGCTCAGCTGGCTGACACTGTAATATCATTAGAATAAAACATTTAGGTGACGTGGGCTTGGGGAGTAGGGTTGTGTGGCGAAGTTAACCCTGCAGTTCTGTGCTCTCTGGATATATGGGATCTTGGGTGAATAGTTTGACTTGAGCCATAGTTTGATGAGTGAGTTTGAGCTCCTCTGCAGCCTACTGGTAGGAGATACTGTGCCAAGGGCAGGGGCAGATGGACTGGCACCAAAGGGATATGGTAGAGCTGGAAGAAGGATTAGGATGGTCTGGGATCTGGAACATCTGAAACTGCAGCTGGAAATCACAAACCCACCTACCAAGTGCCCAACAAATGCAAACAGAAATGAGGCTGGGAACCCTGGCCAAACTATGCAGACAAGATCTGGGCAGGGGTGGGATGTCTTGTTTTTGTATGAAGTTTCCTGGATGGAAATAACCACACCAGCTCTGGAGAGCTCATCTGTGCTTGCTTGCCAAGAAGATATTTCCAGGATTTTGGGATGCTGCAGCTAGACAATTGGATATGCAAGGAGCCCGGAGAGGTGGCCAAGTCCACCAAGCCAGAATTTCCACATGGAAGAAAGCAAGCGCACTGGTGATATATGAATGGATGGGTGTGTGGGCAGGCCTGGACGCAGGAAGCAATTTGTTTAAAATTACAGATTATTTGGCCAGATTTCCAAACTGCTATCCAAGCGGGAGCACAGGAGAGGCGAGGGTGGTTGGGTTTCAGTCCTGGCTTAACTGTACAAGGACCAGGTTGGTGCACGCAGGTTTGGTCGGCAGAGCGGGAGGAGGTGGCAGCACGTCCCCGTTGGCAGATGGCAGAGTGGCTGGGGAATGTCAGGGCCCTTCCAGTGCTGGATCAACACGACAGCAGGGGAAGCGTGGTGCCAGCCAACACACGTCAGAGCAGCTCGCCTGGCAGAGGCGCGTCACACGTGAGGGTCTGGGCATCTCCATGCTGAAGAGAAGCTCCTGTAGAGGACACGGTGGTGTTCCAAGAAGCAACTCCAGAAGGGCATGGAATGTACTCAAAGCAGGGATTATTCCTTCATTTTACAGAAGCCTTTTGCATTTGGCCTTGTGCAGTGTTTACTGTTGGAGCAGAGCATATCTCTGAAGGAGGTGTGGAGGCACAGAGACCAGAGCTGCTCGGAGTTGGGGGTGTTCACCAGTAACAAACATCAGGAATGCAGAGCAGTGTCCTAAACCATCCCTGGGTGGGTAACAGTAGCCAGGGCACATGGGGCAGTGGAAGCACCACATCCCACTGCTTGTGGGCTGTGGATGCCAAAGCTGCCAGTATTACCATTACTGCTGAAGGGAGGGATGAGGAGCCTGTTGCCAGCTGCCATGGGAAGCCCTGGCACAGACCACAATCCTCCACCACTTAGAAGCAAAAAAAGGGCCTCTTGGAAATTATTTTGGGCACGTGTTTAATAATTAATCATCGATTTTAGCAAAGACTGCATCACAGACTTGCGTGGGATTGGAAGAAGATCAGCCTTAAAGAAGATTGTGGATTTATGCTGGGGAAAATGTAAAGGATTTTGCAGGATTTCAGAGTTATAAAAAAAAAAAGGAAATGAAAATAAAAACGGGATGGTTTGCTTGTGCCTGTGCTGCCAACTGAACCTCTATTGCCCCGTCTGCTGGGGAGCCAGAGGAAGGACCTGCTGGATGGGGAGCTCAGCAGCGTGGGAGTATTTGCCCTGGCGCATTAGTACTTACGATTAAAGCCTAATTACAAAAAATAGACGAAAAACCAGCTGAAGTGCAGCCTGACCTTAATCTGCCTGGAGACGGGTTTATTTATCTCGGCCACTTGTTTACAGTGGGGAATTTCAGCAGATTAAGCCGGGGAGCGACCCTGTGGGAAACGGGAGAATTTCTTTGATGGTTGGGAAACTTGGGCGCGGGATCGGAGCGCCTGTCTGCTCTGGGGCCTGCAGCCAGGACCACTGGGCTGGGAAGGCTCTGACCCCCCCTGTCCCTGCACCCAGCCCCGTCATCAAAAAGCATTTTTGTTTAGAGGCTTAGCTTAATCGTGATCTGCCGCTTTGTTCCCCACTTAACCTCCTGCTATCAGAAAGTTCAGATGAAGGTTTCTGCAGCATGTGAAGAGACATGGAGTCTGACCTGGTGTGGCATTTCGGCTCAGGACAGGAGTCACTTGTGCTGTCAGCTGATGTCACTTGACCACAGGGCTCAGAAAACCACTCTTGTTATATCTCCCAGATAATTATCATGACTGAGACAGATGCAAATCTCACTTCCCTCCTAGTTCCCACCTCCCCACCACATCGTTCTTTCTGCAGGAGAGCCCAGGGGCATAATGTTTTGGCATGCAAAGGATGCCTCAGAGGGCTCTCAAAAATAGGCAGCAAAGTCATGAGGCTTCCGAGGAACGCATATTAGCAGAGCTGTGGGAGCCAAAAATCCAGCGGGTGCATCCCATTCCTGGGGGCGGTGAAGCTGGAGCACCAAGCCTTGTTACTGCCTGTCAGCCAGGATCTGTGCACCCTCAGAGGCGTGAGTTGAAACTGCCCGAGGCTGCTTTTGACACAAGCACCCCCAGAGTGGGCGAAGAGCAGCGAGAGCAGTGACAACAGGGGGAGCACTGGTGGGAAGGGAATGCCCGACACCCAGAGTCGAGTGCAGGTTTTATCTCATGGCCACCCGAGGAGGTGGGAAGCTCTATCCCCTTCCTTAAGGAAGACTCATTTTCTGGAGCTGAGACCTGATTTTTATAAAGATGCCATGTCTGAGTATCCCCCATGGAGCCTGCAGGAGCCTGTGAGTGAGTGACATAGATCTACTCTGGTAAGGATGGGCCCCCAGGGAGGTACCTCTTTTACACATTAATTAATTGCTGATGTTGCAGCTCAAAAATCTTAATCCCCTCTGTTCATCAGAAAAAAGTGAGGTGTTGGTGGGCTTTTCTGGGGGCAGAGATTGAGCTGAACTGGGCAAGGGCTGCTTTGGACATTTGCTGGTGCTCGTGCCTGCAATTGCTTTTCCCATGCCCATTCCTGGATGTGATGCTGCTGCCACCATCTGCGTTGTGACATGGTGACGTCTGTCCTGCCCAGCCAGGCAGCTCCAAGGAGCCAGACAGGCACAGCCTCCACGCCTTACTAATGATTTGAACCAGACATGTCCACAAGTTCCAGCTGGCAAAGGATTGGTCAGGGGCCATGCACCCCAGAAGCACCACCAAAGCTCAGCTGTAATGCAGAGGAGCAGAGATGCACCAGAGTGGAGCCAGGGCCAGGACATTGCTGCTCAGCCTGGGTTTGCCTCATGTTGTCTGGCAGAGGGACTGGCTGCTCTGGCTCCCGTTGGATCTGCAGCCTTGCTTGGGGCTGTTTGGCTCAATGGCAGGGCTGGGGAGCTGCTGCTCAAAACACAGCCAGCGAGGGAGGTGGTTGGGGCTTGTGGAGGAATCTCCTTGTTGTGCAGTGGAGGCATGTTGGGTGATGTTGTGCTGCTGGCTGTCACTTTGGGATGGGAACTTTGGCTCTGGAAGTGATGGAGAGGTGAGGGACAGCAGGGAGAAGGAAGGTGCTCCAGGGCTCTGCTGAGCCCATGGAGGAGAGGCAGGGAGGGTGTTTCTGCAGGAAGCTGAGCTGTTCCACGCGTGTGACAGGATTTGACATGGACAGAGAGAGAAGCAGCAGGAGCTGCTCAGCCTGAGGGGATCCCTGGGGATACCTCATATTGCAGCTGTGTCAGCCTACAGCCATCCCACCCCGCGGGGAAGCACAAGGGAGGGGACATGCTACATCCTGGCAGCTATGCAGGGAAATTTGGGTAGAAATTGAGTTAGCTAAAGAAAAATCAACGGGTTTACACTTAGTCAGGTTGCTGTAGCCCTTATCGGAGCAGTGAGTGACTCGGAATAGTCTGCAAGGCTCAGTTAGCAGCACCGGCATCAGCCCTGTTTTATGAAAGGATGAGCTGGATCTTAATGATGACAGATGTCCTTGGTTCTGGTTTTGTCTCTCACACAGCAGACAGCATCGCCAGCATCATGTGAGGTCCCATGGTTGACCCAGAGGGTGTCAGTGTGGGTGTCCTGCTGGTGAGCAGCTTGACTTGTGAGATCCAAAGGGCTTGCATCAGGGAGGGCTCTGCAAGACATCAGGCCAAGCTCCAGGTTCCTCTGCTGGTTCCTCTGCAGGCTTGGGGCTAGTAGGGATTGAAAAAGAAAAAAAAAAAAGAAAGAAAATACACCAAATCTCCTTTTTAAATAGTTGAATGCAAATGGCCTGAAGAACAATAGCAGATGAAATAGCATTCAGAGCGGGTTTTAAAGCGCTTGGAACGTGGGTAGGATCAAAATCAGGTTAGTCTTTGGAGATGCAGACTCTGCAGCTTGCCAGGGTGTTTTTAAGCATGCTTTGATGTGTAGTTCAAACACTAGATTTGTCCTGGCAGACAGAAGCACTCACAAATTCATACACAGCCGCTCTCTCCTTCCCCCCTCCCCACTGTCCCCCATCTCATGAGATTATAATTTAGCTTCATTACGAAGGAGTTTTACTTTGTCCTGGTTTCAGCTGGGACAGAGTTAATTTCCTCCTTATTTAGAAGCTGTGTAAATCCCCCTCCTGGGTCTCTGCATTATGCTGAAATGAGTTTACAAACCTCGATGGAACCTCGCAGGCTCTCGGGGCGGCCGGAGAGCTTTGCCCCGCACGCATGGCGGTGGCATCTCCGTGATTTCTTGGCTTTGTTTAGGGGCCCTGTGGGTGTGTGTGGTGTTAAACCCACACTGCAAGCTGGAAGAGAAATCCTGCTGGCTCCGGCAGCTGCGCAAGTGGGGTGAGATGGACGTCTGTCCCCTGGAAGATGGCAATTATGGTAACGAGCTTCCCAACATCACTAACGCGCTTACGCAGAGCTCCGGTCACAGCCAAGGTGAGTCTGGGCAGCTGACAGCCACAGGGGTTGGGTCCAGGTCAGAACTCAGCCCAAAGCTGAGAGAACTCGCTTCAGCTGCTGGTTATGTTTCTGCAAGTCGTAGGAGTACAAAATATTTGTCTTCACAGCCTCTGGTTTATATATAAATGTTTGCTTCTTTGCTACAGGGTAAAGTTGCCCGTGTTTTGAGTGTAGGGACTGTTCTAAAGCAGTTGGACTTTGGGGGAGTTTAGTGCGGGTTTGGGCATGGGGTAATACAGGAAAACAGTGCTGCTTGCCACAGAGCAGAGCTGAGCTCAGGAGTCCTGGCTGTAATGTGAGAGTGAGGAGCTGGAGATGGTGCAGAGCCCATTTCCCTGCCCTTAAGCCTCACTTAAAGGCTGTGATTCAGGTGCTAGGGAAGTCATTAGCCAGGAATGTTAACGCAGTTCAAGTGCAGAGCACAGACAGAGCGATGTAGTTAAGGGGTTGTTCCTTAGTGCTAAAATAGTTTCTCAACCGCTGACAAAGCATTTGATCCCTTTAAGTTTAAGCACTCTTTCTCCTTCCTTTTGCCTGAAGTAGACTTTAATTGAAAGTTATTGCTCTTCACATGCCTCTGTCTGCTGCACTGGATTGCTCTTCGGTGTATTATGTGTGGCCAAAGTGGGTGGAGGAGAGGGGGACAGCAGCCATGCCACAGGGGAAACTTCATTATTCAGGGTGGGGTTGGTCCTGCAGCAGCAGTTTGGGAGCGTGGCTGTCCTGCCAACCATGCCAGCCATGGCCAGGACCACATGCCCGACCTCCCTGTGCTCTTCCTCAGGGAGCAGCTTAATTTAACCTGGCCTTGCTCCATGTCCTGCATCAGTCCCAGGACTACCCCCCGATGTTCCCAGCTCTCCCAAGGATTTGCTCTGGCATTTGGGGAAGGTTGCTAGGGCTGAACAGGTCATTTGTTTTAGACCTTCAGGGAGTTCCCAAAGCACATGTCAGGGATGTCTCTTTCTCTTGTCCCTGTGCTCCTGCCTCTCCAAGAAGGGGACTGAAAGCAGCCCAGATCCTGGAGGTGTCCTGGGGTTCATGTTTGTGCATATGCAAATACTGCTCCAGATTGTTGACAGCCTCTTTTATTACTGAAGAACAGCTGATTCTTGAAATCCTTCCTGGTAAAGTGAGCAGCCTTGGTTCTCAACATACAAACACCTGTTTAATTTCTCTCCACCTCAGGGTGCCTGCAGCATTCCGGCTAATTGCTTGTTGCCATCGTTTCCGGAGCATGTTTACCCAGCCTCCCTGGATCAGCTTTGAACAGTGCCTTTTGTTTTCCACCCTTGAATGCCTTTAGCTCAGCCCCTCTTGCTCTTGTGGGTTGCAGGACCTAACATGGAACGTTGCACCCCCTTTGGGGCTTCCCATTTTGCAGCCTGCCAGCTGTGTTTGGCCTTCATGATCCAGTGTGGCTGGAGTGATAGTGGGATTGCTCCAGACAGGTTTTTTCCTCATATCAAACCATTTGTCTTGATTGGTCTGGATGGGGTGAAATGCTAATCTAGCATTTGGTAGTTTCAGAAAGGCCCGTGAAGTTACAGAGCAGCTCTGAAGAGGAGCAGATATCCGGTGCAGGGCAGCAGTGGGGTTTCAGATGATGCTGTCTCCTCCGTTCCAGCCCTCTCACACGGCCCACAGAGGCTGCTGGGGGTGGTGGGTTCCCCCAGTCACTGGGAGGCAGCTGAGACACACTCGTGTGGTTCCCTTCGTGGCTTCATGCGCTGCTAATCTAAGAAGCTGCAGTTCAGTGCAGCTGAGACTCTGTTGGAGCAGAGGAGGAGAGCTCATGGTGCTGAGGAAGCCCAGTCCTGACCCAGGGGCAGCTGCCTGCATGCTCAGTGTCACAGGGGAGGGAGCACACTGCCAGGTTTCAAGGCATCAGCCTGGTGTGTGACAGTGGATTGTGGTCACAGAGCAAATGGGTGGGTGGTGCCTGCCTCTTTTCTCACCTCTCTGACCAAGTCAGCTATTCTAGCAAATGACTTGGCAATGCTGTCTGAGGAGACATTAGTCAGCAGAGGTATCCAAAGCCAGAGCCCATGTCCCTCCCAGAAACTACTGGGGTGAGACCAGGTTTTGCTGTCATTGTAAAGGCAGAGCTGTGCCCAGGGAGGTCGTGTGTGGGAGGAGGAGCAGGCTGCCCCTGCCCCAGCAGGAAGGACACTGATGTTTTTCCCTTTGCAGACTCCCTGGCCAGGCCCAGACGGACGGTGTTCACGCGGGCCATCGAGGGCTGTGACCTGCACTGGCAGGACAGCCACCTGCAGCGCATCATCAGCAGCGACTTCTACGTGTCCCCCTCCTACCAGCGGGAGGGGGAGAGCCTCCTCTTCAACTCCCAGGGACAGCCCCTGTGGCTGGGTGAGCATCCAAAGCAGCAGCCCCTCTCATGGCCTGTGTGGGTTGGGTTTCTAGTGGAGAGGAGTCACCTGAGGCTGCCCTGGGTCCTTGCAATTCCTGCATCTTAGACTGAAATTGCTGCCCTGGCCCTTAGCCTGAGGAGTGGGGGGAGCAGAAGAATTCAGTGCCCACCCACGCCCCAGCCACAATCCTTAGAGCAATCTCCACATATTTACAGTCTGGCCTTCTCTCGGGCAGTTTGGACCAAGCTCATCATGTCCCTTTTTATCCTGCCAGTGTTTAGCTGTCCCCAGAGCAACCTCTCACTGTTTCCAGTACAGAGGGTCTGGACACTTAAAGTCTCTTGAAAATTGACTGCAAAAGCACAGCTGTATCCTGCAGATTTTCTGTTTCCTCCTCTCCCCTTCTTGTTAATCTTCTCTTAAAGGCAACTAGCAGTCAGTACAATTAAGCCTCATGGGAGCTTAAGGTGTACTGGGCCAGGCAAGCCCAGAGGCCTCCTGTGTTGTAGGCTTTTAGCCCAAGTACCTCAAGCCACACAAATTCTTCTCTCCTGCAAAGTCATCACCCCAGGCAGATCTGTGGACCCTCAACAGTTACTTGCCTGGGATGAGAATGAGTGACATGAAGGGCTTGGGGGGGAACCTGGTGTGGCTGTCAGCCCTAAGACAGACCCCAAAATGGGAGACACAAGTCCCCACCCACCTTCAGGAAGGGGGAATTACTTATTCCCTGCAGTCCAAGAGTTGTGTATATGAACACAAAACAGGTCAGAGCCCACCATTGCACTGTTGTCCACTCCAGAAGCTGGGGTCTGCCACAAGGAAAGAGAATATTTAAAGTTGTCTAGAGATGTAGTTTCTGGAGTAACAGGCACTAGGTTGCTGTTAATGCCAGGAGATAGGAAGGGCTCAAATCTAGGCTGTTGGTACACCTTAGCTGGAACAGGAGAGGATATTTCTGCTCTGGGAAGAGTTCTGGGCAGCTGCAGGCAGGAGATCCCCGTCCCACACAGCCACAGGCAGCAGTGCTGGGTTAGTGCATCCATGGACTCCATCTAGAAGGGATGTGGTGGCCACAGCTCCCCTCTCCTGAGCCTAGTCTGGGTTCTGGTGAGCCCTTTTCCCCAGCTGGTTGGTGCATGCTATTTTTCTGATGCATTTGCCTTGATTTTTGGATTTTGCGCTTTTGCTTTCTTGGCACCTCTTCAGGGACTCAGTGCTGGGAGACGAGGGTGATTTGTCAGCAACTTCCAGTGATGAATTCAGTGAGAAGATGAATATTTCATCCATTTAGCAAATGAATAGAGGGAGCAATAAGAAGCTCTTTTACAGATGTGTTTGTTCTGAAATCTCTTCCTCATGTATTCCTTGTGGGTGACCTTTGGGATATGGATACCCCATTTGTGGAGGTGGTTGTCTGCATTTCCAGAGCTTTCTGAAGTCTTCCAGGAATAGAAATTATCCCTCTACGATAACTTCAGATCATCTGTGTTTGCCTGGGTTTTTTTCTCCCCTTGGTAGGACATTTTGAAAGAAAATGGGATTTTTGCTGCTTGTTATGCAGCATGTCATGTCATCTGCTCCTGCTAATTTCTCACTCAGTCATAATCCTCTCCACAGTTGCTTGTGATTTCAGGTGAGCAATAAGCAGCGGGAGCAGATGAATTCCTAAGCAACTGTGAGTCTTGGGAGGGGGTTTAGTGCAACTGTTCCTAATAATAAAACACCAGGTAGGAGAACTGCAGAGGAGACAGGATGTCTGCAGAGCTCACTCCATGGAGGTGTTAGGGAGTCACTTCTAAGCATCACCCCAAGTCTGCCAGTGCCCCCAGCACAGTGCTGGATGCCCAGCCTCACCCTGTGCCCTGATAGCAGTGAGAGAAATCGAGATAAGCCATGCAGGTTTTAGGAGAAATGAGTGGCAGGGCTGTAACAGGCAGCGTTGGAGCTGTGGTACTGCAGCAATGGTGTGTTGGAAATGCTGCCATTAGATAAGCTTTGTGGAGGTGGGGATTTAGGTACTGACGTGGCTGCTGTGGGTTGAAAGTGGCAGGAGTCCCGTTAGTATTCCTGGTAGGCATCCTTTCCAGGAGCAGGGAGAAAGGGATGAATTCAAGACAGGAAGCAGGAGTTTAGCTCAGGTGCGGGGAACATGAGTAGAAGGTGGCCCATGAGTGCCGTCCTGTCAATGCCTGTGCTCCTGTGGTTCAGCCATGCCCTGTTCCTGGGGAACATGAGTAGAAAGTGGCCCATGAATGCCATCCTGTCAATGCCTGTGCTCCTGTGGTTCAGCCGTGCCCTGTTCCTGGGGAACATGAGTAGAGGGTGGCCCATGAGTGCCGTCCTGTCAATGCCTGTGGTTCAGCCGTGCCCTGTTCCTGGGGAACATGAGTAGAGGGTGGCCCATGAGTGCCGTCCTGTCAATGCCTGTGGTTCAGCCGTGCCCTGTTCCTGGGGAACATGAGTAGAGGGTGGCCCATGAGAGCCATCCTGTCAATGCCTGTGGTTCAGCCATGCCCTGTTCCTGGGGAACATGAGTAGAGGGTGGCCCATGAGTGCTGTCCTGTCAATGCCTGTGGTTCAGCTGTGCCCCTGTTCCTGGGGAACATGAGTAGAAGGAGGCCCATGAGTGCTGTCCTGTCAATGCCTGTGGTTCAGCCATGCCCTGTTCCTGGGGAACATGAGTAGAGGGTGGCCCATGAGTGCCGTCCTGTCAATGCCTGTGGTTCAGCCATGCCCTGTTCCTGGGGAACATGAGTAGAGGGTGGCCCATGAGTGCTGTCCTGTCAATGCCTGTGGTTCAGCCGTGCCCTGTTCCTTGCCTTGCAGAGCACGTGCCCACGGCCTGCGCTCGGGTGGATGCGCTGCGCTCCCACGGCTACCCCAGAGAGGCTCTCCGACTCACTGTTGCCATCATCAACACCCTGCGACTTCAGCAGCAAAGGCAGCTGGAAATATACAAGCATCAGAAGAAAGGTATGAGTAGAGCTATGTGACAAGTGCCTTGTGACGTTTGGCTGGGGTATCTCTGTTGGAAATGTCTTTTTTCCAAATATCCAGCCTGGATGTGCAATGATGTTCTGAGGGAACTTAGGAATAAAACGAGGATGTATCATCATTGGAAGGAGGGTCAGGTGTCTCACGAAGTATTTAAGGGGGTTGCTAGGGTATGTTGGAAAAAAACTTGATATGTCAAAGCTCAGTTCGAACTTAATTTGGCAACTTTTGTAAAGGATAATTAAAAATGTTTTTACAAATACACTGACACCAAAAAGAAGGGTAAGACCAACCTTTGTTCTGTACTGGATGTGGGAGGGAACTCAGTAACTGCAGATGAGGAGAAGGTGGAAATGCTTAACACCTTCTTTGCCTCAGTCTTTAGTGGGAAGATGGCTTGTCCTCAGGACAGCTGTCCTCCTGGGCTGGTAGATGGTGTCAGAGAGCAGAATGGGCCCCCTGGTATCCAGGAAGAGGCAGTCAGAGAACTGCTGACCTGCTTGGATGTTCATAAATCTATGAGACCAGAGAGGATCCACCCCAGGGTGATGAGGGAGCTGGCAGATGAGCTTGTGAAGCCACTCTCCATCATTTACCAACAGTCCTGTCTCACTGGTGAGGTTCCAAATGTCTGGAAGCTGGCCAGTGTGACACCCATTCACAAAAAGGGTAGGAAGGAGGATCCTGGTAATTACAGGCCAGTTAACCTGACCTCAGTACCTGATAAGGTTTATATTGAGTGTCATCACACAGCACTCACAGGATGGCCAGGGTATCAGAGCCACCCAGCAGGGGTTTAGGAGGGGTAGGTTGTGTTTGACCAACCTGGTCTCCTTTCATGACCAGGTGACCCTCCTGGTGGATGTTCTGTACCTGTACTTCAGCAAGGCCTTTGGCACTGTCTCCCACAGCACTCTCTTGGAAAAGCTGCAGCCCACAGCTGGGACAGGAGCACTCTGTGCTGGGTTAGGACCTGGCTGGATGGCCAGGCCCAGAGAGTGCTGGTGAGGGTGCTGCATGCAGCTGCCAGCCAGGCACCAGTAGTGTCCCTCAGGGATCTGTGCTGGGGCCAGTTCTGTTCAATATTTTTATTGATGACATGGATGAGGGGATTGAGTCTTTCATTAGTAGATTTGCAGATGACACTAAGCTGGGAGTGTGTGTCAATGTATTGGAAGGTAGGAGGGCTCTGCAGAGAGACCTGGAATGGTTTGATGGATGGGCAGAGTCCAATAAGATAAAGTTTAATAAGTCCAAGTGCCAAGTGCTGCATTTTGGCCACGATAACCCCCTGCAGCATTATAGGCTGGTGATGGTGTGGCTGGACTGTGCCCAGGCAGAAAGGAACCTGGGGGTGCTGGTCAGCAGCTGACTGAACGTGAGCCAGCAGTGTGTCCTGGTGGCCAGGAAGGCCAAGGGCTCCTGGCCTGGATCAGGAATAGTGTGGCCAGCAGGAGCAGGGAGGTCATTCTTCCCCTGTACTTGGCACTGGTGAGGCCACACCTTGAGTGCTGTGTCCAGTCCTGGCCCCTCAGTTTGGGAAGGACGTTGGGACCCTTGAGTGTGTCCAGAGGAGGCCACGAGGCTGGAGGGGGGCTGGGAACACAAACCCTGTGAGGAACAATTGAGGGATCTGGGGGTGTTTAGCCTGGAGAAAAGGAGACTCAGGGCTGACCTTATCACTCTCTACAACTCCCTGAAAGGTGGCTGTGCTCAGGTGGGGTTGGTCTCTTTCTCCAGGCAGCACTGACAGAACCAGAGGTCACAGTCTCAAGCTGCATCAAGGGAAATACAGGTTGGGTATTAGGGTATTATTAAACTTTCATATAGTTTTTTATGAAAGGGTGATAAAGTTCTGTAATGGCCTGCCCGGGGAGCTGATGGAGTCACCATCCCTGGATGTGTTTAGGAGAAGACTGGGTGTGGCACTTAGTGCCATGGTTTAGTTGAGGCGTTAGGGCATGGGTTAGACGCAGTGATCTTGAAGGTCTCTTCCAGCCTAGTGATTGTATAACAGAATTGTGCTGCCCCATTCAGAGTGGCAGAGATGGGCAGCACTGCAGGGGACTGCTTATGTCCTAGGAAGACAAACTGAGTTGCCTGAGCCAAGCTGAGTTGATATCCATATACTAAGGACAGAGCTGCCCACATGCTGTCTTCAGGCTGCTGCAGTGGGGATGTTCTTATACCCACTGTTGCTGTGTCTGGTTGCCTGTAAGGGTTGCCCAGCCAAGAGCTGCCTGTGTTAAAGAGGAGCTGCCTGACTGCAGAGCAGCACTAACTGGCTGTGTGTGCTACTTCCACCTTGCATTTCCTGAGTCAGTGTACCAGGAGACAAGCCCAGTGTTCCTCCTTTTGCAGTTGCAGTTGGCAGGGAGCCGGGGTCAGTTACTGCAGTGCTGCTGAAGGTCAGCGACTCCTGGTCCTTGCCAGCTCAGCCAGCTTGAGATCACCAAAAGATGAAATTTTAAGAATCACTGGAAGTCTTGGTCATCTCAGGAGAGATTTCTGCTTGTGTTTCCAGAACATTCAGGCTGCCATTGCAAATCAGGCCATGAGCTGCAGGTCTGGCATTATAGACCTTTTATTTGGGACTCTGCAGACCCTCATGTCCCCTTGGAACTGAGAATGAGTTGCTGCATCTTATGTGGCCTTAGGGACACCTCTTTTGTGTCTGTGCCTGCTCCCTCAGTTGTCTGTGCAGAGTGGCTTCTCCTTGCCCTCATGAACTACCACGCCAGAGTTGGCCCTAGAGGTTTCTGTGATGCAAGTTGTGGGATAAGAAAAGTCCTCTGGTCTCAGAAGCCTCTCTGGGTGCAGAACTTGCCTTTAAATTGCTTACTTTTACCATTATTCTGTTCTGTTTTATCCAGACTTGCTGCAGAGAGGAGCAACAACCATCACCAACCTGGAGGGCTGGGTAGGCCACCCTCTGAACCCCATCGGCTGCCTCTTTCTCACCCTGACTGAAGCTTGTAGATTAGAAGAGGAAAATTGCCTTGAAATTTCAGGTACCAAGTGTTCCTCCTGGATCCCTTCCTGGTGTCTGTGGCTGAGGTGGGTGCAGATCTGGGGCTCTGGACATCTGGACTCTGAGTGCTCCCTCTCCACCTTGGCAGGAGCACCAGGGCGGAGCTGTAGAGAAGGAAGGTAGTGAGTAGAGAGAAATAGAGTTTTCTCAGCCCCAGGGTTTGCAGCCAGAGCAGAGCAGGTCCGAGGGAAGGCTCTGGTGTCAGCTGTGCACCCTGTTGCACATGTCTTGGGTCTCCTGCATCTCCTTGTGAGAGCAGGAAGGGAGGATGAAGCCCACATCTCCTTCAGGGAGCTTTCATCTGTTGTTTCTGGGTAACTGAAAGCAGGCAGGAAGGGAAGTGTGGGTCTTGCTTCTGAAGTGAGAGATTTTTCTCTGCAATGCTTCTGCTCTCTGGGATCACTCTTCTAACCCCACTGCATCTCCTCTCCCTGCTTTCAGACGCTGGGGACTCCAAACCACCAGTGTATCAACACGTGCCCGTTGTGACCGGCAGCCAGGACGGTGACGAGTCCTACCTGTCCCTGGCCTTAGAGGTGGCCCTGATGGGGATGGGTCAGCAGAGAGTGATGCCCGAAGGTCTCTATGCCCAGGACAAGGTGTGCCGCAATGAGGAGCAGATCATTGCCCGCCTGCAGGACCTGGAGCTGGACCCAGTGCTGGTGCAGACCCTGAGGAAGCAGTGCATCTTGCTGCTGGAAGGTGGGGCCTTGGCTCATCTAGCTGACTTTTGTGTCTTAGCCAAGTGTTGGTAACGTCTCTGAGGTGCCCTTTTCAAAATTTATGCACATCCTGCTTCTTCCTCTCTGGATGTGGTGCAGAGCCTGTAGGATGGCTGCTCTGCCCCATCACCTGGAAAAGCAAGGGTTTGTTGGCATCCCTAGAAAAAGACCAAGTCAGAGGCAATATGGAGAAGGGCACTGAGCACATGGCTTTAGTTTCTTATTTTCTTTTAGAAAAGGAAAGAGCTTCCCTGGATCCAACTTGAGTAACACTCCAGGGAGCTGAACAGCAGATCCTCAGAGCTTTGGGGTGGTGCAGACCCCAGCCACAGATCCTGCTGGGCTAATTATGGCTGATGGGCTCTGCTTCTGCCTAGGTGGTCCCTTCAGCGGCTTGGGAGAAGTCATCCACCGGGAGAGCGTCCCCATGCACACCTTTGCCAAATACCTGTTCTCTGCCCTGCTGCCCCACGATGCTGACCTGGCATACAAGCTGGCTTTGCGGGCCATGAGGTTGGTGCATGTTTAATTCTGTCTCTGCTCCCCTTTTTGCCTCTCTCCTGTGCTTGTTGGGAAGCTGGGATGCTTTGCAACTTTAGAGCAGGGATGGGAGTGGAGACAGGCTTGGAGCTTGCTGTCCATGGGATCTTTTGCAGTGTGTAGGACTACTGGGCACAGCAGCAGTGCAGAGAGGTTCCTGCTCTCCATTTGGGTGATTCCTGGTTTATAAATTCCATTTGTACAGATTTTTATGGGTCCAATAATGTCTGCTGGCCCAGCCCTCCACCCAGCCACTCACTGCAGGCTGGGCCTGCCTGCCCCTGTGACAGGGGCATCCTCTGCCAGAGCAGGTCCCAGGCACACACAGGACTGTCATCTGCCTTCTGTCTGCCAGGCCTCGGGCACCCTGCAGCCTTCCCTGCCTGCAACAAGGGCTGTTATCCTGGCACAGATGGGTGGATGGTTTGCCCCGGGCTCCAGGGTGTCACAGAGCCAGGTGGAGAGCACAGTTGCACTCTGTTCTCCATTAAAACCCATCTCTGTCTCGGGGACTGGGGAAACAGCTGATGCTGAGAGCTGCCCTATCTCCTTCCCCAGTCCATGACACACTTCAAACATCACCCTGTGTATTGTTTTGGCAGGGACTGGGTGGGTCTTGAAAAAGCTGGAATTTCCTAAACAAGTCAATGCTTGGAGCACTGTCAACTCCAGAACATCCCAGTGCTCTCTCGTTCTACCACTCTTTTAAGTCCTGGCCCAGAGCATTGCCTTTTTTCAGCATTTCCTCAGTGAAATGGAATGGGTCATCTCTCTCCAGTACTGGGGGGAAGTTTGAAATCCCCGTATTCTGGAAAGAGCTGCTCAGGAGGACAACCAGTCCTAATAAGCAGCCAGGGGCCTCTGTGGTGTGTGGAAGCACCATGTCCTGGCAAACCTGAGACCTCTGGCCGTTGAACAGGACTGAGGGCCCCAGCTATGCCATCTGTTAATGCCCATCCCCTGCTCCCAGCTAGGACTCCCTGTCTTGGGGTGTCTGTGTCCAGGGCTGGAAAAGTTGGGCTTCTGCTGCCCTGTGGTTATCTCAAGCCTGCAAGTGAGGATAGCAGAGACATTTGGATGCTCTTCATGTCCAGGCTGCAGTTTCCCTTCTGCATAACTAGCTGTCAAGTTAGCAACACCAGCACCAACGCAGGGGTTTAGGATTTTTCACCATGGCTGGTGACTTGAGAATCCTGCTCCCTTTCTTCAGGGTTGCTTCTCCCCCAGGTTTTCCAGGCTTTTGGATGTGCCCACAAAAATAGGCAACCTAACCTGGCTGCAGAGGCCCTGGAGAAATGTGCTGCTGCTTCTGATCATAACCAAGCATTTTAAGAAGAACCAGATGATACAGTCAGGAGTTCTGCCGGGTGCTTTGACATGAAAGGAGCAGGAGGGGAGGAGGGATTTTACTTCTTTTTCTTCCTTTTTATTTTTCTCTGAGGTCTGTGCTTTTCCTTACAAGTTTATAAATCACTCCGTGGATCTTTCTCCCCCCTTTCAAGTCAGTCTCAGATTGATCCCCGTGCCCATGTGCTGAGCACGCAGCCCGGGGAGCCGCACACGTGCACGGCAGCAGGACGTGTTCAAAGGCATTGCTGCAGGCAGCTGCCTCCAGGCAGCCCCTGCCTCGCCTTGGCAGCACCTCAGGGACAGGAGGTGAGGCTGGGGCTGGGCTGGGCTCTCATGCTGCCTCCTCCTGCTTGCCCTTCAGGTTGCCTGTCCTGGAGACCACGGCCCCATCCGGCGACGTGACCCACCCTCACCACCTGGTGTCGGTGGTGCCCAGCAGGTACCCGCGCTGGTTCACCCTGGGGCACCTGGAGTCACAGCAGTGCGAGCTCGCCTCCACCATGCTCACGGCAGCCAAAGGTTGGTGGCAGGGAGTTTGGGACAGGGTTGGTGGGATGATGGTGCACAAGAGCATGGAAGAGTTTTTCCTGGAGAGAGGAGGGAGCTGTTGTTTCTGCTGGCACTGGCCCCAGTAGTGCCCCAATAGCAACCTGCTGTGGGCAGGGCATGATGAGCTGGCCTTGAGAATCTGGGCTTTCTGGGTTCTTGTCCCAAAGGGCTTGTGGTCCAGCAGGGCAGGATGGGAATTTCCAATGAGGTGCAGGCAGGCCTTGAAGCCATGGTGCTGCAGGTCCTGGGTAGTGCCCCATGTGATGCAGGACCATGCCTGCTCGGCAGCACAGCCCCCTGCCAGGCCAGCAGTCCCTGCCAGGCATGCCATGAGGTCACGCCATGGTTTAGTTTGAAGCTGTTTATCCTTTCACCTCTGGTTTGTCTCTTCCACCCTGTGGTGATGATCCTGCACAGGCTGTGGGAGAGAGAAGGGCTCCCTGTGCACCAAAGCAAAAGTGGCTTTTGCTGGACATGTAATCAGCAGTGATGAGTAGGACACTTTGGTGCCAGCTGCAAGGGGCTCATGAAACACCTCACTGGTCTCTTGGGCCTCTTCAGTTTCTGCCTAGGCACTGTTACGGAGGAGAGCACAGGCTTTTCATTAGACATCCTCCTGACCAGAAACCAACCCCATCAGGGTGGCAAGAGTCTTGTGTCCCATGAGGGTCAGTGAGCCAAGCAGTTACCACTGCCCTCTGATGTCCTGGTGCTGCCAGCCTGACAGGGAATGTTTTTTTTTCCTAGTGAGAGGGAGGGGAAATGAGCTGTCAGAAAGCTCCAACCTTGCTGCCTTGGCAGCCTCTTCTCTCCTTCCAGCCTCCTCCTCTAGGCTGCTTTACCAGGGCTGATGGTGTTCTGCCCGATTTGCAGTGCTCAGATGAAGAGCTGGTACTTGGCTTATCCTTCAGGTATTTTTCTCCCTTCCAGTGCCTAATGGGATGAGGTTTTTATGTTGGGGATGTAGGGCTGTTGGAGTGCATTTGTTTTTCCAACTGTCCCCTTCCTCAGGTGTTCCCCTGCTGCAGCATGTCCCAGTGTGATCCTGCAGCCTCTCTTGCCCACGCCCCTACGAGCCATTTTAGGGAGGCTTGGATTTTGGTGGCAGTGCAAGCGGCTGTGGTGGGTGGCAGGTGATATCTTTAGCTATGAGTCACCCGAGATGTCTCCGTGTGTCCAGGTGCAGCACTGGGTTTTTCACACTGCTGTGCATGATTTGGTTGTCTTTGCATGAGGTTCATCTGCTAAGTCTATGAGTAGGAGTAGAAATGAAGCTGGAACCTAATGTGGCATGTTAGCACCTCTGGTGTGCACATATCCCAAAGGTCCCACTCCCCACTCTGCATCCCACAGGCACTGATAGGAGGATAGGTGCAGATCATGATATTAATATGCCTTGGTGTGTCCCTCTTCCAAGATCCTGCCCCATCTCCTGGTGCCATCATATATCCTAGCACCCACAACCTCCTGTAGCAGAAGTACTGCAGCACCGTTGGGTATTGTGTTATGAACTCCCTTCTTTGGGGATAGCTCAGCCTGTCTCAGTTGTGAGTGCTGTGTGCCTGACCTGGGACATCAAGGACCAAGGTGCAGCAAGTCTGGGTAACCCCAGCCCAGCCTTGCAGAGGGAACTTGCTGGGCAAGACAGTGTGTGTGCAGCAAACAGCTTTTCCTCTTCTTCCTAATGTTCCTGGATGAAGACTGATGTTTTTGCAGCCATTCAATGCTAGGCATCTCCCCAAACCCCTCCTTTTCTGGGAAGAAGCTGCTGTACAGCTGTCAAACTTGAAGCCAGGGTGGAACATCCAGGTGCCTGGAGATGTCTGCTAAAGACAGGACGTGTCTGGGATCACTCAGGTTTGTTTGTCCTCTCTGTGAGAGGATGAACTTGAGTGAGGACGCTTGCTGTATCACTTCCTGGGGAGGGTGCTCCATTTTAGACCGTTGGACTGCAGGGCCTGATCCAGCATCATTGTGTGTCCCTCTGTGTGTGTGTCCAGAGGGGCTGGCTGTGGTGCAGGCAAGAGATGGGCCTCCAGGGCAAGTTGGAGGGTGCCTGAGCCATCTGACCGTTCTTGCTTGCTCCCAGGGGACATGCTGCGCCTACGCACGGTGCTGGAGGCCATCCAGAAAAACATCCACTCCTCCTCCTTGATCTTCAAGCTGGCTCAGGATGCATTCAAGATTGCTACGCCAGCAGACAGCAACTCTGACACGACCCTGCTCAATGTGGCGCTGGAACTGGGGCTCCAGGTACAGGATGATGCTGGGGATGCTATGGCCCTTCAGCCCCTCTTGCTGTGGCAGCTGTGCTGGTTATGGTCTTCCACCAAGCAGGGTGTCCCCTGTGGATGGAGTAAATTGATCCCTGCATGGTCCTGAGCAGGGGACCTAGCCCTGGGAAACCCCTGTGCTCACTGTGGTTTGGGTGGAGGTGAGGCAGTGCCAGGTAGTTGGTAGCCAGTTGAACCAGAGGGATTTTTGGGGAGCACTGCTCTGTTGGGTGGCCTCACTAGAGCCCTGCAGGGCAGCCGGTCACCCCAGGTTTGCCTCGCAGGTGATGCGCATGACGCTGTCCACGCTCAACTGGCGGCGGCGGGAGATGGTGAGGTGGCTGGTGACGTGCGCTACTGAAGTGGGTGAGTTCCATGTGCGCTGGGGGATCTGGCCTGCGTGCAGTGGGAGCAGGGCTGGGCATGGAGATCCTTGGGTCATGCCTAGCCCTGAGCATCTTGAGTTCTCCTGAGTCTTTCATTTCTTCTTGGGTAGCTGAATTTACCTCAGAGCACCAGTTGACAGGGTTGGGACTGCAGCAGTGGCCGGTTTTGAAACTTGGATGGGTGCCCTGTACCTGGCCTAGGCCAGTGGTGGTCTCTCTGCCCTGCAGCATGTCAGTGTGGGTTGGCTCTGCCTGTCCCACTCTGCCCTGTCCCTCTTGGGGCAGAGGCAGCAGCTCAGCACTGCTGTGGGCTGTTTTTGCCCTGTCTCTGGGTCTCCGAGGTGCCCCATGAACTCAGTCAGGTTCCAAGGATATGCTCTGACCCTGGTCTTTTCTTGCAGGAGTGAGGGCCCTGGTGAGCATCCTGCAGAGCTGGTACTCACTGTTCACTCCCACGGAAGCCACCAGCATTGTGGCGGCCACAGTGATGTCCCACAACACCATCCTGCGCCTGAGCCTGGACTACCCACAGCGGGAAGAGCTGGCCAGCTGTGCCCGCACCCTGGCCCTGCAGTGCGCCATGAAGGACCCCCAGAACTGCGCCCTGTCTGCCCTGACCCTCTGCGAGAAGGACCACATCGCCTTTGAGACCGCCTACCAGATCGTCATTGACGCCGCCTCCACCGGCATGACCTACACCCAGCTGTTCACCATCGCCCGCTACATGGAGCACCGGGGCTACCCACTGCGAGCCTTCAAACTGGCCTCCTTGGCCATGACACATCTCAACCTGGCCTACAACCAGGACACGCACCCAGCCATCAATGATGTGCTCTGGGCCTGCGCCTTGAGCCACTCTCTGGGCAAAAACGAGCTGGCGGCCATCATCCCGCTGGTGGTGAAGAGCGTGCACTGTGCCACGGTGCTCTCGGACATCCTTCGGCGCTGCACCATGACAGCGCCCGGGCTGGCCGGCATCCCTGGGCGCAGGAACTCGGGGAAGCTGATGTCCACTGACAAAGCCCCCCTGCGGCAGCTGCTGGACGCCACGATAAGCGCCTACATCAACACCACCCACTCCCGGCTCACCCACATCAGCCCGCGGCACTATGGGGAGTTCATCGAGTTCCTCAGCAAGGCCAGGGAGACCTTCCTCCTGGCACAGGACGGGCACATACAGTTCGCCCAATTCATTGACAATCTTAAACAAATCTACAAAGGCAAGAAAAAACTGATGCTGCTGGTGCGAGAACGGTTTGGGTGAGCCCCGGCTCCTGCCATGCTCACTGGCAGGGTCTGGCCGCAGCACGGGGACTAGGGAGAGAAGAAGGAAGGAAAGTGGAGATCAGCTTCCCCCCATCGGCAGAGGCTGCTCTGTTCTGGTCTTCTGTTTTTTTTTGTTTGTTTTCTTTTTTTTTTTTTTTTTTTATTTCCTTTTAGTGTTACTCTTTCTTGGATTTAACCATTTTACACACTGAGAGGATCCAGAGATTCCTTGGGCACAAACCAAAAGGCAACCACGGGGAAAAAGGATGGTTTACTCAGCCCCCTGCCCTCCCTTGCCAATACCAAAAGCTAACCTGGAAATCTAATACCTCTTTCCTGAAGGATGTGGTCGCTAGAGGGATACGAAGGTTGCAAAGTGAAAAATCTTTACAATTATGTGGGGAATTTAATGAAACAAAACAAAACAAAAAAAAAAGGAAAAAAAAGCAAGCAAAGAAACCTGCGACACTAGAACCTCATGCGTCACCAAAAGCAATGGCTTTGCAGAGCGCTTCTCCCGCCCGCCCGAGACATGCAAACTCCTCTATTTGTGAAGATACTTCAATAAAAACAAGTAAAAGTAACTGTTCTCAGGGATTGCTTACTAAAAGTAACACAAAAAAAAAAGCATTTATGATACTGTAAATACTATAGTATATGTGTCAATTATTAAATTGTAAAGTTATAATTATTTATAATTCTGTCTTTTATTTGGGGGATACTTGAAATTGTTGTGGGCTGGGGCGATTATTTTTATTATTGCTATTATTATTATTATTGTTATTATTATTAAAACTATTATTTAAAAAACCCACACAAAACCACAGACAAAAAGAGGAGGAGGCACGCGAACATTTCTCAGGTTCCCATGGCATCGTCAGCAGCAAGAAGGGTGTGGGGGGGAGGCGAACATCTACTCGACTCACAGCCCTGGGACAGACGGACGGACAGATGGATGGAGGAGCAGCAGCCCAGCAAAGGAAGGAACTCGGGGCGATGCTCACTCGGACACACGCAGATGCTGGCGATGGAGGACTTGGCCCATCGCAGGGCAGGTGCAGGGTGTGAGTGCCTGGGCGGGCACAGGGGCTGCGGCTCCGGGGGAGGGAGGGGCAGCCGCGTCACCTTCCTGCACCGTTCCCAGCTCATTCCAGCTCCGTGGTGCAGCCAAGGCTCGGCCCTTCCCAGCTCACCCGGCGCTGGGGACACACTCCAGCCCCGGGCCAGTGGCTCTTCAGTTTTGGTTCATTTCTTTGCCAGCAGGTTGGGAGGGCTGGGGGGGGCCAGGGCCGGTCTGGATGGTGACTTGTAGTTGGGGAACGCGCGTTAGTTATCTGCTGTCTGGTTTAATTTTTTGGCAAGTGACTTGTGTCCGCGCTCTGGCCAGGAACCCAATTGTACTCGGTCTGTGTCGCCACCGAAATAGCGGTCTTCAACCAGTCTGTTTCTCTCTTTTTTTCCTTCCCTTTTTTTTTTTTTTCTTGCGTGCGTGCGTGTATGTGTGTGTGCGACCTCTTCATCTGATGTTTAATAATAAAAGGGATGAACGTTACCGCCTGTGTCTTTCCTGCCTTTCTCTGAAGTTGGGGGGGGTCACCAGACTTGCGCAGTGTTGCAGCCCCCTGTGGTAGCCAGCTCCCGCAGAGGGGGACAGAGCAGGGACAGGGCACCCTGGTTGCTTCTGGGTGCAACTCCCTGCCATGTACAATGTTAGTAGGTCCTTGCCCCTGCTGGAGACACTGCCCTATCCATGCCAGCTAGACCAGCGTTTCTCCACGTCTTGATCCGTCCTGCCGCCAGCTTGGACCACCGTGAGTGTGCTGCAGTGTGGAATGGGGTGGCAAGGAGTTGTAACTTGGGGTTCCTGGGCTGCTTTTTGCAGGGTTTGCTAAGCCCCAGGCAAGCTTGGCCCTGAGGATCAGAGAAGATGGGGAGGTGTGCATGGGGGAACACTCTAGGACCAGGGGGGTGGTCCTGAAGAGGCTTTGGGAGCTGGAGGAGGAGGGCCATGGTGCCTCTGTTGCCATCCCAGCCAGTGTGGTAGGGGGCTGGTGGTGCTGTGTCAAAGGTTCTCTTGCCATTTTTGTCTCTCCCAGGTGAGTCCTGCTGGCTCTCCCAGCCCCTTGAGACTAGCCTGGGTTGAGGACACATTGCCATTTCAACCTGAGCAGGACTGTGGGACAGCTGATGCTGAGTCTCTGCCAGTGGTGGGCTGTGAGCCCCAAGCTCCCAGGCTGTGACCCTGCAAGGCTCAGGCACCCACCTTCCCTAGCAGGGCTGAGCAATCCATCCTCAGGAGATGGCTGTTGTGCCCTGGGCTCACATCCTCTGTTGCAAGCATGGACACTGCAGCTTGGCAGGGAGAGGCATCCTCCGCAATTTGCTGCCATCCCTGTTCCCCCATTTGGACCTGCAGGATGGGGCTCAGGGGCTCCCCCTCACCACACGTGCTCCTCTAGCAGCCTGCTGTGACTTCCCATCTCCTTCAGGGCCGTCCAGTTCCCCATCCCCCAGCCAGAGCCACACGGCTGCTGCAGAGAAGGTCGTGGTTTAATGCTGCAGCCCAGCCTAGAGTGAGCCCTGTGACAACATGGCTGACTGTGCCCAAACCAGAGTCCTGTCCCCAAGGCCCCAGGCTCAGCTGTGCTTGTTGATATGACGGGAATGAGCATGCACGGCTTCCACAAAGGCACCCACATGTTCAGGGTTCATGTCAGGGTAGAGGCCGTGGCCCAGGTTGGCAATATAGCGTTGGGTCCCAAAACTCTCCAACATCTTCTTCACCAGCTCGCCAATCTTCTCCTGTAGGTATGGTAGGAAACCATGTGTCAGACCAATCTGACACCAATCTCAGCTAGCCTGAGGGGATGCTGGGACATGAGCCAGTGCTGGAGGTGGCAAAGCTGAGGTAGAAGGCCTTTAACACAGGCTAGAACTAGCCCTAGTTGCTGGGACTAGCCATGGCTCACCTTGGGTGCATAGAGAGCACATGGATCCAGGTTCCCTTGCAGGGTGACATCTTTTCCTATCTGTGCACTGCAGCAGGGAGGAAACAGGTGAGTTGCTGCATGTGGTAGAGAGACCGAGGGCAGCCAGGTGTTCCTGCAGCCCCCACTGCAGGACACCCAGGACCCCTCAGCACAGCCTTTAGAAGCTGCAGCATGGTGGCCCAACTATCCACACCTTTGGAGCAGCAATGTCCAGGCCTGGGATGTCTCAGGGCAGAGGAGGAGGTCAGAGTACCTGGTCTGGGATCCTGCCCAGACACCTGAGCCCTCAGTCAGACTCTTACCGAGCTTCCTGGGGCCGGATGGTCCAGTCGAGACCAACGACCTCGTAACCGGCGTGGGCCAGGTCATGCAGGGCATAGTGTGCATCCTTGGCAAAGATGATCTGTGGAGGGAGGAGATGGGCACCCACTGCTGTGGCTCAGACCCCTCTCCACGGACTGGACTGAGGGAAGCCAGCACCAGGGGATGCACCCCTCTCCAGCAGTGCCCAGATGTCAGGGTCAATCCAGGCAGCCCTGACTCACCATGGGCACCAGGGGCAGTGCCTCCTCCTTCAGCTTGCTCTTGACAGCCTGGGCAATGTCCCGGATGTAAGGCAGGGCAAAGTCCTGAAACAGCTCCGGGCCCAGGTGCCCTGCATGGGACTCAAACAGCTGGAGCGCCTGCCGGGGACACACATTCCTTTAGGCTGGAAAAGACCTTTAGGATTATTGAGTCTAACAAGCAAGCACTGCCAAATCCAGCAGTAAAGTGTGTCCCCAGGTGCCACATCTACTTGTCTGTCAAATACTTCCAGGAATGGTGACTCAACCACTTTCCCATGGGATTCGGAGAGCAGCAACTCAGTCCCTGCTCCTTCTTCCAGTTGCTGGATCCTCTCTTCTCCCTATCCCCTGCCTTCCTTCTTGGCCCTGTCCACACTGCCCCAGGACTCACCTGCGCTCCAGCAGCCACCTGCCCCACCAGGTAGTCGATGATGACATCAGCCAGCAGGCGTAGCAGACGGTGGCTTGCCTCGGGGTGACGGTACAGCCAGCTCTTGGCCTTGGCCATTGTAGTGGAGCCACCACCTTCAATCATGTAGGACATGAGTGTCCACTGTGGGGAGGAGTGATGGAGATGAAAGAAGACACAAAGTCCCAGTCACGGTGCTGAAGGTAGGACCTGTGAGCACCCCAGAGCCTGAGGCACAGCTGTTCCTGCACTTAATGCCCCCTGTTACACACCCATGTAGCACCCACAGCTGGGGGTGCCATAGGTGATCTGACCCCAAGAGAGGAGAGGAGCCCATCAGGGAAACCCACAGAGAGGAGGCCCGCTCCTTACCGGTGCCCCCGAGAAGCCGATGAGCGGCACCTTGCCCTCCAGGCTGTGCCGTGTCAGTGTGATGGCCTGGAAGACGTAACCTAACTCTGCAGTGACATCCACCTTCTGTCGCAGTTTCAGCAGATCCTCCACCTCCTTCAGGGGCTCTGTGAATGTGGGTCCTTTGCCAGGGACCATGACAATCTCCATACCCAGTGCCTGGGGACAGGGGAAAATGGAGAAGCAGGAATGGAGCAGCTCTGAATTCTGGCCTGTTACCAGCTGCTGTTCCCTCTGGCATTGGCCACGGCTCTTACCTGAGGCACCACCAAGATGTCAGAGAAGATGATGGCAGCATCCAGGGGGAATCGTCTTAGTGGCTGCACAGAGGAAGAGGAAACGTTAGTGAGGGGTTGCAGCTCCCTTCCCATGGAGGACATGGTCAAGCCCAGGAGGCAGCGGAGTCCCCAAGGGCTGCACAATTTACTGAGGCCATCCAGGATGACCAGAACCAAGGTTTCTCCCCATCCCCATCTGGGCAGACAGAGGGGACACACAGACCCCTGAGTGATGCTCACCTGCAGTGTCAGCTCACAGCACAATTTTGGGCTCCGGCAAGTAGCAAAGAAATCCTGCGATGCCCGTGTCTCCCGAAACTCTACAAGGGACCACCACAAATGTTACCAGGTGCTTGCTGCGGCTCCCTCGCTACCCCCGCACGCCTCCGCCGCTAACCTGGCAGGTAGCGCCCCGCCTGCCGCATGCACCACACCGGGGTGTGCTCCGTCTGCTCCCCGCGCGCCGCGCGCAGGAACGTGTCGTTCTTCAGCTTGGGGAAGCCTTTGGGGCTGCGGAGCAAAGAGCAGGAACAGGGTGTCACCCACGAGGGGTCCGGGAGCCCTGCCAGTCCCCCACGACTGCGTGCCAGAGTAAGCGGCTCGTCCCCACTCCCTGACCGCAGAGGAGGCTTGCGCCCAGCTGCGACAAGTGCGATAAACTTGTCCCCACCACAGCCCAGGACTTCTTCCTGCTGAGGACCGTGGGCCCCCCGGGAGAGAGGCGAGGTCTGCCCAGGGCCCGCGAGATTAAGTTATCGGGGCCACCAGTTGCTCCCGCCTGGAGAGATTTGGGACGAGCGGGGCGGGCAGTCCTGCATTTCTCCCCGGTCTGTGCCAGGCCACGCGCCCCCAGCCTCCCGGTCCCAAACCTCCCCGTCCCCAAACTCCCGTCCCCAAAATCCCGTCCCAAACCTCCCCGTCCCCAAACTCCCGTCTCCAGCCTTACCGTCCCCAAAATCCCGTCCCCAGCCTCCCCGTCCCCAAGCTCCCCGTGGGCTGTGCGGCTGCTCGAGTCCGGCCTGCGCCGGGGAGGGGGACCCCGGCAACCGCAGGAGCTATGGGAACAAAGTCCTCAAAACCTCCATTTGGGACCAGGGACTTAACTAGCACACCAGCGGCCCTGCTGATCCCTCCCAGTGCAGGATCACCTCCCTCCCTCCCTGCCCGAAGCCCCTCCAGTGACCCTGTAGCGGACTCTTGTGCCAGCACCATAATCCCAGAGCCACTCCAGCGCCTCGGCGGTGTCCGAGAGCCACACCAGTGTCCCCAGTACCGGATTTCAGCGCGAAAGCACAATCCCCAGTGCTCCCACAGTGCCAGATCGCCCTTCCTAGAGGCACACCGGTATCCCCCAGCAAGTGCCGGAACACGGCCCCGTTACCACATTAGGAAGGGACGCAGGCCTGCCCGGTCCCGGTTACTCACAGGAGCCGATCGCCACCCGCCATGCTCCTAAGCCGCTCCCCGCCCTCTCCGTTGCCTCCCGACGCGGCGCGATCCGCCCCCATCCTCGTCCCGCCCCCGTCTCCGTCCCGCCCCGTCCACGCCGCCATCTCGACGTAGTCCCGCCTCTCCTCACTCCGCCATTTTTCCCCGCCCCTCCGTACGCTGCCATCTTGCCCCGCTGCTAGCTCCTCTGTACGTGGCACGGGCGCCGCCATCTTGCTCTACGTCCGCCCCGCCGGGCGCCGCCATCTTGCCTGTCGGCGGGCGGGGTTCGCCGTAAACCGGAGGGGCGCGGAGCCGGTGCCCGGAGCGCGATGAAGGCGGGCGGGGAGGCGCCGCACCAGGTGCTGGGCCGGCTGCGGTTCCTGCTGCAGTGCAGCGAGTGTTTCCGCCGCGCCCGGGCGCTGCCCGCCGCTCTCTGCTACGTGCCGCGGGAGGTGCAGTACAAGATCTGCAAGGACCCCTCGGCCCCCGCGGCCGCCGCCGCCCGCAGCCTGCTCAGCGTGTGGGACAGCCCGGGGCCGGCGCGGGGCGGCAAGCGGGCGGCGCGGGCCACGATCGAGGTGCGGAAGGGCGGCTGCCTGCGCGCCACGGGCGAGGAGTACTGCAACAGCGCCGGGCTCTGGGTCAAGCTCAGCAAGGTAACGGGGGGGCTGGGTCCGCGGAGGGCCCGGCCCGGCCTCGCCTGACCGCCGGCTGTCCCCACAGGAGCAGCTGGAGGAGTACCGGAGCGGCTGCGATCTCGAGGAGGGATGGGTGCTGGTGTGCAAGCACGCCGACGGCGGGGACCGGCTGGTGCCCGTGGAGTCCACGGAGCGGATCCAGCGACAGCAGCAGCTGTTCGGGGTGGATTACAAACCCGTCATCAGGTGGGGCCGCCGCGGTGTCGCGCTGGGTCCCTCCCGGGAGCGCCGAGGCGCTCACCCCTGTGCGGGCTCGGGATGCTTCCCCACGGCCCCTCCTGCCCTGGGCTAGGGAACCCCCGGCCTGCTTGGACAGGTTTCATGGAAGTGAGGCAAGAGGGATGCCGGATGTGGAGTGGAATGGGTTTGGCTCGGGCGCTGTGCTTGTCACATGCCCAGCGGGGTGTGAAAGGAGTAGACATACTTGGAAAGGAAAGGGCAACAGATGATGCTGGAGATGATGGAGGATGGAACACGGTGGGGCTTTAAATGCAAAGCTTCCCCTTACAACTATTCCTCGATCACCAATTTCTTGTTCCTCTGGGATGTTCTCACTCCACTTCTCTGTGTTGTTTCAGATGGGAGCAGGTGGTGGATCTGACGTACTCTCTGCGACTCGGAGCAAAGCCCAGGCCCATGGAGCAGGATGAGGCTGCAGTAGAGAAGCTTCGGTATGAACTGTTTCCTGGCTTCTGCTGTGGTGGGGGACAAGCTCCTGTCTCTTGTGACTGCCCACACAGCTGTCTCCTGCAGACTTAGGGGAGAGGGGGGAAGACAGGCATCTCTGCACAGCACAGTCTTGTCCTAGATATGCCTGCAAAAAAGCAGGAAACCGAGCAAGGCAAGCAGGATGTGGACCTTCCTTTTTTGACCCATTAGCCTGGCTGCTTCTGGCTCTCCAGACCCAGTAATCCCTTTTCCCTGCTAGGTTTGTGCCCCCAACATGGACTTATGAATGTGATGAGGACCTGGTGCATTTCCTGTATGACCACATTGGGAAGGAGGATGAGAACCTGGGCAGCGTTAAGCAGTACGTGGACAGCATCGATGTCTCGTCCTACACGGTGGGTTAAAGGGACAGGGCTACATCAGCCCCGCTGTGCTGGGGAGCATGGGTACTGCCTGCTGTGCTGCTCTGGCCTGGACTGCACTCTGTTTGAGCATGTGGGAGAAAAACCTGGGGAGTATCATGCAACATGTTGTATAAAGTAGCCCCCGGAGGGACAGTGGTTTGAGAAGCCAGTGCTAATATTAGATACAAAGCTGATGTTAGGGAGGGTTTGATACTCTGTGCTGTGTGTGTGACCCCAGAGCACCTCGGAGAGTCAACCCCAGTGTCGTGTGTGCTCTGCTCTCCCGGTGTCTCAGCCCAGCAAAGGGAACAGGCCAATGTGATACTCTCTGACACTGAGATTCATGATGAAAGTAACCACTAATGAGAAGTTAATCCTGCACTCACTTCCATCCTTCCATTCACTTCTCCTCTTCCAGGAGGACTTCAATGTGTCATGCCTGACCGACAGCCACGCCGACACATACTGGGAGAGTGATGGGTCCCAGGGCCAGCACTGGGTGCGGCTCAACATGAAGAAAGGCACCATTGTCAAGTGAGTCATCTCTCTCTGCCCTACAGAGTCATTTCTGCTCTACATGCTGGCTAGTGACTGGGGCAGGTTTTGCCACTCCCTTTCTGCCTGAGTGTCACGGCCCAAATTTGCCCTTACACTGGCTCTGGGCTTGAAGGTGGTTTTAGCATTGTCACAGGTACTTGGGAATCCCAGCTTGTAACAACATGACCAAGTGATGAGAGGGAGTAGTGACAGGTGTTCAGATGTAATTGCCTTCTTAATGTCCTGCTTCCCTCTGCAGGAAGCTGCTGCTGACAGTGGATACCACTGATGAGAACTTCATGCCCAAGCGTGTCGCTGTGTATGGGGGTGAGGGGGACAATCTGAAGAAACTGAACGATGTCGGCATTGATGAGTGAGTGGTGGAGGTGCACACATGGCTCTTTCAGGGGCCCAAGCTGTTGAACACTGGCCTTAAGCAGGCATGCAGTACAAGCCAGGCTCTCTGGGATGCGGGTTCACTCTGCCTGCAGGAGCATGGTACAGTCATCAGGACTCTCCTCATCCGACTGTGGGACACATCAGAATCATGGTACCTGGACCTGAGTCACTAGCAGGTTCAGGCATTCAGGTGTAACTGTAAGCAAGAACTGAGTTCTTGCCATAGGCTCCCATTTCAAAAGATGTAACATGTCTTCCTGTACAAGTGTCCAAGTGGATTTTAGCAGGATGGGTGAGGGAACAACCCTTTAATCCTCATCTGTTTTGTGTTTGCAGGAGCTATATTGGGGATGTGTGCATCCTTGAGGACATGACAACACACCTACCTGTCATTGAGATCCGGATTGTGGAGTGCAGAGGTAGGGCTGATTGCTGTGACCACATCCATCATGCACCTGTAAAATACTGTACATTAAGAGTTTGTGCTGTGACTTGTACTTCTTCTCCCTGTGGGCTGTTTTAGATGAGATTCAAAAGAACCATGGGAAACTCCTGGGAGATCTGAAGTTTTGCAAGTTCTCAGCTTTCATCCTATCTTTCCCTGCCTTCAATAATTTAATTATTTTTCTCCTGTAAATACCCTGCTTCTTCTTCACAGAGGTATTTGAAGCTCCCAGTGCCCAGCCCCAGAGCTGGTGGAGCTGGTACATTCCTACTGTTTTTGCTTATAGACCTCCTACACTTTATTTAAGGCTTGCTTTCTTGTGATTTTGGCATATCATTTATGGTCTTCCTTGGCAGATGATGGGATTGATGTTCGTATCCGAGGCATCAAAATCAAATCCTCCCGACAGAGGGACTTGGGGCTCAGTGCTGACATGTTCCAGCTGCCCAATTTGGTGCGTTACCCTCGCCTAGAAGGGACTGACCCTGACCTGCTGTACCGACGGGCTGTGCTCATTCAAAGGTACAGGTGCCACTGCATGCAGGGATTGATGCCATCTCCAGCATGTACATGGCTGGAAGCTGTAAAACTATGACACTCCTCTTGAGACATGTCCTGGACACTGGAGAAAATGACAGCCATTTGGGGACAAAGTGGGTTCTCTGGGGTTGCTCCCTCGTGCTTTCAGAGGAGTTCTGTAGCTCAAGTTTACCGTGTCTTATGTGTCACAAGCACAATATATCTGTGCAGTGTGGGGGGCAGGTATGTGCAGAGGGATGCAGTGCCCAGGGAGTGGGAATTTAGTACCAAAGGTTCCATGAGGTAAAAAACTATGCTGGGTTTGCTTTGGATCAGTTATTTTTCTGCTTGTGTTCAGGGATGTATGGTCTAGAATAGATCTGTGCAGATCCCCATCACTCCTTGTTGCAATACCTTCTTCTTTGGGATTTAGGTTCATCAAACTCCTTGACAGTGTCCTGCATCACTTGGTGCCAGCCTGGGACCACACTGTTGGCACATTCAGCAAGCTCAAGGTGAGCAGTTGGCCCTGTGTCTTGTTGGGGCCTCAGTCTGGCAGGGTGATGGTGCTCATGTTGTGGTAGGGGAGGCAGCCAGGGCTTGTTGCTTTTAAAGCAGCTGGAGGGAAATACCTTCCTGAGCTCAAGTCACTAAGACTGTGAAAGGTGATGTTGTTTATTTTCCTACTAAACTGCTGATGTAGAAGCATGTAGCTGTGGGCTAACAAGTGGATTCAAACCAGAACATTTCACCCTCAAATCCAAGGGACTTGGATCATAGCAGCGCTGGGCATGCAAGCTGGATCCACATCCCCTCCAAGATCTCAGCCCAGGACGCTCTGTTCCTGCACTTCCTGCCAGCAGCTTTGAGCTGGCTTGTCCAAACATCAAGGCTTTTACCAGTAACATTCTTCCTGGCTTTAATAAGCTTTTGCTTTTCATCCTTTACGTAGTGCTGAGTTCATCCCTCCAGTTGTCTGTTTTCCTTGTATCCTCTCCAAGAATACACATGCTGGACATTACCAGGATAGCCCTATTCTGTGGGCTAGTGTCAGAAAGCCTAGTCAGAAAGGACTGTAATTCCTGTGCCAGGTCAACATGGACCCATAGCATTTGGGGTTTTTTGTTTGTTTAGAGGAGCTGGATTTGATTACAACTAAAAGGGATAGTAAGACCAGTGTTCTGGTGAGAGTGAGGGTAGAAGAGACTCTAAGCAACACTGGAGTGTGAGCATCAGATGACAGCTGGTGGATTGAGGGCTGAGCTTGTTATCTCCCTTAGGCCAGAGTGCAGAATCTTTCAGAGGCAGAGGGGAAGCAAATACTGTCAGTGAGAATATCTCTGTGTGGGAAGGCCCTGGGAAAGGGAGGTGTGATGGCTTCAGCAGAAAGTAGATGACATGTTTTGCTCCCTGTTGGCAGCACATCAAGCAGTTCTTGCTGCTGTCCAAGAAGCGCACGGCTCTCATTACCCAGTGTCTGAAGGACTCGGAGACCAGCAAGCCCAACTTCATGCCAAGGCTCTACATTAACCGGCGCCTGGCCATGGAGCACCGGGACAACCCTGCCCTGGACCCCAGCTGCAAGAACGCTGTCTTCACCCAGGTAGTCCCTCCTGCAAGGTTCCCTGCTGGTCTGGGGAGACTGGGGCATCCCAAAATCAAAATGATCTGCATTAGGATGGGTGGAAGGGAGAGCTTGGAGCTGGATACAGACCAAGCCTTCAAGGCTTCTTCATGTGACTCACAGGCTCCGTAATTACAGGTGCTGATGGTCCCATAAGGAATAACATCTATGAGGGATTTGGGATCTCTGAGTTGAAATCTGTACTCTATCCTGGATGCTCTCTGTGGCATGTTGTGTGTGGAGAGTGTAACAGTCCTGTTGCACTAAAAAGGCAGCAAAGAATTCTTGTGTGACAACAGTCAAGTAGCTGCATGGAGTTCTGTGTTGTGGTTTTACACACAGCAATGCTGATCTTCCTGTATGCATTCTCTCCCCACCTCCAGTAGATCTGGGGCTCTGTGCATGCACAAACACCACAAACTGCAGTGAGACTTATGTGTTTGATGTACCTGCCTTCATGTGACATCAGTTCCCCTGGAGAGGGGATACCAACCTTGATTGTCTCTGCTTGTTGCAGGTATATGAAGGTCTGAAACCCTCAGACAAGTTTGAAAAGCCTCTGGATTATAGGTAAGCAGTGTCTCGGGGAGGCACCATGCAGAGCTGGGAGCTGTGTCCTGTTTCAGCAGGGTGTTTGGGAAGCCCATGTGCTCTACTCTGGAGAGGGTTTACTAGGACAGGAGCCATGAGATCAGGGCCCATACCCCAAGGTGTCATCTCCTTACTGAGGATGCAGCTGTCTGTGGAGATTGAGATGTTGTCCTGTCCTAAACTCAGACTGCTCCACTCTAGTCCCTTGATGTCCCTGCTGTGACTGTGCCAGCACCTCCTTGGCTTTGAGCAGCACCTCAGGTGATGCCTGGTTCTCCACAGGTGGCCGTTGCGTTATGACCAGTGGTGGGAGTGCAAATTTATCGCAGAGGGCATCATCGACCAAGGTAGGGGCTGCAGGAGGCCAGAGCTCCTCTGGAGCAGTCGGGGGCTGATGAGGTGACTGTTGCTGTGGGTGCTTTTGTTTGGTTCCAGTGTCAATTCCCGTGGATGAGAGAGGGAAGGCAGGTTACCTTGTCCTGCCACCTCTGGCTGTGTCCCAGATAAAAAGTGCTGTTTGCTGGGAGAGGGACCAAATTTCCATTAGTCACTAACAGCAGCTTTACCAGTGCCAGTGATCCTTCTGGCTGTTCTCCACAGGACAGGCAGGGATGTTATTTCTCTTGTCTTACTTTCTCCAGTGCCATAAGGCTCCAGTAGGAGCCTTCTGCTCAACCCAGGGCCAGGTTGGACCAGAAATCCTCATCTTTGCTCCATAACTCTGAAGATCAGCACATGGGGAATTCACATCACTAAGAATGCCCTTCTTTTGGGGTTGCAGGTGGTGGTTTTCGGGACAGCCTAGCAGACATGTCAGAGGAGCTGTGCCCCAGCTCAGCAGACACCCCTGTGCCTCTGCCCTTCTTCGTGCGCACATCCAACCAGGTGCTGTGCATTGGGGTGTTTGGGGCAAACCCTTCCATGCCTGGCAATGCAGAGCTGTCCCTGTCCCCTTGCATGCCAGGGACATACCTACTTTAAGCTTTTCTTTGTGAGGGGTTTGCTTTGTGGCATTTCATTTTAGCATATGCTGACAAGTGCCTGGATACTGGTCTGTCACTGGGAATCTTGCCAAGGGGTGGGGGGTTTAGCCCACTCCTGCTGTGAGAAGTGCCCAGAGGCATGGCAGGAGTAGTTTGTGGTGTTTCATGCTGTGCTGAAATTATGACTTGGAGTTTTGCCTCTCACTCCTATAGGGTAATGGCACTGGAGAAGCCAGGGACATGTATGTCCCCAACCCCTCTTGTAAAGACTTTGCAAAGTACGAGTGGATTGGGCAGATCATGGGAGCAGCTCTGAGGGGCAAGGAGTTTCTGGTAAGTTTTCAGCCCCATCTATCTAAGAAGATTTGCTGCAAAGCAAGTTGATAGCCCTCTCCTGCAGCCTGTCTAACAGAGCATGGAAAGGCTCTGTGGTCACATACTGGGAAAAGAGGTATTTGGGGCAAACTAGTTTGGAGAACTCACAGTCTGATTTTTGGGGGATAATGCTGAGAGTTCAGGAGATAGTGTTTGGTCTCTGCTCAGGTATGATGAGTTCTGCATGCAGAGGGAGAAGTAGGGAAGGCTCTTTGTGTCTCCATTGTTGAGTCCTATCTCCATCTTTGGCGAGGTCTCATTTTGACATAGACTCAAAATCTCTTTTCTTCTTCAGGTCCTGGCTCTTCCTGGCTTTGTATGGAAACAATTAACAGGGGAAGAGGTCAGCTGGAGCAAAGACTTCCCTGCTGTGGACTCCGTGTTGGTGAGAGGGACTGGGAGGCTGTGCCTATCCTATTCCTTGTGGCACTCAGCAAGGTGCTGATTTGTGTGCCTGTCCTCATGTACTTGATTCCTCCTATGATGTGTCAAATAAACACAACAAAGGGCAGCTTTCAGCTATAAGGATGCACCAAATGCTCTTACAGAGGTGCAGCCATGCTGACTGCTGCTTTAAGCATGCAATGGCCCAAGGTCTGCTAAACATCTTTAGGGCAACATGTTGTGTCATTGTCGCTTGTCTGGGAAGGGAGAAGATGAGGACTTGGGCACATCACTGTTCTCTGGCCATCTCTCTAACATGGACTTACTTGGTGCCTGGACAGGTGAAGCTCCTGGAGGTGATGGAAGTCATGGACAAAGACACATTTGAGTTCAAATTTGGGAATGAGCTGACCTACACAACGGTGCTGAGCGACCAGCGCGTGGTGGAGCTGATCCCCAACGGCAGCCACACCGCCGTGCGCTACGAGGACCGCAGGGAGTTCATCCGCCTGGTGCAAAAGGCTCGGCTGGAGGAGAGCAAGGAGCAGGTGACACTGTCCCACCCTGTGGCTGGTCATTGACTCCCAGACACCCGCCCCCAGCCTGTTTCTGGTAAAATGCACTGTGGTTAGTGTCCCTGTGCTCATTAGGGCAATGATATCCAACCTTTTCAGTGGGGTCCTGGAGCCTATGGAGCTGTTGAGAAGCAAAGTGGCTTCTAGTATCACTGGTGATACTGGGGTTTTATTCACAGCTCTGACACAAGCTTTCTCAGTGAACGGGGGGGTGCATCTCTCTGGGATCCTGTCCTGTTCCTTCAGGTTCCTTGCAGCATGTGCTCAGCAGTCACATGGCTTGAAGAGTCCCTAGGCTCAACCTTGAGTCAGGGAAATGGGCAAAACATGCTGCTTACCTGCCTTGTCTCCTTTTCAGATCATGGCCATGCAGGCTGGGCTGCTGAAGGTAGTGCCCCAAGCTGTCCTTGACCTCCTTACATGGCAGGAACTAGAAAAAAAGGTCTGTGGAGACCCTGAAGTCACAGTGGATGCCCTGAAAAGGCTCAGTAAGTGAAGGGCTTTGCTGAAAACTCTCTTCCTGAAAGCAAAACTGTCTTCTGTCTGTGCTGGCACAAGGAGAAGTGTGGGAGGCCAGTATTAGCCTTTCTTACAGTGAGAATATGGTCCTGTGTACTTCTTGCCTTTAGCTGGGTGCTGATGAGGACAGGGGTGTCCTTTTGATTCTGTCCTGAGCCTCATGGGAGAGGCTGGGTCATCCCTTGGCTGCCAGTGTCTGAGCCCCTGTGGAGCTGAGATGTGGATCTGGCTGGGCTTCCTGGGAGGAGCCTGACCAACTATGCTTCTTGCACCTTGGGTCTGTGTGGTCACACCCTGCAGGCACCTACTGCCAAGGAGGGAGGAGCTCAGATCTTTATTAAACCCTTTTCTATATCCTTTTGTGACAGCTCGGTTTGAGGACTTTGAGCCACAGGATACCCGTGTTCAGTACTTCTGGGAAGCACTCAATAACTTCACCAATGGTGAGCAATTTTCTCTGTCCGTGCGTATCTCGTGCCATGACAGCTCCTGCCTGCTGGCTGGGAGGGAAACCACTCAAGGAAAGCAAGCAGCTAGGCTGAAGGGACTGCTCGCTAGTGATGGGTTTGCTGATGTCTTTGCTTTTCCTTCACAGAGGATCGCAGCCGCTTCCTCAGATTTGTCACTGGCAGAAGTCGCCTTCCAGCACGGATCTACATCTATCCAGACAAGATGGGGTAAGTCCATTCTTCTGTAGGCTGCAGGGCTGACAGATCCCACACCACAGGGGTGGGCTGTCTGGGCTCCCTGCCTCACTGGCCTGGTGGTTCTAACCAGTTTGTCACCTTCTCCCCAGCTCAGAGACAACAGATGCTTTGCCAGAGTCATCCACCTGCTCCAGCACTCTCTTCTTGCCCAACTATGCCACGTAAGTTTGGGTGCTTCCCTGTGTCTGGAGGACTGTGTGTGGGGTCTCTTCTTAACCTTGGTGCTGACCTGTTGGGTCCCATCACTTTGCCACACTTCCATCCCCTGCCTGTCCCACCTGGCTGCTGAGTTTCTCTCTGTGAGCCCCTGGTGAAGCATCTCCTCCATTTCAGAAAGCATCTTGTCCTCTCAACTGGAATATAGCAGTGGCAGCTCCTCCTTACCTTTATCTTTTTTTCCTTCCTGCCATCCCTAGAGCCAAGGTATGTGAAGAGAAGTTGCGCTATGCTGCCTATAACTGCGTGGCCATTGACACAGATATGAGTCCGTGGGAAGAGTGATGTTGCAGCCTGACCAAGCAGCATGGACAATTGTTCAAGAAAACCATGCAGTGGGAAGCATTCCCTTGTCCCCACGGGATGTGTATATATATAATAAATATATAGGTGTGAAACCTGGCTCCCCGCAGTTGACATGAAGGGTTGGGTCTTCAACAGGGTTGGGAGCTAGCTTGGGTTGTAAATGTGATTGTGATGATGGAACCCTGGCTGAGCCCTCCTGCATCAAAAAGCTGCTAGGCTTCTGTAATGAGTTTCTTCTCCACATCTTGTAGCTCCACAATGCTCATTCCTTCCAGGCTGCACTTGGCTCAAACAAAAGTGGGGTAAGGAGACAGAGCTGCACAGCAGCTTACAGCACAGGACAGAGAACTGTGAGCGGCTGCTGGGACTAGGGGGTGGCCAAGATGCTCAGTGTGTCCTGCTCATACTCTGTTGCCTTGTTCCTACTCTCACATGAGGTCAATGGAAATTAGATCATTCATCTACGATTAAGAAGAATGGGGCAGGCTGGTGGCAGGTGCTGCAGGGGTGCCTTTGGCCACCAGGTGTCATAACAGACCTGCACAGCAGGACTGTGGGAGATTCCAAAGGGACTCCCATGCTTTTACATCACACAGAATGTGAGTTCCTGTCATTCCTGGCACCTCTTACACAGCAGTGACTGCTGGGGAAGCTGCTTCCTCACAGTGAGTGGGAACTGTCTGCTTCCCTTTAGTTCTGCATCCAGCATGCTGGTGGCCTGGCAGCTGTTCTCCAGGCTCTTTGAGCCTCAGTTTACCCCTGAATTACAGTATTACAGCTACTCTCTTCTAGTTCTCATGAAGATCTGCCGTCAGGGCCAAATTCATCTTCCAGACTGCAGAGGTTAAAGCAGTAGCAGGCATGGCAGTGCCAGGCTCTGCTCCCCCCTGTCATCCATGGGAAGGGACACCGAGGTTTCAGGTGAATAGGAAAAGCCTTTGCCCTAGGGCAGTACAGAAACCGGATACCAAGAGTTGGAGCTCCTGGAGCAGATGGACACATGCTCTGTGAGTGAGGAGTGGGCAATAAAACCTTCACAATTATTTGGAAGTGTTTGTGGATCTTCCCAGCTCTGGGCAGGGCTGGTCATTGCCTAGCACTGGGAGCTGCTCGATGTTAGTCTGCATTTATACCTCCAGCTCCATCTTCAGCCTGTGTGCTCTGTTGGACCTCCACTACTGTGAGTCACAGAATCACTGGGGCTGCACTGGAGCAGGGCTGATGCTGTGAGTTCAGATCAATCCTGTCTTAATGTTTCATGGCTTTTTCTTCTCTGTAGAAGAAGTCTGTCATCCAGAGATCACTTCCAGTTGTAAACAAAGTCCTTCCCTTCACGAGTTTCTTTTGAAACATGTATTCCCAGAACTGCCAAGGAGGGTTGTTACTAAAAGGGATGTAGGAGCAGGAAGGAGTATGTGCTGCCATCTGCATCGTGGTGAGTGGAGAGAGCATAGGGTGAATTAGGGAAGCTGTTTATGGCAGCCCTTGCCTGCAGCAGGGTCTTCCATGCTCAGCTGGGTGGGTGTGAAGTCCTGTCTGCTGGAGGAGGTCTTCTGTAAATCCTAGAGCTGTTCCAGAATTGATCTCTGTGGCTTTGTGGCTGATTTCAACCAGCAGTGTGAATGGGAACAGGAGCAGAACCAGTGCAATACTTTCCTGTGCTGGTGGCTGAGTCACTTCCTAGGGTGTCTGTTTTAAATGGGCATGAGTAAGCTGGTGAAAGGACTTTGGTCTGCTGGCTTGCCCTCAGTCAGGAGTGTTGAGGAAGAAGCCTGCAGCAGTGAGCTGGGATTTGAAATAAGCCATCTGAAAAGGGACAGACATTGGGATGGAATTTATACTGCTTTTTCCAACTTTGTCCTCTTACCTCTACCGGACATCAGCAGGAGACCACATTATTAACTGAGCAGAATTATAAGCAGCAATAAAATAGACCCCTCTCTTTATTGCTGGGCAGGGGTTGGTTGATAAGTAATTCAGGGTGGGATGGATAGGATGGCCCTAGTCTGTGGTGGAGGGTGAGCTGATGTCACCTGCTGGAATGGGCAGGTTAGGAGCCAGCAAGGGCTGCTTGGGGTGATCAGTTTTAGGGGAACAAGCACCTCTGGCTCCCCTACCCTTGGAAGCAACTGCAGCTGAAGGAGAGTAGCTGAGGCTATTACAGACATATACCCAGAACACTTCACGTTTCTCACTGAGATGTGTTTAGACAGCGCTGTTCCCTCTCATTATCCACATACACAGCTCCAGCCTTGCATGATGAGGAGAGGGCTGCTGTGCAAGGCAACACAGAGAGCAGAACCTGGCTGAAGTGGTGGAATCCTTCCCTAGAAGCATTGTGGCACCTCTCTCTTTGGAGATGCTCAAGACTTCTTGTACAGCCCTGGGCACTGTGATCAACCTTCCAGTTTCATCCTGCTGGCTTTAGATCTAGGCCCTCCCTAACCTGAAGCACTTGATGACTATGGAGTTATCAACTAGATTTTTCCCGCGTTTCCTGCATTTCTCTACTCTTCCTTCCAGCAAGGTCTTTTAGCATCTGAGACCTCTTACTTCCTGCCACTCTGTCCTGCCCAAGGGCTTGCTGGACTCTGGGGGGAGGATCTAGCTGGTGTCAGGGATTTCTGTTTAAAAGATACTTGTAGTAAGAGGACTCTGGCCCTAGCAGAAAGGGAATCACCCAGGATGGTCTGGATTTAACTCCTACGAGCATACTGAGAAAACCAATTTTTTACCATATAAACCATTGTTTTACTGTCTATTTTGTGTTATCACCATACACATGTTGGAGAATCGCAGCAGTTGCTGCTGTGGTGGTGTACTGGGGTGAGAGACCCGTGAAAGCCCCTCTAGTAGGGAGAGGAGCCCATTGCAGCAGTGAGTTTGTTTGGTGCATGGTCAGAGGGTCTGGAAAAACACGGCAGCTGTTGAACAATGCCAAGATAACGCACTGATTGTGCTGTTGAGTTTGCTGTGCAAAGGTAAGCTGGGAAGAAGGAGCTGGGAGTGGCCTGGATGTCCTCTGCATGATCCTCTCATCTGCAGCGTTTTAAATCCAATCACAAACTGAATGTCTGCTGTGACAGCCCAGCGAATTGTGGAAAAGGTCAGCCTGGCTCAACTCTGGCCAATCTCAGGGCCCAAAAGAGGTGTTAGGTCAGTGCTGGGTCCCGTTTCTTCTCTGATCTCTAAAGCTGTGGGTAGGAACTGTCTTCTGTTGTGTTTGACGAGGCACAAATCAAGTGCCCTGGAGTCCTGCTGCTTGTGGCTTGGGGCAAGAGTGCTGATTATCAGGAAGCAGCAGCTGTGTGTCCTCACCCCAAGAACCAGTCTCATTCAGTGGAGATTGATTTTCAAGCCAGTGCCATCCTAAGGAAGGGGCGGGTGTCTCTGCGCTGCTGAGGAGCATCTCCATGTGCCAGAATGCAGCTCTACAGGGTGGGTAGGGGTGAGCTGGGGGAGGGAGTGATGCCATCATGGTTCCATGTAACCACTCGCTCTCTTCTGCCTTCAACTGCTGGATTGTGATAGAATAGTGTCAGGTGATCAATAACGCACATGTAGTTAGCTGTTCTTGTTATGACAAACCCTTAGTAGTTTGACAGGTTCTGTCTGTCCCTGCCTCGTGTAGGATCTAGAATAAAATGAATGCACTAACTGCTCCTGGCCTTCTGATGATTTCTCAGGTCTGTCTGGGGCTCCTGTGTCCTTCTGTTGGGTTAAATAGTGGATGTGACACTTGGGGACATGGTTTAGTCATAAACGTGGCAGTGCTGCGTTAGCAGTTGGACTCTATGAACTTAGAGGTCTTTTCCAGCCTAAATGATTCTGTGATTCTAAGCAGCAATGAAGACTGGTATTGTGAGAGGCAGCTGGAGGTGAAGCAGAAATTGGCCCTGCCATGTCTTGCACACAAAGTAGTGTCACATAGGTGACTCAGAGTCCTAACTGGCTTAACCCTTTACAGCAGCTCTGCAAACCAGTGGTACAGGGTGACTGGCTGCAGAAGGAGGGCCCAGGACCCTCCTGGCTATAGTTACTGCAGGTAAAAGCAAGGCCCAAGTCTGCATTTCTTCTGCATTGTGGTTCATGGCAAGGCAGGTGGCCATTGCTGCGGTGAGGCACGGTCATGCCTGTTCAACAGGTGACAATGCAGGGATGAACAGCTGTTGGATCTCTCTGCACTGTGCCTTTGCAGGCAGGGATGGAGCTGGACTCTGACCTGCCAGGAGGAGCAGGCAGGCACCAGGGACCTTTGAGCTCTGCCATCTGCTTGTTTCATGATCCTTCAACTCAACCCTTTGTGCCCAACCTGAAGAAATTAAGGTAGCATGGGGTGGAGCTGAGTTGCTCTCTGCCATCGCCTTGCTGTGGAATGCAACAAGCAGCCATGTCACGGGGTGTCACACCCCATGTTCGGGGCAGGGTGGGGGAGGTGTGGTTGGGCGCTTTTGGGTGTAATGGCCTCACTCCTGCTGCCAGGATGCCTCTGCCACCTGGGATAAAGCTGTTCTGGGCAGGGAAGCCTGTCCTCCTCCCCAGCAGTGCTTGGAGCATCTCCACCTGCTGCAGGCCTGCCCAGGGCAGGGATATAACAGCCAGAAGCTGGCTCTCCCATACCAGAATTCCCACTAACCTCTTTTCCCTGTTCAGGCTGGAGATGTAGCCCTGTGCCCTGATGGCACAGGACTCCCTCTCTGCTTGTCGGAATGCAGGCAATGACAGAGATGTTGGAGGCCGGGAGAGAGCAGATACTGAAGTGGGCGTAACAGAGTCACTTTTTGGCAAAGCGGGCCCGGAACTGGCGACGGGAGGGCCGGCGGCCCGAGAGTGATGAAGAAGCGCTGGGGCGTGCCCGGGGCACGGGCGTAGCGGCGCCTGCCTGGCGTGGAGGCGGCAGCTGCGAAGTGAGCGCTGTCCGAGGCGGGGCGGCGCCGCAGGGAGGCGGGCACGGCGGCCCCGCCGGAGGCGCCCCGGCCCGGCGGGCACTCCCGGGCGGGCACGGTCGGGCACAGCCGGGGGCGCAGCGCAGCGGCGCGGAGCCGGTGCCCGGAGCGCGATGAAGGCGGGCGGGGAGGCGCCGCACCAGGTGCTGGGCCGGCTGCGGTTCCTGCTGCAGTGCAGCGAGTGTTTCCGCCGCGCCCGGGCGCTGCCTGCCGCTCTCTGCTACGTGCCGCGGGAGGTGCAGTACAAGATCTGCAAGGACCCCTCGGCCCCCGCGGCCCGCAGCCTGCTCAGCGTGTGGGACAGCCCGGGGCCGGCGCGGGGCGGCAGAGCCGCCATGATCGAGGTGCGGAAGGGCGGCTGCCTGCGCGCCACGGGCGAGGAGTACTGCAACAGCGCCGGGCTCTGGGTCAAGCTCAGCAAGGTAACGGGGGCGGCGCCGGGAACCAGCCGGGCATGCCGGGTCCCCACGGCGGTGACAGGACGGGATGTGCCTTCAGGAGCAGCTGGAGGAGTACGCGAGCACCCGTCACTTGGCGGAGGGCTGGGTCCTGGCGCAGAGGTTCGGAGAGGGAGGAGATAAATTAGTCCCGGTTGACTCCGTGGAGAGGATCCAGTGTCAGCACCAAGCGCTGGGCGTTGATTACAGACCTGCTGTCAGGTATGGCCCCGGGCAGGAACTGGGCTCTGGGCGCTGGAAACGCGTGTGGCCGGTCCTCACAGAGGACATGAAACCCAACTATCCCAAATCCCTTGGGCACGCCCAGCACAGCCCGCTCTATAGCCCCAGCGCAGGTGGAACTCGTCCCCACCGAGCACCGGCGGGCAGGTGGGTGCTCCCTGTAGATGAATCCTGTTTGCTTGTGCCAGCGCCTGCACAGAATAAAGATGATACCAGGGGTATCGTCATAGTCTTCTGAGTCATTTGAATTTGGGCTGAGCCCAAATGACACAGAGGTTGTGCAGTGATCAGAGAGCTCAAATTTTATTTTCCTGATGGAAGGTCATGTGCACGGCGGGATTCCCCTGCTCTGTCCCAGACTGTACTCGGGTGCAGGGACACTCACCCTTCCCACTGTTGTTCCTGGGTGTCACCCGCAGTGCCCCACTGCTGCTGACTACACTTCAGGCTAAGGCAGTAATGGACACACTGAGCACTGACACATCTTTTCCATTGTGTGACTCCTCTGCCTCTGCTGCTCCAGCTGGGAACAAGTGGTGGACCTGACGTACTCCATACGCCTTGGAGAGATGCCCAGGCTCGTAGAGCAGGATGAGGCTGCTGTGCAGAAGTTTCGGTATGAATGCATCTCCTAGAGCGGGATTGCAGCATCCTGAGGGGCTGCTGGCCAGGGCCTGGACATGCCTGCAGGGCCAAGACTGGCTTCAGGGTCTGGAGGGGGGAGGATAGTGCCACGAGATGCCTTTGACATTGGTACCTCAGCACTGCTCAAGTGAAGATGGCCTTTGCTCCACAGACTATTGGAGTGACTGTGTACTGCTATTCCACTGGCTTGGAGTGGCCATTAATACCTGGTGTGCTGATGATGAGATAGAGCCGTGCCATCTGTCTGCTGCAGCACAGTGACCTGGCACCATGTCAGTTTGGTGGCCATGAGACCCTGCAGCCAGTCTCAGCTGGGGCTGGGGCTCCTGCACACTGCTGGTGGGCAGGTTTGGGGTGCAGCCTGGTCTTCTCATCCTATTAACACAGAGACTCCCTGCAGGTCCGTGCCCCCAGGCTGGACCTATGAGCACGACATGGAGCTGGGGCGCTTCCTGTACGATCACAGCGAGAAGAACCTGCAGAGTGTGGACTGCGTCAAGGAACACATCAACAGCATCGAGGTCTCCTCACACGCGGTGCGTAGTGGGGCTCCTCTGCAGCCTCAAAGCAGCACAAGACGTGTGAGCGTCAGCACAGATGTGGGTGGAGTGGCCAGCTGTGGCTGTCCCCTCTGCAAGGGGCAGGGCATGGTGCGGGGGTTTTGCTGCTCTAGCAAACCTGTTGGGAGTTGGGATCAAAACCCCATTGTGTCTCTGGGGCACTGAGGGTCCACAGCCATGCCCAGTTTGCTATGTCAGGGAGCCACCATCCACCCACAGCCTAGCAAACCAAGGGGCTGGCTGTTCCTGACCCCCTTTGGACCCACAGAACACATCTAAGAGGAGGCCATGGCATGTCCAAGGATGCTCATCTCCCTCCCTCTGCTCACTTGCAGGAGGATTGTGATGCAGCCCATCTGACAGACAACCTGACACACACCTTCTGGGAGAGCAACGGGCCCCCGGGGCAGCACTGGGTGCGGCTCAACATGAAGAAAGGAGCCATTGTCAAGTGAGACCTCGGGGTGTCCCTCCATGCCAACAGCTGTGCCAGGGAAGGACAGAGTGCAGGGCAAAGCACCATCTTCCTCTTCAACCCAGCTTTCCCCCTGCTGCACCTGGGGGTGTGGGGTAGAGGTGGGGGACAACTGCTGCCAAAGGCACCCCAGGAAGACACAGCCTTGCCTCAGGCCTGGGACAACTCTGGGGGCACCTCTGGGCTCAGGCAGCTCATGAGGGGAGGACAATGCTGTTTCTTGCTCTTCTCATCCCCAGGAGGCTACGGCTGATACTGAATGGGCAGTCCAACTCCTACATACCTAGGCGAGTGGCTGTGTATGGGGGAACACTAAGCAGGCTGCAGCACCTGAGAACAGTCCTAATTAACGAGTGAGTAATGAGTGAGGAGCAGCCTGTTCCCAGCTTGTGCCAAACTCCTGAGCTGTCTCTATGTCTTGAGCAGATATTAAGGATGGGGCTGGGGTTGGTTCTGAGTGACTTGCCAGTGACAGTGGCTCTCCGAGGGTTGGAGCTCTCTGAGTGCAGGCTACATCTGCTCCCACAGTGTGGTGGTCCCTTGCTTCCATGTGCCAGTCAAGTGCCTTAATCTCCTCTCCTGCTCCTCACCCATGCTGCAGCAGCTGGTCTGCAGTGTGCTTCCTTATGCCTGGTGACTTTGGTGGTCTTTCTGCCTCTTCCTCCTCACTTCTGGAGCACACTCCATTGTTGCCACCTTCCTGAGCATCTCTGCCATGCTGTAGCCAAGAAGTCCTGGGTGCTTCACCTCTCCATCTTCACCCGGGCCCTGAACACCCTTCTCAAGGCAGCCAGGGACTTACATAGGAGTGCAAAGGTCTCCTTAGCCTTCCCTCAAAATGTGCCTGTTTGATGTTCTCTGGCTGAGCTGTGAAATCTGTCTCTGAAGAAGCACCCATGAGACTGCAGAGGTGTCCTTTGCAGTGGCAGAGCCAGCTCCTCACTTCATCTGAATGCTTGCAGTGTTTTTTCTCATGGGCTCACAGGACTTTGATGGGACCTTGACAAGGCGTTGAAAATACACTTAGTAAATTGCTCATTTGCACAAATCCCTGTTTCTTTCAAAAACACACCACCCTTGCATGACCAACTCTGCTTGAAGGATGGTTCTGCCCTTGTGAGATTTGCTGGGACCCCCAAGAACAGTGAATGTTCTCAGCCGCCTTGTCTTTCTGTACTGCTTTGAATTTGTGCTCTTTTCTGGCTTTTTTGGATGCGGCTTCCACCTCCTCCAGAACGTCTCTGTGCCTCTGACAGCCTCTTCTCTGCTTGGGCACCTCCTGCCACAGCCCTGGTGAGGTGTGGGGGCTTTTGCATGGGTAGAAGCACATCCTTGGCTGGGGAGCCAGAGTGGCCTGTGCCTTGCTGGCCACCTCACCATGGTCTGTGCCTCATGGCTCTGCCATCTCCCTCCATGCCGTGTGCAGGAACAGCTACCGGAAGATCTGCATCCTCCGCGACATGCAAACCCACGTGCCCGTGCTGGAGATCCGCTTCCTGGAGTGCCGGGGTGAGCCTGTGCACCCACACTGTGCCTGCCAGCCCAGCCCGGCCCTAAACCCACAGCCAGTCCTGACCCTGCTGCTCTTCCTACCACACTTGCTGCTTTTTGGGATCCATTGGTGGGGAGGTTGAGGAATGAGCTTCAAATGAAACGCTGCGGGTGCTGGGGGCGCCTCGCCTCTCGCTGCAGCATCGGGGCCGTGCTGGCTGCAGCCCACGCAGCGTCGCCCTTCTTTCTCGGCAGCCCAAGGGTACAACGTCCGTCTGCAGGGGATTAAGATCGTGTCCTTCTGGGAGTGGGACCTGGTCCTGAACGCTGGCATGTTCCAGCCAGCCCAGCTGGTTCGCTACCCTCTCCTGGAAAGGGTGGAAGCTGACGTGCTGTACCGGCGAGCTGTGCTCATCCAGAGGTACGGCACAGGGAGGCCACAATTCCTACAGTGATCTCAGTCCCAAAAGGCAACGTGCCTTGACCTGCAGGGCAGCCCCAGGCTGGATCAGCACTGGCCCCACAGAGACCCTCTGCAGTGATTCAGCTGCAGTGCAGCAGCATGGGTTGGGCTGCTCTTGTTTGCAGCATTTTTTTTGGGGAAATGAAGTGCTTGGACAGAGGGTGGGTGCTCCCCTGGTGTCTGATGTCTTTCAATGGGCTGGAGGGGACCCACGTGCAGGGAGCACAGTGCCCAGGGGTTGTGGTGAAATGCTGCTCTCCTGCAGCCTCACACTGCTTCTCTCCTGTCTCCAGGTTTGTCCAGCTCCTGGAAAGTGTCCTGTGTTACCTGATCCCCCTCTCCGAGGACAGCATCGGCACCTTCAATGCACTCAGGGTGAGCATGTGCCGGGCTTCCCTGGGATGGTGCCAGTAGGGGCATCTCCTCACAAGTGCAGGTTTTCTGGGGGCTGTCGTGTTTCCTCTTTATCCAGTGGGGACAGACCAGCTCGGGGCTGAGAGCTGCCATGTTTGGCATTGCCTGAGGGATGGAGGAGCATCCCCTGTGACACCAGGGCAGACTTGAGGAGTGGAAAAGACAGCAGGTGGTGGCAGCATCAGACCTCTAACCATCCCTGCTTGTCCCTTGCTAGAGCATGAAGCCATTCCTGCTGCTGTCCAAGCAGAGTGAAGCCCTCATTGCCCACTGCCTGCAGTCCTCAGAGAGCTCTGCTCCTGACTGCCTGCCAAAGCTCTACATCAACCGGCTCCTGGCCCGGGAGCACCGTGCCAACCCCGCGCTGGACCCCAGCTGCAGGAATGCCATCTTCACCCAGGTACGGTACCACCGTGCCCTGTGCCAGGTACCTGTCACTTCAGCAAGACTTCACTGTCTTGCCCCCATCTCATCCCCTTTCTGCTCTGCTACTCTCCAGCTGTATGAAGGCCTCAGCTCTTCCAAGAACAATCAGCCCCTGGACTACAGGTAGGTGTTCAGTGTCATATTTGTGGGGTGTCACTTCCCCCGAGCAGGGTGCAAGGAGATTCCAGGTGCTGCTGGTATGCTCAGAGGAAGAATGTGCATGGGGCTGTTGCTTCCCCATAGGTGGCCCCTGACCTACAGCCAGTGGTGGGAGTGTGATTTCGTCACTGAGGGCATCATTGACAGTGGTGAGAGCTCTCCCCTGGTGTCTCATGTGTTGGGGTGCAGCTCAGTGGGTGCCTACACTGTCCCAGCTGCTTTGGGAGCGGCAGCCCCCTGCTCTGCAAACATTCCTGTATCTCCCCTACCCCACCAGTGCTGCTGCTGATGCCCCAAGCGGGGGAGCAGCTTGGCCAGATACTGTGGCTCAGTGTCTGGCCCTGGTGTGTCAGGCACTGACCATCCTCTGCCCCCCCTGCAGGTGGTGGCTTTCGGGACAGCCTGACAGATGTGTCAGAGGAACTGTGTCCCAGCTCCAGCGATGTCCCGGTGCCCCTGCCGTTCTTTGTGCGCACCTCCAACCAGGTTTGGCATCCCACAGTCTGTCTGTCCTGGCCAGGGGAGTCAGTCAGCAGCACCTGGGGTGCCAGCCCTGCCTTAATGCTTGCAGGGCTGTTGGCTGGGGGGGCTGTGCTTGCACCTGGGAGATCTCCTGGAGGGGTGTAAAGGGCAGGAGAGGCAGGTGGAGGGGTGAATGTGGGGGAGGCTGCAGGAGAGACCGTGCTGGGCTTGTCACATCTCTGTGTCCTAAGAGTGTCTCACACAGGCTAACAGCAGCAGTGACACCAGGGACAGGTATGTCCCCAACCCCTCCTGCAAGGACTTCCCCAAGTATGAGTGGATTGGGCAGCTGATGGGAGCAGCCCTGAGGAGCAAGGAGTTTCTGGTGAGCACAGCAGAGCCTTCCTGGCCAGTGAGGGGGCTTGGCAGGGGCCCCCCTGTCTTGGGCAGAGGGGCTGCCTGTGAGTGAGAAAGAGGCAGGAGGAGAATGCTTGTGTCTGCTCCTTTTGGCAGATCCTGTCTTTGCCAGCGCTGGTGTGGAAGCAGCTGGCAGGGGAAGAGGTCAGCTGGAGCAGGGACTTTGCCACTGTGGACTCAGAGCTGGTGAGCAGGGCCGGGTGCTGGCAGGGCAGCGCTGTGCTCTCTTATGGCTGCTCTGGCTCCACTGTGGTGGCTGTTCCTCATTTGGATTGCAGGTGAAGCTGCTGGAGGTGCTGGAGAGGGTGGATAAGGAAGGCTTTGAGTTCATGTTTGGCAGAGAGCTGACCTACACGACGGTGCTGAGCGACCAGCGCGTGGTGGAGCTGATCCCCAACGGCAGCAACACCGCCGTGCGCTACGAGGACCGCAGGGAGTTCATCCGCCTGGTGCAAAAGGCTCGGCTGGAGGAGAGCAAGGAGCAGGTGACACTGTCCTCCAGGGCTCACAGGGGACCCTGCTCCTATGACAAGATGTCCTGGTACTTGTGGGACTGCCAGCTCCAGCTGGGCGGTTTCTTTGTGCATCTCATGCCCAGGATGTCTGTGTGCCCTGGGGAGTCCCTTATGGGGTCCTGTGGTTGCTGTCCTCTGAGCTCTAGGTGGCTGCCAGGGCTCAGACCCACCGTGGTGACATGGAGCCCATCCTGTGTCCCCAGATTGCAGCCATACGTGCTGGGCTGCTCCGTGTGGTGCCCCAGCCCGTGCTGGACCTGCTCACCTGGCAGCAGATAGAGAGGAGGATCTGTGGGGACCCGGAGATCACAGTGGCTGAGCTGCACAAGTTCAGTAAGTCACAGGCCCAGAGCTGCTCCCTGCCCTCCACAAGGGCAGGGGATCCCCTACATAATGCTTGTCTTGCACATGCATCCTGGTCATGGGATGCCTGAGAGCCTGGGGGAGGATTAGTTGGAGGGTCCCTGGATGCTTCAGGTTTAGCAGCAAACCCTGCTCTGGTCCATCTGGTCCTTAGCTGCTATGGGCAGAATTGAGTGGCCACTCTGCATACTAGGACCTCTGTTTCTCTACCCACCATGACACAAGGTGCTGGTCCCACTCAGGGGTGCCAGGGGCTCTCATAGGCTTGCTGAGAAGCAGAGGGTCTCCTCCTTTCCTTTGCTTTGCTGGCAGTTTCTAATTAATTCATTGCACATTGTTTGTTGCAGTCAAGTTTGAGGACTTCCCCCCTGATGATACCCGTATCAAGTATTTCTTCGAGGCACTCAACAACTTCACTAGTGGTGAGTGACCCCAAACCTTTACCTGCTCTTCATGTGCAGTAGGACGGGGTAGGGTAGGGGGTTCCCCCTGCCCTGTGCCCCAGGGGTGCTCACCAGGTGCTTCCCTGGGAAGCGGCTGGGGTCATACCTGTTCCTGGGGTTCTGAGAGGATCCCTTAGCTTTGCCCCAAGCTCCTGGGGTGATTCTGCAAGGCAGATCTTGCTGGGACAGCCCTGTCCCTGAGACCTGTGCTCTGTCCTTCCCCTCAGAGGATCTCAGCCATTTCCTCAAGTTTGCCACCGGCCGGAGCCGCCTCCCAGTTCAGATCAACGTCTACCCGGAAAGGTCAAAGTGAGTCCGTCCTGCCTGGGGTCCCTGTGCCGTGCTGGAGTCCCCACATGATGTCAGGTTGCTGTGCTGGGGTCTGACTCTCCTTTCTCCCAAGCTCGGAAGCGTGGGACGTGATGCCACAGTCCTCCACATGCTCCTGCAGCTTCTTCTTGCCCAACTATTCCACGTGAGTTGACTTGGGGATAGGGATGCTCCCCGCTCCCTGGAGCTGGTGTTGGGGTTCCCATCAGGACTCCCCAGGCCTTCCCCTGGGGGATGTCCAGGCAGGTGTGGGGAGGGAAGCCTGAGGTTTTCTGTGGCCATCATGGCTGTGACCTGGCATTCCCCCTGCCAGGGCCAAGATCTGTGAGGAGATGCTGCGCTACGCCGTGTACAACTGCATGTCCATCGACACCGACAAGGATGAATGAGACCCCCTTGTGCCCACGCCGTGGGAGCCTCAGGGACGCTGGATTCAATAAAACAGCAGGCCCAGATCCTGTTGTCTTACCCCTGTTTGTGTCTGTGCTTCTCTAGGTCTGGGACTGCAGCTGGAAGGGTCAGCATGGCGCTGGACACTGGGTGCTGCCCACACAGGCTCCTGCGGGGTGGAGAGCACGGGGGCAGGGAGTGCTGTGAGTCCTGTCCCTTCTCTGGACATGGTGTGGGGAGCACAGCTGCAAACTGACCCCCAGTGTCCCCGCTACACCCCACACACAGAGCCCCCAGTACACCCCTCACACAGAGCCCCCAGTGTCCCCAATACACCCCACACACAGAGCCCCCAGTGTCCCTGCTACACCCCACAGAGAGCCCCCAGTGTCCCCAATACACCCCACACACAGAGCCCCCAGTGTCCCCAATACACCCCACACACAGAGCCCCCAGTGTCCCCGGTACACCCCACAGGGAGCCCCCCAGTGTCCCCGGTACACCCCACACACAGAGCCCCCGGTACACCCCACAGGGAGCCCCCCAGTGTCCCCGGTACACCCCACACACAGAGCCCCCAGTGTCCCCGGTACACCCCACAGTGTCCCCCCGGTGTCCCCCCAGTGTCCCCCATTGCCCCCCGCAGTTCTCCCCGCGGCCGCCTGGGGGCGCTGTTCCGCCGAGCGCCCCCCGCCGCTGGGCAGGGATCCATGACTCGGCGCTCGGCAGCGCGGGGTCCCTTCGCTCGGCGTTCCTCTCGCCGTCCTGGCTGGGTGGAGGCCGCCCGCAGCCCACCGGGGGTGGCGGATCGATTCTATCGGCGCTCGCCCGCCATCGACGCTCTCGGCTGTCCGCGCGCAGGCGCAGCGCGGCCGCGCCGCTATTGCTGCGCTGTCAGTGCCGGGAGCGGCCGCGGGGAGCGGAGCGGGGACCCGGCGTCGTCCCGCCTGTCCCGGTGAGGCCCTGCCTCTCACTCCGCCACACGATGGAGTTCCAGGCCGTGGTGATGGCGGCCGGAGGCGGCTCCCGCATGACGGACCTGACCTCCAGCATCCCGAAGCCGCTGCTCCCGGTGGGGAACCGGCCCCTGCTCTGGTACCCGCTGAACCTGCTGGAGCGCGCCGGCTTCGAAGGTGAGGCCCGGCGGGCTCTGGGTGTGCCGACCGGGGCACTGCGGGCTGTCCCCGGGCAGCGCCGCCGCTCCCGTCCGCTCCAGTGCCGTGTCGCAGGTGCCCTGTCGGTACAGGTGCTGTAGCACGTCCCCTCTGCGCTGGGGCTGTGCTGTTGGCCCGTGTCACATCCCTTCGGGCCCTCTCGGCTGCGCTCCCTGTGCCTGCACCCCTCGTCTCACCGAGGAAGGAGGTTGTAGAGCGGGGTGTGTTGGTCCTTTCTCCCAGGTGACAAGCGGCAGGACGAGAGGAAATGGTCTCAAGTTGCACCAGGGGAGGTTTAGATTGGATATTACAAAAATGTTTTTCACTGAAGGGATTTTAAAGCATTGGAAGGGATTGCCCAGAGTAGTGGTGGTGTCACCATCCCTGGAAGTATTCAAAAACCATGAGAGTATGACACTTGAGGACGTGGTTTAGTGGTGACCGTGGTGGTGGTGTTGGTTGGTTGGACTTGATGATCTTCAAGCTTTTTTCCAACGCTGCAGCGATTCTGTGATTCGAGGCCTTTCCCAGCTCTGATGTCATTCCCTGGCTCACTAACCTTGAGTCTCCCGTGTTCCTTTCTCAGTCATTAATGGCAGCAGTGTGAGGAGTGCCATCTCCCGGGGGTGCCTGCTGCTTTGTTGTTTCAGCCTGGCCCAGGCTCAGGGTTGCTGGCTCTGTCTGAGGCGCTCAGTCCGTGTGGCCACAGCAGGGTGGGGACAGTGGCACCCTCGTGGTGCTCCCCTGTGGGCTTTGCTTACACTGGGACTAAAGTGCTGTGTAGCACCTGGTGAGCTTCTTCAGTAGCTTCTGAGGTTAGGCTTTTGTTCACCTTTTGAGTGCTGGACAAATCTTTCTGTGGCGTCCCCCCAGCTTCTTCTAAAGCTTCTTCCTGACACCTTTCAAGCATCCAGGTTTTTATGTTTATGTTTGTCTTTTGTGTTTCTTCTTCTCCATTTTGTCTTTATGATTATCCTGCACTTCATCCTGAGTCTGTGGCTTTCTCCCTGACTGCTTCTATATTCTATGGAGATGTAAAGATCAGTTCATGATTATCCATGTTAGCTTCTTACTATTTCAGTGGGAAGTAACAAAACTAAGAGCAGACTTTGCCTTTATTCTGTTTCATTAGAAGATCCTAAAGAATTTCTGTTTCTTGGATTTGTTTTTTGTTTGTTGAAATCTGCATTCTGAATGTCTCCCTTCTTTGCCTGTTCTCCTGTCTCTTTTTTTTTTTTTCCCAATACTTTTATCCTGCAATGGAAATTTAGATAGCTAAAATCTTCTGTGTAATCAGTATTGTGCTTTCTCTGGCTCTTTATTCAGAAATAACCATTTCCACTTGATGCTCTTGACCACTGGCACTAGGTGCTGCCCCTCTACCCAGCCCTGGTGAGGCACATCTGGAGTGCTGTGTCCAGTCCTGGGCTCCTCAGGACAGGAGGGACACGGAGCTCCAGGAGCAGATCCAGTGGAGGGCAACAAAGATGATGGAGGAACTGGAGCATCTCCTTTATGAGGAAATGCTGAGGGAGCTGGGCTGTTCAGAGGTGAAAAGAGAAGACTGAGAAGGGACCTAATCAATATCTGTCACTGTCTGAGGGGAGGTGCCAGAGGACGGACCAGGCTCTGTTCAGTGGTGCCAAGCAATGGTACAAGAGGAAACAGGCAGAAACTGATTCCCAGGAGGTTTGACCTGAACATGGCAAAGAACTCCTTTAATGTGCAGGTGACAGAGCCCTGGGACAGGCTGTCAGAGGGGGTGTGGGATCTCCCTCACTGGGGGTATCCCAGAGCCATCTGGACACAGTCCTGTGCAATGTGATTTGAGATGACCCTGCTTAGGCAGGGAGGTTGGCTCAGGTGACCCAGTGTGGTCCCTTCCATCCTGAACCCTGCTGTGACTCTGTGACACTGCTGCAGTCAGATCTTTCTCCTTTCTCACACGAAGTGCTTCAGCTTACCTGTCCCCAGTGAAAGTGTGGACATGCAGGGTTGTATTCAGCAAATGCATTCAGCTTCAGTAAGAAAACTGCCACCTTCCTGCTCCTTCTGTGCTTCACTCTGTGACCAAGCTGTCCAGCCCTGCATTAAATGATCCAGTGGCATCAGTTCTCTCCCTGGAGGATCAGTTCCTCATACTTGCTGTGGAAGTAAGTGGGTGTTCCATGGGTGACTCACTGTGTCTCTTTTGCCCTACCTGCAAGTGCTTCAGCTCTCCTAATATTTAGGAGGCCTTTGCCCAGCTCACCAGGTTTATGCTGAACTGTGTGAGCTTACAACTTGCACCTGACACCAGTTCCCCCTTCATCAGTTAATTCTTTGCCTAATTCAAGGTGTGCTTTCAGTCCTTTTCTCTAGGTTCTTCAGCCTCTTTTGGTTTCACACTGGCATCCAGTATGGGAGTGGAAGAGCAGCCATGTCTCTGGCACCAAAATGCCACACAAGTCCCATATTTACAGTTCCTTTCTCTTTTTTTTAATAGATTCAAGATGAGTTGAGTTTTGATTGATGCAGATTTATTCCTGTGTTTTCATCTTGCCTATTCTCTTATTATCATTCTTATTTATTATTTCCCATAATTCTCTGTTAAAATTCCGTGTGGAATACAATGTTATAGTGTTGAGGTGTTTTGAGGGGATATTTTAACTGGAAAATTTGATTGGTGCTTTTCCTTCCCATTCTTAAGACTGGGGGAAAAGGTTTCTTGTCATCTTCTTTCCTCAGTTCTTTTCTCTGCAGAGCTTCTGTTCTCACATTCTTCATTTTGGAAAATATGCTTTCATGCCAGTGTTGATTTCCTTCAAATATGCATTTATCCTTTTTCTTTTGTAGATGGAATGAATTTGTTGCTCATATATTACTCCACTTTCTTGCCAAGCTGATGCTGAGAAATAGTTTAACCATTGTATTGTAATAGTGTGGTTGGTGTTGTCCACAGAGGATTACACAGGATTGGGGCAGCAAAAGACAAAGCTCTAAAGTGTTGGTGGCATGAGCACGGGGTCTCACTGGTCTGTTTGAGGACATATGGTTTGAAGTTGCTGGTTAATGATACAAGAAGTGTCTGTTCTGTCTTGGTAGCTCATGCCACACATGCATGTGTCCCTTTCAGTAACAGCCTCCCCCCAGCAAAGCAGGGGAGATTGTTTTCACAGTCATTAGAGTTTAATTCTTTTCTTGAAAAGTTACTGTTGCCAAAAGAGCTTGACTGGGTGGAGAACCCAGTTATGTTGCTCAAGCCTTTTGACAGTTCCATCAGCCTTTCTAAATAAAAAAGTGGGTGTATCCTGTTTGTGATTAATATTATTTAGATTTTTTTTCTGCTTCGTCTCATCTCACTCTCCTTTGTCCTAGAGGTCATTGTGATTACAAGGAAGGAAATCCAGAAGATGCTAAACCTGGACACAAAAATGAAGCTTGATTTTGTATGCATCAGTGACAACATGGACATGGGTACAGCAGATTCACTGAGGCATATTCACCAGAAAATTAAGGTATTACTGTCTTTTATTGAACTTAACTGGAAGTTATTTGTTTATAATTTTTTTTTGTTGTGTTGTAAGAAGTGTCCTATGTAGTGATACTGTGCATAACTGAATTTCCTGGTCTTCAAAAGAGCTGAATTTTGTAAAGGTCACCTCACAAGGGAACACACACAAAGACTCTGAATGACTGGAATTGAGAGCTGGGAAGGCTGGAGCCTGTTCAGGCTGGGCTCTGCCTGCGTCTTGGTCACTCTTAGCTTTCTGGCAAGGAATTAAAAGGTTGTATTTGTTTCTATGATTTTTGATACAGAGTGTGATAGTTGTTGTCTGTCTACCTAGTGCTTGGGGGAGTAGCTGTGCACAAATGTTCTTTGCTGCCTGAGGCAGAGCAGTGGTGCTCCAGAGAGTTTGTGTTCACTGCTGGTCATGACACAGGCGTGCCTGCACTCTTGGGTCAGTGACTTGTGCTGGGCTTCAGTTTTCTGCTTTTCCTCTGCTTTTGTTCCCTTGGTCTTACAGTAAGCTCTTCAGTAAACAGTGCCCAGATGTGATAAAGGGCTGCTGTTTGAATAAAACCAGCAGTTTACAGAATTTTAATTTCCAGCTGCATAATTAAAACACTCCCATGTAAGGCAGAAACGCTGCTTGGAGCTCTTGCTGTGATCTGGGACGGAATTTTGTTTTTGTTGTTGTCCTAGACTTAATCATAGGATTTGTTCCCTGTCTGTTTAGGCCATCTTAGCCAAATTGCCTGTTTAAATAAATGTTGCAACAGAACATCAATGAGTGCTTAAGTCCTGAGGTTTCTTTTTGAAGCTCTTTTTGAAGCTAATAAAGTGCAGTGTTACAGGCTGTATACTCCCAAGAGAAAGACTTCATTTGAGACAAGGTGAAACTTCAAGGCAAATATGGATGTGTAGATGGCACAAGGAGACAGATCTGGCAAGGGATTAATGCACAGACTAGTATTTAGAGGGTGAAGAGAATATATAACAAAGAAAATCAAAATTAACTAAATTCATTTAACCGAACTGAGTGTTTCTATCATGTGGAGAATCACTTTTGTCATAACTCAGTTTGGCAGTATTTTTTAAATACATGTGTGCAATAAGGAAGTATCTGCACTGCAAATTGGAACCCTGATCTTACAGTTTTATTGTCTGATCAATGTTGGGGTGTCTGTCTTTTGGTAATCCAGCCAGGTCTGCTTAGTGGCCCTGGGAAGCAGCAAGTAGAGTGTCTGTGAGTTAGAAAATAGTGTGTCTTCACAGGCGGCAGTGTTGATCTTCTGTTTATTTTCCAGAAAAAAGGCTTAGAGAAGATGTGAGGTAGTCCTGAAAACCACACAAGCTTTCCTAAGTCAGATGCTATGTATGAGTGGCAGCAGCTGCTTCTGCCCTTTTTATTCCATGTCTGCTTGCCTGGGCACAGAGGACAAAGTGGTCTCTTATTTGCAAGAAGCCTATACTAAGTTCTTGAGCAGATTGCTGCACTGTGTACTTTGGAGTCATTCCTGTAGTAAATGCATACCACTGGTGCACCTCTTACAGGGTATGCCCTCTCCTGTGTGATAGAGGTGAGAGAACTCCTCAGTAGAGGCAGCTGAAAAGCTGCTGTATGTTGGCTGTGTTTGCGGTGCAGCAGGAGAGTGATCTCGTTGAAGAATGAGTTTCCCTGGTGAAAACAACTGCTTCTTGTGGCCATAGTTTGCTGGCAGGCTTTTTGCAGCCCATGCCAAAAGTCTGATGAGAAGTTTAAACTGGTTGCTGAAACTTAGTTGTCACAAATTGAGTTAATTGCCCACAGACAGAAGAGCAAGTATGCTCAGTGAAAGCGAGGTAACGTGGCGCAGCATAGACAACTTGCTTGTGTGCAGTGCAAGTGACAGGGAGTAGAGCCAAGATTATAAATGCACAGTAAGAAATATGTCTAAGGGTAGCAGAACTGCTGATCACAAATTCTGAGATGTGCATAAAACACTCTAAAGCATAACACTTCATGACTTGCTGCCTTGTCCAGCGTTGACTGAAGGAGTCTCACTGCTGCTTGCTGTGCCTGCAGTTTTGGGCCTTTTTGTTGTTTGCTCCTTGGGTAATGAGGCTTGATACTTTAAAGATTAGATGTCAAGATTAGACTTACAGAATTGCATTCAGAAGTAGCAGGAGAGCATGTACATGCAAAACCTGTAAGGGCTAAGGAAGTGTAGTTTCCATTGTTTTCTCTCTTTATGTTGCTGTTGTTTTTGGTGGCAGGGAAGACTGACTTTTCATTCACAGTAACAACCATCTGACTGCCAGTTTTACTTTTTGCAAGTTGTTCAGAAGTTCATGAGAGCAAAGGAAACTCATTAAAGTTTTGGTTTGCTGTTTGCCCACTCTGCACACATAATAATGTTTTTGACAATTTTGCTTCGAAAGTTGATATACTAGATGCAAGTTCTTTGCTCTATTGGAAGTCTTCCTGTTATTTTTGGCTGTCTCAGCCTACACCTGATTGACAAGGTAGCAGCTTCATTAGGGTTTTCATGTTCATTACAAGTCTGAATGTATCCTTTTCTTGGATCCTTCATACAATAAAAATATTATGCTAAACTTGAGTCCTTAAGGTACCTGCATGAAAAGTAGTGAACACCAGAAAACTTGGTCCTGTAAGTTTCACTTTGTGTATTCCTAGGCCTGGGTGTCAGTCTGGCCTGTTCTTTACCAGTATTTTTAGTGGGTTGTTTTGTTTATTTTTATTAAACATTCAGTTCTGGGGTCTGAATAGCAAACACCATTAATCAGTTTGGCCTCACAATTCTCCAACTGAGAACTGAGGCATAATTATGTGAAGAGATTCAGCTTTTCTTTAAAATCATATATACTTGCTTTCTCCTCAATAACTATTGCTAGTCCTTGTTTCTGGTTTTCATTGGTAAGCAGCACTGGCTGGAGCATTCAGGTGAGTTGAATCTGGGTAATAGGGAAATCATAAAAGTCTTGACCATTTCAGTGATGATATGTGATAATATTTTCTAGCAAGAGAAAAGATTGAGTGCTGTCTACTGCAGGCTGATGTAGCAGATGATGCAGTTTGGTTTTGTAGGCAGGTTGTCTTTCAGTGGTAATTTTTTGTTGTTGTTGTTATTATGGGGAACAGCCTTTTAAAATGTGAACTTATTTTGATGTTCCTTGTAATTTTATGTAATGAAATCCCCTGGCTCACTTAGGGAGGCTTTTCCTCTGTAGCTGGTATTAGTGGACATGATTTTTTCCAAGTCGTATTGTAAAGTCTTTTGATACATCCAGTATGGTTTTTTGCAGTCCAGAAATAGGTCTTCATTTATTTGACTTCTGCTGCCATTCTTAAAAGCCTTCTCTTTTGCAGTTCAGTGGACCTCCTTTGGCTGATTCACAGGACCAGTATGCAAAATGTGTGCCATGACCTTCATGTTATAGGACATAGAGTTTGGCTGGTAACACAGAACTTGTGATTTTGGGGAATAGTAACAAGAAATTTGTGGTAGGACCTAGAAGCCCAAGAGTAAATTGCAGTGTCTCAGAATATACTAGTTGAAATACTGTGATGATAAGCAGCCACTCTGGTGGAGGAAGGAAAGGTTGATACAAAACTGGAATGTATCAGGTAAAGTATTCTTTATGGTAGAGATGAGAAATTAATTGTATTGCTTAAGGCAATGAGAAGGGTTTGCCAGGAATACTGAGCAGGTGTGGAACTCAAATGTATCAAATGTGGGACAAACACTAGAAAAGGAGATAAGATATTCAGAGTGGAGTGTAAATGGGTTTAAATTAGCTGTGAGAAAACACAGGCTGAAAATTGCAGAAAAGTTTTAATCAGAGCAGAATATGATTGTGAGTCAGTTTTCCAGGTGTAAACAAGATAAGAATCCCCCAATTTCCTCCTAGAATGAGAATCTGGTTTTTTGCATTTTTGTTTGCTTTTAAATGAACTAAATAAATCAATAGCTGAAATGACAGAAGGCAAAACTCTTGACTCAGGAAACCCCTTTGAGGACTGTGTTTCTGTGACCTTCTGCTTGTACCATTCATCAGGCTGCTAAAGCCCTTTTTGTGGATTGTCGATTATTGTTGATGAAAAAAATAAATGGCAAGGGGTGTCACTGTAGTTTCAGAGCTGCTCTGAAATTTAGGCATCTCTAATATTTGACCATTTTGTTTCCTGTGCCAAATTTTACCAGACCCACACAGCTGCTGTCTGGCACCCCTCCCAGGCTGGGGCTCTCCAGGCAGCAGGTTGAAAAACCTGGTTAACTCATGAATCTGTGTTTTGGGTAGATTGGGTGTGCCTGGATCAAACATTTGTCTTCACTGAGTCTGTATTATTTTCATCTTCTATTAAGCATTTCTCTCCCTTGTGTCACCCAACTATACTCCAGACAGTGATTAAAATGTGGCGTTCCAGCAGAGTAACAGCAATGGAACAATTTCGTATTTTCCTCCCTTGATGAGCCCTTAGCTGTGTTAATGGAAGCCCTGAATAATATGGTGTGAATTAATCAGCTTGTCTTCTGCTGCTATCGCTGCTGAGTGCTTGTGAGAGAAATGTTTCATCTCAGGTGGTCCACCTGGTCTTCTCAGTTTCAAAAAGTAAGATTACGAAGTAATATAGCTCTTTAAAAGCAAAGCAAAACAAACCCTAAAAAGCTACCAAAAAGAAGAAGGAAAACCAACTTTCTTTGAGCAAATAAACAAAGCTTGAAACTCCAGATTCTCTCGGTATGTGCATCCTTGGGATCCGTGTTGTGGAAAGTGTGATGTCACGGTGGTGGTCCGTGCGCTGCTGAGGGTCACTGATCCGTGGAGTCTTGGCCAGCGCGACGAAGCGCTCGGCTTCCTCTGCTGAAAAATCTCCTTTCCAAACACATGATGTAAGGAGGCTTGCTGCAACGGCTGCAAGATGGAATCTGAATCCTTTTGGTACGACTGAGCAGAGTTTGGTGAGCATGGAAAGAAAAGCTTAGGTCCCCATAATATAGAGTTATTTTTTTGTACTGTCCGTGGAAATAATAAACCCAAATTAAATTCATTTGTATGAGACAAGGTCTGTATAATAGCAAGGCTGAACTAAATATTCTGTTAATCTGTTTTGAAGTAGTAAAAATAATTTAATAATTTTCTTCCACCTCAGCTGACAGCAAACATTTTTTACTTAAGTGTTTAAAAGCAAATAAAAATGCTGTCTTGGTGGTTTTTCTGTTTCTGCCTTTA